>NC_064286.1:18628269-18740742 GCF_019186545.1 Solanum stenotomum
AGTGGTAGTGTGGTAGGTGGTAGTGTGATAAGTGAGTATTTTATTTTAAAGATTTTATTGTAGTATTCTTTTGCTAAGTGTCTTAATCTTGATATCCCTTTAATGTTAATTTTTGGTAGTGTGAAATTCATGGTAAAATGTAATAATATTTATTGTAATATTCTTCCGCTAGTTGTTTTAATCTGAATATTTCTCTAATATTATTTATGATATATTCTAGATATAACATATCTTCGGTTCTTTGGTACATATATAAATTTTCCTCCATTAATTGTTCTAATAGGTTTATATCTTTCATAGATTTTATCCAATATTGTAAATATTCGTAATTCATTTTAATCTGAATTTATTTCTAAATCGTACCATTCTATTCTTTCATTATCTAAATATAGATCTTGTAAATCTATCTCATACCATTCTTGATTTAATATATCTTCATAATCATTAAATATTTTCTCCCATATTATTCTTCTTAATTCGACTATTTCTATATTTTTAAGTACATATAAAATTAAAGTTTTGTAGTTTTTTATCATTTCATCATGCATGTATGTAGTCATGTTCTTTATTATGCGAGGTTTTTCAATTATTCCTTCCTATCATATTCATAATCGATTAAATTCATATTAGATTATTATGAACTAGATTATCTGTACCCCAATGACCTTACGACTTCTCAAATTTTCAATTTTAGAGGTAAGAATTTTATGGTATAAAATTACATTGAAGCTTCCGGGGTGCTCAAGAACCTATTAATTTCGTATCGAATTATATATATTTATATAAAAATTTGAACTAAAGGAATAAAATTAAATGGTGAGCATTCAAGCAAGAAGTAGTTGATTGGTGCATTGATTATTTGTAACTGCTCAAAGTTGGATATTGCACCTGTTGTGTCCACAACACCCACAACCTTAAAATTTTGAATCTGGCACTGGTCTTAGCCACCGTAAGGATTTTAGAAGAATTGAGAGAAATTTATGCAATTATTTGTACATTATGATCCAAGAATATATATATATATATATATTCTGATTGCTATTTTCATCACCTATAAATTTTTGAGATGACAAAAAGTATTCATTTGGTAAATTAAATAATAAAATTTATTATTTCATTGAGTTTGATTAGCTTATGTAGCTATTTTTGCATAAGTGAGTTTTTGATTGCTAATTGTAGAGTAAAATTTTGAGTATTTTTCGATAGCAAACATTGTAACAATAAAACATATTATATAGTCACATGAAGTCGTTGAATTGATATTATAACTAATTAAGATGAAAATAAAAGGAATAATGAGAATCGTTATAAGGATCTAAAGAAGAGGAAAGAAGAAAAGAAATATTTATTCATTTCAAAATTAGACAAATCTAAGATTGTATCTCATTTAGCTTTATCACAATACTTGTGGCTAAACAATTAACATAAATTATGGTATAAATAATTAGTTTTCTCCTTTAAATATCTTTCTACATTTGATTTTTTAAGTGACAAAATGGAAAAGTCACAAAAAATAGGACAATATAATTTTTATATTATAAAATTTATAGAAGAGGGTGTATCTTATGTGCACCCAAAATTAGTGGCTATGAATTTTCATAGAAGTTCCTAGATAAAGAAATTTATAGTATTTTATTTCAAGTACATTTCAAATGGACATACTTCCCTTTGAATCATTTGTTAATAATAAAAATGTTGGAATTAATGTATGAATTGAGTTGAAATGCATGACGTTTATAAATATTCTTCTTTTTTTTAATAGAAAAAAGAAGAAGGAATTATAATATCTAATTCACAAAATGGCCTTATAAATACTTTTATAATCGTGCGAAGTGTTAAAAAATTATACATATCTACTTTATATATATAATAAAGAAGAAATATAGATAAACTGATATGACACATCTCTATGGCCTCCAATGACATTTTTCTTTTTTCTCCTTTTTTGGCATTTTTTTCTTGATTTCTCATTTTTTACTGTCACGATCCAAACCACCGGATCGTGCGCGCACCTACTCTAACACCTAAGTAGGAGAACCCTCAAATCCCAAACGTTTTAAAAGTGCGGAAATTAAGAAAAATTGACGAATAAAAGAAATTCATGTAATGTTTTTATAAAATAAGAGTTGTAGCAACTCGAAGTTAACTTGTAAAGTAATTAACTTCCCCAAGAATCTAGTCTAAATAGGTACAAGAGCTACTAAGAGTACAAGGTATAACAAAACTATAAGTGACGCAGCTCCCACCATGCGGAAGGAAGAGTAGAAGCTGCTGGAGATTATTTGTGTCTTCACCTATGAAACATCACTGACCCTGCAACCAGACTATGCCCAAACAGGCATAGCAAGAGTAGTATCAGTACAAGCACACATACTAGTAGGCATCATCGGTCGACCCGATGCCCACCGTATAATATAAGAAATCGACTAGTAAGAAACATGCAATAAGACTGTTCATTCCTCCACCTTTATAATTCCCAAATGCTTTTAGAGGTTCTAACTCTCACTCGCTCCGTTCTTGATCATACTTAATCATTTTATCCCTTAGAGGAAAATCCAGAGATAACTACTACCCATCGGGTCAACACTCACGAAACACCCTCACTCATTCCACCAATCCACTCAACACTTGACTTCATAATTCACTCTATGAAGGCTTATTAACCGTTTCAATACTACCTCCTTCCGGGAGTAAAACTCAATTATTAACACTACCTCATGACACAACCCCCATCCTCAAGGACAACACACATCACCAACTTTCTAAATAACACTGCTAACACCGGAACTCTTGGTCCCCACTTACCATACCGCATCCCGATTGGTCCTGACCCTGCACAGTTCACGCACTAAGGAGATATCCAACAAACAAGCACACCACATTAATACAATTACATAGACTTACGATTTAGTCAACAGTTCCAGAAACAAGGTATAATTCCACATTCTAATATAAAGTAATTACACATATATGAAAAGTCAAAGGTCCTCTCATGGAATTGACACCCAAACTGTTAGTGTACCGAAATGCGGTACCCGATCCTAATTAGTATGCCGGATGTGACACCCGATCCATATATGCGCCGGAACGTGGCATCCGATCCAAGTTAGTGTGTTGGAACGTAACCCCCGATCCACTCAACAAGCCACAATCAAAATCATAATGTACATTCTTAAAATCATACAATCAAGTGTTGATTCATGGCATACTCATTCGCATTTGATGATCAATAGTACAACATTCACATATACATGCATTACAATGAAGCAAATACTCACATATATTACACAAACATGAAATCAAACCATCACCTACCCTAGTTCACAGAATAGGGCTTCCTCTCACGGTTTACGACTGATACAACCCTAGGAATTTGTGTTTAATATCTATTTTTGGTGCACAAAAGCCTACGAATGAGTTCTACTATCCATTACAAATATACTACGCAGTGAGTTACGAATTTATACTACTCAATTAATAAAACCTAGCCTACTTTAGTGCCAAGCTGCTGCACAGAAATATAGCTTCAATTTTGGTTTCCGGGCGACGGGACGGTAAATTTGACCAAGAAGGCAAGCTATCATCGTCCATGCGCTAGAAATCTCTTCCACCTTCTTTCCCAACCCTAGAGAAGTGTACCACCTCAAAAAATGGTAGCTAAAATTGATCCTAAATGTAAGGTTGAAAATCATAAAATGACTCTGTGTGGATTAGAAGACCTTCTAGAGTGGAAAGGGGGTTATTTGAGTCAAGGCCAAGGGGCAAGTGCCAAGGCAAAGGGGCCAAGCCAAGGCTGCCCCTAGCTAGGAGAACACTGCCCCACCTTCATGAGTGGGACCATGGATCGTGGTTCACTCCACAGCTCATGAAAGGGCTCATGAAGCTTCCTTGGCCATGGAAGAATGGCCACCCTTTGGCCTAGCTACTGCCTCAACTTCACAGAAGGGACCACGACTCGTGGATCCCTTCATGAAGGAGACTTGGGCATGGTGTCTTGGAGCATGAGGCAGCCTAGCTATTGCCTCACCCTTCACGAGTGTGAGCACGGATCGTTGGCATCACCACGTCTCGTGAAGATGCCTTGGGCAAGGAAGGCTTGTGCACCAAAGTCCTAGCTACTACCTCACCTTTACGAGCAGAACTATGGTGGTGGTCCTCACCACGGCTCATGAAGGTGGCTCGTGACACCTAGGCGTGGACTTTATGTAGAGGTTAGTTAAGTCATTTCCTATTTTAGTCCAAATTAAGTGAGGCCATTTTGGGTAATTTTTTAGGGGTACTATATAAGTTGTTTTAAGTCCAAATTCACCCAAAATAGGTCATTATACTCAAACACCCAATTGAAATAAAAAACTTCCTCTTCTTTCAATATTTCTCTCTCTAAACTCAAGGAAGAAGAAAGGAGCCATTGAAGCTAGGGTTTGTGGATTCCAAAGGTTCTTCCCCAAATTTCTTGGAGTTTCTTAGTTAAAGTATGGATACTTTTCATCTTTGGAAGCTATCACCCAAAGAGCCCCTTCAAACTATGTTTTTAAGATTCCAAATCCCCCAAACCTAGGGTTTTAAATCTATGACATTGGTCTCCTTTTAAAACATTTTTAATTGTTTAATTATGGGTTATTATGGTTGATTTTGATGATTTATTATTTGAATAATGGAATATTGTTGGATTTTGATTAAAATCTCCCTTGGATCCATGATTTCCCATTCTTCCTTAATTGTGAACTATGGTATGGCTTGATTGATGATGGGAGCTTGATAATTGAATATGTTTACATTGATTAAGTTGTTGAATCATGATATACCTCTATCTAATGTGGTAATTCTAGAAGTTAGGGTTGATCTTGATTCATAGCCTTGATGGGCAACTTGTTAGGGTTTATACATGTTGATGAGGATTGTATATGAACTTGTGATTTACTTAGATAGTGATGATCCTATGACTATTGCGTAATTGTGGTATTGATGCAAGATCCTTGTTCCCTATACCCTTACACTTGATTATGCATGAAGTATGTTTGTATGTTTATGATAAGCTTGTTGTTTTGATTGAAAGACAATTCTCATGAACACACTATTAATATGATGTGAAAGGTTTACTCACATATTGATGATTCTAAGGTTGAAAGGGAATTCTCACCTAATGAATCTATGAGCTATTGTGATATTATGTTGGTTTGAGTGCCTAGTGCATTCTCTCATGAACATGAACTTAAGTAAAGACTTAATATGAATTCTAAAGGGAATTATGCTTAGCACCGAGTGGATATGAGTATGAGATGAGTTCTTTCACGTTAGTAGTTGGGTTCCTAATATGGTTATCTCATGAGATGGAAACCTCCACGTTAGTAGTTAGGGTTTCTAGAAGAAACTCCTTATCCAATAACTATGTGCCCACACAGGTCTTTAACTAGTGGATCCACCTAAAAGCTAAATTGTACGTCCTACCTTAGGCAAGTAGGACACCTCTTTTTGGTATGGGGGTAGAACACTGGATTCCATGTAGCACACATGTTCTATGTCGGTTAAGGCCATTTTCCCTATATGATACGAATATGAACTATGATAAGAACATGGACTTTAATTATGACTTCTTACGAAGTACTACTTAGTATAAGTGGGGGTATGAGACTTCACTTATGCATTGCACAAGTAGTCTTTAAGAGGGGTTATGATACGGTCCTCGTATGTTATGAAGACTTATGGATTATGTATGTAAGATATGTATGGATGTTAATGTTGACTTTACTTGTTACAAGTTATAAACATGAATAACTCCTTACTTATGTATATTGGTTATGGATGAGGAAAAAGTAAGATATGTATGTTGTTGGTGGCCTAAATGTGATACTTGGCATTTTGTAGGGTTATGGGATCTTACCTTTGCATTGTACTAATATGGCTTTGGGTTGCTTATATGTTGGTTTGACTTATGTTTCTTCATAAATGTGCATAATGGCTTTTAAACTTGATAAAGGCATGATTTCAACTAAATGTCCCTTTTAAGCATGTTTTAAGGATTTTTGTGCATGACTTCCATACTTAGTGCTTCATGTGCTAACCTATATTTCTACATTTACTATGAGTGTAGGTTCCGGTCATTGAGACGTACTTCTTCTTCAAGTGAAGCTTGGGTTGACTATTCCCTAAGCTTGGTGAGTCGTCATGGTTCGAGGACAAGATGTTATTCTTTTCTAGCTTCTATTGTACTTTCTATTTTTGAGACATTATTGATGTAAAGGGCTTTGACCCTAATTGTACTCTCTCTTGTATTATATGGTAATTGAGACAAGGTCTAGACTCTTATTTTCGGTTATGAAAAAGAAGTTGACTTCGATTGTAAATGTTTTAAATTTCACATAATTTCTATGACTCTATGTTTATGATTATGCTAAGGGGTTGTATGAGACCCCTTCGGGGTCAAGTACGCCGTGTTATGTCTAGGGGGTACCCCTGGGTTGTGACAAGAAGCCTTTGGAGGGTTTCTTGGGTGATTACGCCTCTTTTAGGTGTTTTGGGAAAAAGGAGAAAATCAGACTTCACGTTATTTACATTCTGTCTCTCCCATCCCGCTCTGGCGGCAACTTATCCCGCTAGAGCACCGCCGCCCTAGCGGCATCATGTCTGCTCTAGCAGGATAGGAGACTTAATTTCTCCGACATTTTTCCTTTCCTAATTAACGACGGTTCGAGTCGTTACAGTTATTCACATCTCTTCTTCTTTCTAAAAGCTAACCATCGGAGAATTTCATTAGTTTGCATAATGTAATTAGCATATACAAACAATAAATTACTCACATGGTGATGTACTAAATCGTAAATGAATAATTTACCTTAAACAACAATAAAAAAAAAGGGAAGAAAACTCTTACTACTTAACTTTTAAAAGATGAGATAACATTCTTTTTATAAGAATAAAAAAAGTCCGCTCATCCAATTTAGCCTCTCATTTTTAGGTTATTACAATTTAACAATTTTCTTTTGTTGACCCAAATTAAAAAGGATTGAGAGTAGAAATAAAAAATGAATTGTGGTAACATATTAAACCTCTTTTATTTGAGCTTTATTTAATTTTTCTTTTATTCATCAATTTAATTAGTATAAAAAATTCCTCCATTCATATTTATCCCTTATCTCCCTTTTAAAACAATTTTCCTTTATTTATTTATTTTATTTTAATAAGTCAAAAAGTCTTAATATCATAAATTTTAAGTGGTAAGCGTTATTAAGTCTCTTTAATGAAAAAGAAAAAAACAAGAGTGTTATTAAGTCAAATTTGAGGGAAGGTCTATGACATTATCCTTTTCTTTCTTCATAGATCTACTATTTTTATGCTAATTTGGATGTTAGTTCTACATATAACACATTTACATTAAAAATTAACATGATTTTAATGGAAGAAAACTTTAAGCTAATCCTTACGAAAATGTCTAAATCCTTATTTTATTTATCTATCAAATGTATATCTTCGTTCCCTTTTTGTGGTAAATTTATTATTTTATTCTTATTACCATGTCATAACTTTATAAAAATGGACATATTTAAATGGATAATAAAGTCATAAATTTTCAATTATTATAACTCAACATAAAAAAATAGTTATATTAGATAGTGCTAATTTAAGGGTTTTTTTTTGTGTGGATAAAATCAATATCTCATTAATCAAGTTAAAATTATAAATCTAAGAGTTAGAATTTGTCATCTTATTTGTTTGAATTTGAAGATCGAAAATAATTTTCAAAAAAAATTAACACCGATCGCAACGCGACTAAGTTTACTAGTTCTTAATTAATACGAATAGACATACTTAATTGATAACAAGATTAATCATCTATATTATGAAAGCTTAAAATACAAATATTGAAGTCCATACTTTCCCTCTTTTTTGTTGCAAATTTAGTATTGATATACTCTATACAGAAATGGTGTTTCGAAGTTGTAACACCCCATAT
Organism: Solanum stenotomum; assembly: GCF_019186545.1. Taxonomy (NCBI): domain Eukaryota; kingdom Viridiplantae; phylum Streptophyta; class Magnoliopsida; order Solanales; family Solanaceae; genus Solanum; species Solanum stenotomum. Next base: position 18,636,221 of record NC_064286.1, read on the forward strand.
TCTACGTGTACTAGTGAACATTTATATGACACTTATAAATTACCTTATGGTAAATTTATGGACTCGGTTTCCTATGTGACTAGTGACGATAGATGTCACGACCCAGGGGTACCCCCTAGATGTAACATGGCGTACTTGACCCCGGAGGGGTCTCATACAAGCCCTTAGCATCAAACATAGGTAATAGAAATAAAATACAAAACAATTTAAAACTTTTACAATCTAAGTCATTTCTCATAAAAATCAAGCGAAAGTCTTTCTATACTTTGTCTCAAACCATCTAATACACTTTAGATTGAACTCTTGGGACACATCCCATACAATAGTCTCAAAAACATGAAATAAAGACATAAAGGAAAATGGTTGGTTTGTCCTCGAAGCTATGAGGGCTCACCAAGATTTTCAACTCCTTAGATCCTTAGAAACCTAGCTTCAAGATAGCACTCAAGTCTCCAAACCCTACATTTGATTAGAATGTAGGCAATATGCGTTAGTAGAAAATGTACCAAGTATGAAAGCTAGCACAACATCATAAGAGCATCTCAAAATGGTTAGTCAACATAAGACATAAGCATAAGAGATAATAACATAGTCATAGCATAATCATCATAGTCATAGCATAATCTCCAACATAAGCATCATATAAACATAAGTCAACATAAGCCATAGTTAATGAGATAGGAGATAAGTCATAATCATAATAAGCCAAGTCTTCAACATAAGGATCATATAAGCATAATTGACTCTTAGTAATCTCTACCATAATAGAACCATTCTCAAGTAACCTCAGAAGCATACAAGTGCAAAGCATGAATAACATCCCATAATACCACCCAAGCCAAGTATCCCTTTTTGGTCATCTTAATCATAGCAGCCTACATACATGGTCAACTCTTAAGCTTATTTACCATAAGGGAACCATACTACTAAGTAACGTCAAAGCACACTTGTGCAATGTATGAAAGGCATCCCATACTACCCTTCACACTAAGCATAACCTTGAAGTCATCATAGTCATATTTACCCTACTTTGGTCTCATTACTAGCTTACTTCATATAGACAAGGGAACTATTACCTTAGTCAATCATATAATGTCAAGGAAGGCAACTATAGAACAATCCTATGTAAGCATATATCATATAAGAGAAATCATCTCATGAGTCACCTGAAGGCAAGCTTGTACCATGCATGAACAAGACCCCATAATCCTACCCATGCTAAGCTAGACACTTAGGTTCATCATTCATGTTCATCATCTCTTAACATCATAAAGACAAGGATAATCACCTCTTAGTCATGCATGAAGTGGAGAGGTATCTAGGCCTACTATCCAAACTAGTCATTCTCATGTTCATAAATGCAGGGGGGGTCACCTCAAGGCATAAATGTTTAGTTCATCATGAAGGACAAGAGAAGTCACCTCAAGCCACACATATCATGGAATCATAAAGACAAGGGTATTCACCTCTAGTCATACATATCAATGGAATCATAAAGACAAGGGTACTCACCTCTAGTTATACATATCAATGAATCATAGGTATTCGCCTCCATGTTCATTACTAGAGGAATATAGGTATTCACCTCCATATTCATTTTAAGGTGATATATGTATTCGTCTCCATATCCATTTTAATGTGTAATGTAGGTATTCGCCCCCACATCACCACATAAGGATCATAAATAATCGCCTCTATGACCAATCATAAAGGCTAATGGGTAATCACCTCTTGCCTTGGGAGTCACACATATGTAAAGGGTAATCACCTCACACTCCCCATAACTAACTAATTAGGAATAAGATATTATTTTTCGGGGGTGCGGAGTTGGTGACTGAGGAATTCATATTTTTGGTAGTGTGATAGGTGATAGTGTGGTAGGTGAGGAATTCATCTTAAAGATTTTATTATAAGATTCTTTTTTCAAGGGTCTTAATCTTGATATCTCTTTAACATTATTTATGATATATTCTAGATATAACATATCTTGAGTTCTTAGATACATGTATAAATTATTTTCCATTAATTGTTCTATATATTAATTTTATATTTTCCATACCTTCTGTCCAATATTGTAAATATTCGTAGTTCATTTTAATTTGAATTTATTTCTAAATCATATCATTCTATTCTTTCGAGGTCTAAATCATGTAGGTCTATTTCATACCATTGTTGGTTTAATATATCTTCTGATTCGTTATCATTAAATATTTTTTCCCATATGATTCTTCTTAATTCAATTATTTTTATACCTTTAAGTATATATAAAATTAAAGTTTCATAGTTTTTTATCATTTCATCATGCATGTATGTAGTCATGTTCTTTATCATGCAGGTTTTGAATTTCCAATTATTCCTTCCTATCATATTCATAATTGATTAAATTCATATTAGATCATTATGAACTAGATTATCTGTTTATCATGTTCTCCTGTCACTACTAGCATCGTACTTTAGCGGATATTTCCTTCTTATCAGTGCCTCGACTTTGTTTACTCCCCTAAACGGTTTTCCTCGCCTACCGATTTCAACATTATGATGGCATAGTATAGAAGTTTTCTCCATGTTTCCAGTGTGCTAATAAACTAGAAATCATGATTCAAATAATTATAATACATAATAACTAACATAAATTTATTCAATCATATATATGATATTCAGGAATTAGTTCTGCATATTTGTTGAACAATATACCTTTGCCTCTTGTTTATCCATGATATCTGAAGTTTGTTCCATTATCTATTAAGTATGAATATCTTAAATATTTGAGAGTGTTTTTAGGAAATCATTTTATTGAAGGCTTCAAGGCCTGCTTCTTAAGTTAGATGCACATTCCTTTATATAGAAAGGAATTTCTATCATATGTCTACAGTAATGCACAATAATGCACGTACTATACTATTTACTGCACACTTACTTTACAATAATGCATACCTACCATACACTTGTCCTATTAATAATGCACACCACCTACCATTCATACACTTGTCATCATTATTAATAATGCACACCACCTACCACACCTACTACTTTACACTTGTCCATACTACTTTAATATCTATCATACTTTAATAATGTATACTACCCTACACTTGTTGACTAATTTACATGATTTATTCTTACTTTATTTGGCTTTTTTGGCCAAATATTTCTTCTTTGCTTTATCTCTTTAGTTGTCTATATCTTCTTTATCTTCTTATCTCTTTAGACTTTTTTCTAGCTGGACATCTGGAATCACGTTGTCTTCTCCATTACATTTTGAACATAGATGATCAGGGTATTTGTGTCCAATTAGCTTGCAATATCTGGTTAATAGTTCTGGCGAAATAAATCCTGCTTTGAGTGCTCTTGTCGTAGGTTTTTCTTCTGGTTTTAATAATGATAAAATCCATCGTTGGACTTCATCCATATCTGTTCTTCTTAGTTCTCTCGAATTTGAATATATCATTAACTGATCTCTAGAGTAGTAACTCCATATAGCATTTTCGTTCAAATAATTGTTTGCTAACTCTTATATAATAGTTGATATACCAATTATTCTTTTATTGACATAAAAACTTGGCATCTCTATTTTTTGTATTTCTTCATGTTGTCCAATATCTTCAGGTATAATCATATCTTTGGTTAGTCCTATTTTAATAACTTGAATTGGGGGGTTTTAACTCTTCGTATAATATCTCCGCTGGTGCTGTATAAAACTTTACATAAAATAAATTTCCCTTGGTAACTCTTTTATATGTAATGAATGTCTTGTGTAGTTCTGGTATTCCACTTATTTCTTCTCCGTCATATGTGTATACGATATTTAATAGTCCATAATTGTAACATGTTACTACATTGGCATTAGTTTTTGGCCGTGCGATTAGCTTGTTATAACCTTGTAATTTTTGGGTTAGGTAGTCTTGACTTGGTTCTTTGGTTGTAGTAGATCTAGGATTACGGTTTAAATAGGTTTGGATTTTGTATATATTTTCAATATATGTTCTCGTGACATGGTTATATAATTTTTTCTCATTTTGTAGGCTATCTGCATAGGTAGAGGTTTATGGTTCCATAGTCAATGTGTTTCTTGGCATTTTTGGAGTAAATGGTTTTTCAAATAGCTGGTTTAAGTTTGTATTCTTATGCTATTTTTCACTAACTTGTTTACTTGTACCTGCAGCTGTATTTAAACAAATATTATGGGTTTTAAGGTGTTTTTCAACGTCACCCTTTAGCTCTGATTTTTAAAGTCTTCCGATTGACTTAGCTCCGCATTTTTACAGTCATGTTGTTGACCTGTATTAGCTTTAGACTTCAGATTATCTTCATTAGTCTTTAGCTTTTGTATCTCATTGTCCATACTGTCCACTTTTATACAAAGTGTAGTAATGGCTTTGAGTATATCTTCAATTGTATTTTCTTTCTCAGTCTGAGTAGCTTTGTCTTGATAAGTAATCTGCAATAATATTCTTATCAGTTTTTATTACTTCAATAGTAAATGTAAAATTTAATATATTTAATACCAATCTTCTCATTTCTTTTGTAGTTACTGAATCCTGTATTTTTCTTGTTAGCCACCATTTTACTTGTGTTTTATCTGTCCTTATAATAAATTTGTTATGTACAATATATGGTTCAAATGATAGTAGACAAATATACACAGAATATAATTCTTTCCTATTTATTTTCCATTTTATTTTCGTATTAGTAAATGTTCCTGAATAATATCTGCAATAATGTTCTATTTTTTCTTCATCACACCTGTATTTTAATACTCCTCCATAACTTTTTTCACTAGCGTCTGATTCTACTATATAAGTAAATTTTTTGTTTTCATCCGAAAAATATAGTTTAGGTAGGTTCTTACATAATAGTTTTATTTTTTGTATTTGTGTTTGGTCTTTTTTATCAAACTGGTATTTTACATCTTTCTTTAATTTTTGTTGTAATAGTTTTAAATTCCCTGCTAATTTTGGTATGTATTCTCTTACTTGATTTATTAGTCCTAGAAATGATTGTAATTTCTTATTTGTATCTAGTTGTTTATTTGAGTTAATTATTTTTTGTACTATATGTGTTTGCATTTTTATTCCATTTTTATCTATTTGTATTCCTAAAAATTCTATTTGCTTTTTCATTATGTCTGCTTTCTTTTTTGCTTAAACTTATGCCTGAATATTCTATAATATGTAATAATTTTTCTAATAATCTTATATGTTCATCTTGTGTTTTGGAATATAGTAATATATCATCAATATATACTACACAATTTTCTAGTTGTTTAAAATAGTTATCCATAAAATGTTGATATCTACCTGGTGCATTTTTATATCCAAATGGTAATACATTCCATTCGTAAAATTCTTGTGGTATTGTAAATGTTGTAAGTTTTTTAGATTCTTCTTCTAACTTTAAGTGGTAAAATCCTGATTTGCAGTCAAATTTACTAAAGTAATTATATCCTTGTATTTGTCTTATCTTTAATATTTTATTTGGTATTGGGTAATTATATGTTTTAGTTTTTGCATTCAAATTTTTAATCAATAATCATTCTACTTTTTCCTCTTTTTTGTTCACTATGTTTATTTACTATAAATGCTGGGCTTGTATGCTTGCTATTGCTTTCTTGTATATACCCTTTTTCTAGTAATTCGCTTATATGTATCTTAAATTCTGTTAAATCATTAAAATTATATTTTAATGGTTTTTGGGTTATTATACTATTATTATCAATTAAATCAATTTTTACTTTTGTTTTATGTTTTTCCCACTAACTTATCTTGGATTATTTTTACTTTATCCTTAGAGAAGAATATAATTAATTCTATTTTAGGGTCTTCTTCTTTTATATTTTCTAATTTTTGTGTAATTTTTTCACTTCCTTTTATCCATTCTGTTGTTTTTCGTTTTTTATTATTCACTCTTTTTGCTCCTATTTTTTGTTTACATGGTTTGTGAACCACCAGTGTGTTTTTGTTATTATATGTGGGTATAATTTTTCCAAAAAATGGCATTCCTAATAGCATATCTTTTGTTGTAAGTTCGAAGTTGTACATTTCTTCTATAGTTAATATCTTATCCCATATTTGTATTTTAATATTTTTGGCCTTATATGTGATCATGCTTCCTTCATTATTAAATCCTGTTACTACTATCGGTGTTTTTAATTTTTCCCATTTATCTTATGGTAAACAATTGTATTTACATATATTAGCTTCTGCTCCTGTATCTATCATTGGTGTATAATATCTGTTGTAATATCCCTCTATTATTATCTTTGCAAGTATATATATTTTCATATTTTTATCATATTAAAGTTCTTTTTATTATTACTTTTTTATTTTCATAACTTATTGTCAACTGTTTGTCTTCTAGATTATATGATTTTACTTGTTCCAGTCATTTTATTCCTAAAGTGATATTTTTATCTCCTTGATATATTTTAAACTTTATTACTATTGGTACTCCCCCAGTGGTTATTTCCTTTTCTGTAGTTTCTTCAGTATATATTAATGCCTTTGGTAGTTCAAGGCATAATTGTTCAGTAGTTATTATTTCATCTTCTGTTACTAATTCTCTTGTAATATAATTTTCTTCTTGTTCTGTATTTATTAATATTAAGTATTTTCGTTGTTTCATTACTCCCGTTATGTAATAATGATATGGTTCTATTTCTTCTTCTATTGATTTTTGTGGAGTTTTATCTATTCTTCTTGAGGTACTCATTTTTGTTGATATTTGTGGTATTTCATAGTTTATTCTTTTTGATGTGCTTAATCTTTCTTTTACTATTTCTAAATCTTTTTCTATGTCAATCTCATTATAACTATAGTTATTATTATCTATGATTGTGACTCTTTCAAAAGGATTTTCTATTTCTATTTTATTTATTTTATTTTTTGCTGTTATCTTATGTTTTGTTGTTAAAACATATACGTTTTTACATCTAGCTGTAAATATTTTACTTCCTAGGGCTAGTTCTATCCCTGACATTTTCCAATATAATACTAATGATTTATTTATGTTTCTGTCATTTATTGCTACTGAGTAGTTAGCACTTATTATAAATTTAAATTTTTGATATATGAGGTTACCTTTTACTGCACTTCTTATACTGTTTTCTATAGGTTGTATGATCTTATCATCTGCTAAATATATTTCTGTGGGTGTATCTATTCCTTTTCTAAAACATGTTTTTATTAATATTTTCGTTCCTCCTAAATGTACATATTTAATTGGATTTTTAGCCTTAAATATCTTGTATTTCTTTATTGATTATTCGTTTGTTTAATATTGGTATTTTAGCCTTTCCTTTGATGTATTTGTAATCTATGATATGTTCTCTTTGACTTACTACATAATATTCTTCTTTTTGTCGTTTAAACCAGTTTCTTACTGTTGGTATTTCGAATATTTTTGCTACGCTTAGGTCTAATTCTTTTCCTTTTAATTGTTCAAATATACTATTATCAAATATTATTTTTTGTTCTAAAGATTCTTCTTTAGTTATTATTTGTATATCTGTTTCAGTCATTTGTTATATTATAGAATTCATTGTCTGATTCTATTTTTATATCATTATCTATTTCATTTTCTGGTATTTCATATATGCTATCTTCACTTTCTAATTCATAATCTATGTATTCTATCTGCGTATATTTTTCATCGTCTATTATTATTTCTGATATTTATTTTTTCTTTGGATTTTTAGGTAATTTACAATCTCTAGCTATATGTTCTAATTTTCCACAATTATAACAAGTACATTCCATTAGTTTTCTTTTTGGTCTATATGGTCTTTTGGTTTTGTAGTTTTTTACATAGTATCTTCTTCTTGGTTTTTTATATTTATATTTTGATCTATATTTTTTGCTATCTCTTTTTATAGTATTTGTCCGTACAACCAAATTGGGGTGCCGTTTTATTTTTGCAACATGCTAAGTTTTATACTAGTATTTTTTCCATTTTTATTTCTTTTTTATGTTTTTCACATAGTTCTATAAACCATCGTTGTAAGAATTTTATTCTAGCTCCTAAGGTATCTGTTAATCCTGCTTCATTCCAACTTTTTATTACTTTTGAATTAAAAAGTTCTGGTAATTTTGTAAAATATAATTTTCTTATTTCCTTGCTTTCTTCTTTGTTATATGTTCCTTTATAATAATATTCTCTAAATGCACATGTATATTCATCTATATAACACATATTACATATTGCTAATTTTGTCATTAGATTCCGATTTATGATTTTTTCTTTATTTTGTTCTTCTACTTTTATTGTCATACTACTAAATTCATTTCTTATAGCTACTTCGTACTTATATAATATTTTCATAGTTGTAGTAGCTAATTCACCATTAGATTTTTTATTACTTCTTAGAGTTTTTAAACTTTCATCTGATAAATTTTGTAGCCATAATTTTACTGTTCCTATAAGTGTTCTTTCTATATATCCTGGTGTTTTCATCATTCCTATTTTGTTATTTATTAATTGTTTTGATATATATCACATTCATAATTGAATTATTTTATTTATATCTGTTACACAGTCTAAATCTAAAAAATCATGTTGTTCAGTTATTGATTTAGGTGTCCATTTTTTATTTAATCTTTTATCCTATATAGTTTCTTTATCATATTGTCTATAGTTTGCATTATAATATTTTAAATTTTTTGGGTTTTTTATTCCTAATGTACTAGGTTTTTCATCCAGGTCTACGTCTCCTGTATTTATTTCTAAATTCTTTGTATTATCTATGTTTGCTAAAAGTTTTGTATATGTTTTGTTTGTTTCCGAATGTTATTCATCTAGATCATCATTATTTATTTCATCAATTCTTATTTTAGATAGATTATCTTGGTTATTTTCTTTTTTTTCTTCTAGTTCTTCTTCTAATTGCAATTTTTCTTTAAATTTATTTATCTCATTTGCTAATATTGTTTTTTGTTCTTTCTCTTTTTGTTTAATTTCATACATTTCTTTTAATATTGCCAGCTCTTTTTCTAGTTCTATTATTTTAGTATTTTTTACTTTTTCTAATTGTTGTACTTCCTTTTTTGCTTGTTGTTTTATTTTTTCAATTTCCGTTTTTCTACCTATTTCTTCATTTTCTTTTGTTATTATTATCATAGCAGTTAAACTATCTTCTAGTTTTACCGTTTTCTTTTCTAACATTAAACTTAGATTGTCACCTATTTTCTTATATCTTCTTCCTAGATTAGAAAATATTTTTTTTATTTTTAATCCGTCATAGTTTTCATATGTTTTTTCATCTATTGCGTATTCTTCTTTATTCATTTATAAATTGTGTTGTAGTTTATATTCTAAGTTTTCTATTTGTATTTGTAGATATAAAATAGTTTTTCTCTGTGCTATTATAGAGTTTTTACAAATTCCTGCAAATATATTGCTGTTAAGTCTATTTTGCATATGTCTTTATTCTTGTCTTTTTGCTATAATTATTTCAGTAAGTTTTTGTCTATATTCGTTATTCTCGTTATTCATTGTATCTTTTAATATTGAATATATTTATATTATATTTTAGATATATTATCTATTAATTGATCTAATTTATCGTTATCAGTTTTTGTTATATTGAGTCGTTTATATTCCAGATATAATTTGTTTAATTTTCTTCTTATTTTTCTTAACTTTCTACTAGTATGTTTCTTCTTATATTTTTTTTCATCCATAGCTCTGATACCATACCTAAGCCCTACCCACAATGTAAGAGCAACCCTAGCTAGAACTGGGTTTTTGCCATCACAATTGGGGGAAAACTAAGGGGGATATATGGGGGAAGAACCCATAGATGAATAAGCTAAACATACCTCTTTTCAAAGCCCTAACCAAGCTTGAATCAATGGTGCAAAACGATCTAGGTTGCTGCCCTCTTCTTCTTCTTCTTCTTCTGAGATGATTTTTGGAGAGTATTTTGGGGTTTTTTTTTAGATGAATGAGTTAATGACTTAGTTTAGGGTCTTATTAGGTATTTATAGGTGGTTATTTAACTAATTAACCGACCTCCCTAATCCCTAACTAATTACTAACTTAACCCCTAAACACTTGACTTAAAACTAAAACATGAAATCTGCCCATGACCATACCCCTCCACCTACGGATCGTAGGTGGATCTACTGGGCGTCACTCACCTCCGTAGTTGAGTTCTACAACTCAAAAAGTGCAGGCCACTGCAGGCCTTGACCCACGACCCCCACCTACAGGATGTGGGTCCACCTACGGCCAGTAGGTGGCCAAACGTCGGTGACACTTTTTTGACAGCTTTTTGGGCTCTTTTGAGGTCCTCCTCAAGGTCCTTTGGGTGGTCCTTGGGGGTCGTACCTTGACACCCTAACCCATAAACCTCCATTCTAAGTACGGGAGTCACTTTTACGAGTTTTGATCCTCATACCACACTCCAAACCTCTTACAAAAGGCTCTAGAACTCACTAGTTCGACTTACTAATTTCCGGAGTGTTACATTATCTCCCCCTTGGGATCATTCGTCCTCGAATAAAGATTCTAAACATTTCTTAAAGTCACAGCTCTAAGGTAACAACCCATCATGCATGCACTACATCTAAATGCACACAACCAAGCAAGAAAACTTCAATTCAAAACTAAACTCATTCAATGCAACACAAGGGAGTATGAATTACATCTACCAACCCAAAATGCATGAAATTCTATATTTTACTTATTTTCAAGGAGGAACTAACATCTTCTAACTAAAACATTCTCAATACACCCTCATGGAGCCTAAATGCAATTTACTCTCAAAAAGCATTTATTCAAGGAGGAATCTCTCAACTCCCAAAACTAAGGCATGCTCATATTTTCGTCTCATGAAGTCTATATGCAAATTCACTATAATGCCCTATAACATGAGGAAAAATAATGCATATAAGTCATTTCTAACAAGACCTAAGCATTTTCATGAACATGCATATTACGAAGTCATGGCAACACACAAATCACACAAGGCTTCATATCAAAGCAATCAAGAGGAACTTAAAACCTCAAGATCTTAAATGCTAAAGGAGGAATACAAGGAAGAAGGATGAGGATATTGGGACTTCTCATTGGCCCTAGTCCTCACAAGTAGCACCCTCAACTAAGCCCTAAAAAGATCACTCCTACAACTTCATGGAACAACTCCCTTGTTCTTCTATTTCTTAACTTGCCGGTCTAAGACTTCTACCGGTACTTCTAATTTAGAGAGGTTCTCACTAAGCAACTATAGCTCACAAGTAACCTTACCAACACCACTCAAGATCTCACAAGAGCCTAACAAACTGGGACTAAACTTCTCATACTCACTACACCTCTCAAGGTGAAAGTTTCTAGCAACCCTAATTCAAAAACATCAAGGGTATTCAATGACCTTGCTATCTAAGCACATTATCTCCCCCTTAGGAGCAAGCCTATACAAACTCCTTTTAAGTAACATTGATATCAATTCTAAGGTCGGAGTAGGTCATCACTAAGCTTTCACATCCATCACACAAGGTGATTCTAAACCATGGTAAATTACACTTCTACCCTTGTTAGAGGAGTTTATTCACTCAACCTATTTAGACATTATTTAAACACCCTATTCAACCAATCTATCAACAAACCTCAAAACTCATCATGACTAAGTCGGGTTCTACCATCAACTATCATAACCACACCAAAAACCTTGCTGGATAGGCACACTATCTCCTCCTTGGGAGTAAGCATACACAAATTTTTCTAGACATATTTCATAACATAAGGACAACAATAAAGCATTATTCATACCAAAGACAATATCAAAGTCTATCATAACAGAAATCCAAAAATTTACTAAAGCATAAAACACATACCGGAAGGGACATGAGGAGATCACTTTTGATCTTCTCTAGATTGGAGAGTTTAAGATCTATTCTTCTTTGGAGCCTTGCCACCCAAACTAAGTGGACCGGAGGAAGGGTAGGGTTGGGACCTATGACGACTATCCTTTTCATTTCTAGCAATCTTAGGGCAATGCCTTATCTTGTGGCCCAACTCACCACAACCAAAACAAACATTAGAGCCCGCTAAGCATTCACCCTCATGCCTTCTATCACACTTACTACATCCCGGTAATAGAATATCACTACCCTCTTCTTGAGACTTGAGGTTAGACATCCTCTTTTGGTTGAACTTAGGAGTACTTGAGGGACCTTGCCGGGGGAACTTTTTTTCTAGACTTAGGGCGACCATGTCCATTGGACTCATCATCCAAAGACTCATCACCATCCAATCTAGACCTCTTTTTCTCCTTATATTCTTTCTTAAGTTTTGACTCTTCTATTCGTTGGGCCAAAACCATAAGAAGTGAGATATCCATATCATTTATAAGCATTGCCACACGACATTTATTTTCTACTAATTCGGATACTCCCATCATGAATTGGTTCATCTCAGCCCTTGAATCCTCCACTAAAGTTGGAGCATACTTAGAGAGTTGAGTTAACTTTAAGGAATACTCTTGAACACTCATGCTACCTTGCCTAAGGTTGATAAACTCTTGCATCTTAGCCTCCCTCAACTCTAGGGGAAAGAACTTATCAAAGAATGCTTTCTTGAACACCTCCCAATCTATGGGACCCGTTTCTACCTGCCTATTCCTCTTCCATTGAGTATACCACACTTGGGCCACATCCTTCAATTGGTAAGCGGCTAGCTCCGCTTTCTCTATAGAAGTCAACCCCATAGCATCAACTACCTTATACACCTCATCCACAAACTCTTGGGTATCCTCTCCCACCTTGGAACCGAGAAATACCCGAGGACTCATCCTCACAAAATCCCTCAACCTAGAAGACATAGTGCTCACATTAGGGTTCACATGGGGACCAATTTCCCTATTGACTTGGGCTGTCATGACTTGAGTCAATGTTTGGAGAGTTGACCTTATTTCAACATTTGTCATAGCCCTCTCATCATTAGGATCTTGAGGCTCTTGGGAACCTTAGGGAGGAACCTCTTGCTCCTCATTTCCTTTCTCATTTCTCCTAGAATTATCCATACCCTAAAAAAACATAGGGCACTGATGAGTCCACGATTTGGACTTATTTAGGGCTTCATTTTAATAGATTTAGTGTCTTCAAATGCATATTTTGTGCCAATAATTGATGCAAATCTTTAAATTTCAGGTATTTGGATTAAGGAACAAAGCATGGACACTATTGAGCAAAAAGGAACAAGACAACTGAAAGAACGAAGAAAAGAAGGCCTGAGGATCGCCTAAACCATTAGGCGAGTCGCCGAATGGTCATGATCTCGTCTGATGTTCCAGTGTGCCAAGCCCTGAAGGAGAAAATCAAGTCAGTGATAGAAAGGAGCAGTCGGTGAGTTGCCGAACGGTTTCGCGATGCAGTGCTATATTTCCCAAAGTTACAGAACTTGAAAATGCTGAAGGCCAAAGAAGAAAGGTGATGGAATTGACCAAAGGGTGGGTCACCGAGTGGATCAGTGATCCTGACTTATTGCGCCGACTGGTCCTTCGCAACACATTTTTTGGCGACTATAAATACTTGTTTGATTTTTTAGCTTAGTATGTTGGTAGACTATTTTTAATCTAATTGTTCAGTTTTCAAGTTTTAGAGCTTAGAACTGAGTTTAGAGACATTTTCTCTTTAGCTTTGAAGATTTCCATTTATGAGAAATTGGAAGTGGATGTTGAAGATTCTTCATCTTAGACCATTGTAAAGACAAGATTAATCTTACCGAGTGATGGAAATACATTTTGGTAATGATTTTTAACTTTTTATGATGTCTAGCTAAAACCCCAATTCTTGGGGTGTGATTATAAGATTTGGGTTGATTTAGCTGCTTGATATTGTTAATTGATAGTGTAAATGTTGTTGAAAAGTGATTTCATTCAGTAATTGTGACTTAATCTAAAGGGTTGTAGTTGCAAATGCAACTCTACACTACAACAAATTTGGCCTGTGGCCACATTAATTTTCGACAACGCTTGAAAAGTGTTGCCAAAAATATCTAAGGGCATACTTTTAAGGTGTAGCCTTTATATGTGACTTTTGGCCACAATTTTTTTGGCAACACTTATATAGCGTGCTCTTTAAAATAATAGACTACACATTTTAGGTGTTGCCAAATCATAAAAAAATTTGAAACACTTATTTATACATATGGCCACACTTTGAAGTGTGATATATTTATAATTCTAAAAACCACACCTTACAAATGTGCCCTATTAATTTTCACAAATTTTATAAAATAATAACACTTCCTCTATAAATCTATTTTCTGCCCAAATACTAAAAAGCAAGCGTATTTGCCCTAAATTTCATCCACAAGTGTTTTACCAGAAAACCTTACAATTCCACCATTATCGTGGGTTCTCTTTCTTCTTTGTATTGTTTTCTTCATCATTTTCAAGAATCTACACAAAATTAAGCCCTGATATATTGGACGAGGTCGCATTTGTTGAGCCCTAAATGTGAGGTATCCTTCTGTTTGGTGGTGAAAATGGAAATTAGGAATTGTTCTCTCAATTAACAGTGGAGTCCGTCTTTGTGTGTATTGGTGAATTTGAATATTGAGTCTTTCAGCTTTTGGAACTTCTGAAACGAGGTCGCATTTTTTTTGTGAAACTTTGTTTCAACTATAGCGATGTGTACACAAAGAATTTACTTAAGTCTTCTCTGGTTTTTCTTCCGTGTGCCAGCTTACACTTTGCCTTGTAAAAAACTTAGGAAAAAAAATCAAGTACCTTCACTTGTAGTAGATATTTACTCTATTAAAAACTGTATTCAGGTATGATGTTTTTACAATTGTCCATTTTGGAATAAGAGTAATATTTAGTGATGATTTAAATAATCTATAACCTTCCACAAACAAATTGTTTTCCATGAAGGTTAATGTCAGTTTAACCTCCCTCTTAAATGTTTGTATGGAGAACTTCCCGATGCATATGGGGTATGAGACCTTGAGAAAGAGGAAGTCCTGGTAGCTTAATGGTTGCATAAAATAGTCTAATTTGATGAATCCCCTGAATATTAGATCGTGAATAGAATGGATGGTAAAACAAGGATTCTTATAATTGACCCGAGCTAGTTGGAGATCAATGTGTACTTCATTGATTATACATGTTGTGGAGAGTTGAGTTTACTTAAAATAGATGACAAAGAAGTGTAGAATTACAGTCTAACATGGGTTACTTTTCTTGCTAGGATATACAAAGGAGAGTAGCAGCATCATGATTATTTGACTTAAATTCACGTGTAAACAGTTTAAGTGTAGGAGAAAGTTTCTATCCTAGAAGAGCCTCAAACAATGCATGAACTGTGTTCCTTGAATCATATAGAAGAAGCTGATGCATTGAGTATAACAGAATTGAAATATAAGTACTGGTGCTTGCTCAAAATCATGGAAGTAAAGAAGTGATTGACAGGATGTCTAAGGTAAATTTTTCTTCAAGCACCATTATCTAAATAATGTTTCCATTGTTGAATCACATCTTAAACCCATGTGATAAACTAGCAAAATAGTCATTTAAAAATTGCATTGAACTCTAACGTGCTTTATCTAACCTGTGTATCTTCTGGTAAGGTTTTTCGACAAAATCGCATTTCCATCGCACATATGTATATGTGGTTGTTACCTTGTTTTAATGATTTTATCTACCTTGTAAAAGGATGGTAAGATTTATCTTGACAAGATTGAACCAATTATACTGATAGTGGAGCATATTATGGGATAAACTAAGGGAAGTGGTCATTATTAGTCGACTGATGAGTAGAAAACATTACTATTGGGGACTAGCTAAAGAGCCTAAATAAGGAAAAAATTAAATTGATTGTTCATGCATATTGTTGTAGCTTTGTTGTTGGTAGCTTCCTTCACCGTTACTGGAACTTATTCTGCTTGGCAAAAAGATTTTAGCTTTGTTGTTGGTAGACATGTTTGGAGTAATCTGAATCTCTCTGTAACAACGTAACTATAATGACATGTTGGGAATAGTATAGAAAACATGATTATTATCGTGAAATGTTGTTATCGAGATTTTAATTACATAAAGGGAATGAAGAATTAAGATGGTAGTACCAACTATTTTAGGAACAAAACTCCAACAGGAATGGCCATGGATGTTGATGTGTTTAATGAGTTTTTCATGTTCTTCTGGAGACCAAAGACCTCTCTTTACTTTCTGTTTACTGCAGCAGTGATGACCCATTCTCAATCCCCTCTGCCTTTTTTGATCTACTTTGTCCTTCTCATATCACTTGCATCTATCTATATACTGCTAGCCCTGCCTCTGTGCTTAATTTGTTTCAAGTGGCACAGTCACGATTTTGATTAAGAGGTTCAAAAATATGTATATGAAAGAATTAATGTTTACTCTTATATATATATATATATGTAGTGTAATTTTCATCCGTAACCCATGTCTGGTTCGGCCCTTGTCTGTCCGAAAGGAAAATATATTGTCTTTGTTTCTACAGAAGCTAAAATCAACAACCCCCAAAATGAGCTTAAGTCTGGCGTAGACATTCTTGGGGCTGTCAATGAGATATTTTATGAAACTTATGACAAATATCTACCTTCACACGATTCTGATGCAGATAACTGTTTCATATCAAAAGTAAGTTCCAATACTAGTTGCTAGTTTCTATTCTATTTCTACAACTATTTCATCTAAAATATATCACCCAAGAGATATGGCCATATTATAACATTTGACCTGTATTCGCACGGATCATTCTATCCTAGTATTATTATATGTGCTAGTTTAGCATAACAGTAAATGATGTTGCATTGCTATCTTCAGACTGAAGCATTTATATAAGAATAGGCAGTGCACTTCATTCCATAATTTTAAATGCTAATTCTCGTAAGGATCCTGCGGCTGCTCTATGTACCTTTGAATCAACAAACTCAAGAAGTGGAGGGATACCAGAGACTTCAATCCTATAGTCACAACATAAAATCAAAGGAAGAAAAAGAGGTATTATTTCTGTAGATGCTTCAACAACAATGTTTTCAGATAAAAATAATCAAACCTAACATGAGTTTTTATGCTACTGTTTTAATGAGCAAGATTGTAACTGTATCAGTTGCCTGTTGAATAGCACCATCGACTCCTCAAGAGTTCTAAGCATCTATGTGTCTCTTCAGCAGATTAAGAATATGATGCAAACAACATTAATAACAAGACGAGGCAAAGCTACAACAGATAAAGAAGATGAGGTAAAATCTTTTGCAACACAGTAAGATAGAGCTTTTCGAATTGAAGTTTCCTCCACCTCACTGTTTGTTGTATCTGGGAGCCTCTAGTATGTCTTATAACACATGCCATAGGAATTCTTACCACTGTTTCTTGTCATTACTGCATATGAATATGTAGTTAACATCTTGATTAAGTTTTTAAGTTGAGGCCTAAGGTGATTACTTGATTTACCAAGCATTGTCATTGAATGTTGATACAATAAATAATAGGATCAAATTTAATTTTTTTTTTTGAAACTGGTAATATAGGATCAAATTTAATTTCATATGCATCATTACATGATTTTAAATAATCTATGCTCTGTTTATCTCTTTCATTGTGCGAGACATTAGCTATCGTGCCTTAGGAATATGATGATAGAAATTAGTAAAGAATGTGAACTTATCATCTGAAATCTCTATAGGTTTCACATTGACAGTGAACTGGCCCTAGCTTACTGTCACAGAACAGGTACTTATTGAACTTTTTAATTTTTTTTTTTAAACTTTAAAAGGGTATAAATATAGCACCAGACATCATAATATTCTATTCCTGCACAAACTATGTTATATCTATCTGCATATCCAAATTCCTAATAATTGGCCATCTAATGAACCAACTCGACCAAGACTAGAAAAGAAAGAGATGAGTTTAACTATCTATATGCTTCAACTGTGGTGATACTTGTGACCTTAACTAAAATGACATTGATAATAGCAACAATACCTATGCTGGTTCTTCGAATGTTCAAGGGTCTGTTAATGATGAAAATGCCCTAGCTTCTGTAAGAGTCAATCAGCCTGATTCTATTTCTAAGATTCTCAGAGAAGTTCCTGGAAATGACAAGTGCTCTGACTTTGGTGCTTCAGAACCTGATTGGTCTTCTCTAAATCTTGGCATCCTAATTTGTATAGAATGCTCGGGCATTCATCGGAACCTTGGTGTTCATATCTCAAAGGTATATCTTTATCCATGTTGAAATTTTTTTGTTCCTCTTGTCTACAAACATCTGCCTTGTTCTTAAAAAAAAGATTAATTCCATTTAGTTCACGGTGTTTATTCAATTTTGTACTGCGCCACATGCATTTATATTTGAGAATATGAGTATTTTCATTACTTTCATGGCAATGCACTATTCATTCTGGAAGGTTAGTGGCTATTGGATCTTTTTTGGAAATGTATTTTGAAGTATAACTTGTTTTCAGTTGCTGCCCCCAGAAAGTAACAAAATGAAAGATCTATGGGCCTGTTGAGTTGATTGATATTTGAGATACTTATCATTTGCAGGTAAGGTCCATAACATTAGATGTCAGGGTTTGGGAGCCTACCATCTTGGATCTATTCCGCACATTGGGTAATTCTTATTGTTACTCGGTGTGGGAGGAGCTGCTTCAACTTCCAAGTGACGGGTATGTACCCTTAGTTGATAATATATACAAGAAAGTCATTCTTGCATGGGTATAAATTTCTATAGATCTTGTATGTTTATTGATATTTGGGTTCAGATTTAATGTGGAAGGTCCTCTCCCAGCCAAGAAAAGATGAAATGTTGAGAGATATCAAAGATCACAAAATTCCTACTTAACAGTTCCCAGGGTCCATGCTTCTATTCATTCTTCAATTGAGCTAGTTAATTTACAATCTATATTTCCATTACAATTTGACATTCTACCTGGGTTAGCCTATATATTCAGTACACATTGTCCGATAGATAATGTTCCCACGTGATATAACATGCATTTAATTCAAATATTTTTAGAAACTTTGTTTTGTTGGTGTTAGCTCATGTAAAATGATTAATTCATTCAGATTAACAAATGTTGATGCTATTCATCTGCTTCCAAGCCAAGCCCCAAAGATGCCTTTCATGAAAGGAGAAGTATATTCTGGCGAAGGTATACTTTCTTGCATGTTTTAAGGGCATTCCTTCTCCATGTTATACATTTTATCCCTTGTGCTAAGCTTGATCATCCATCAACTCGGTCTTTTTGTTTTTCCATGGAATTCTACAAAGAGAATCTCATGATCATTTGTATGTTGTTTCATTAGTAGTGGAGGTCCAATGGAGAAACAGTGTGTCTACCCACTTACTGTGAAAGAACTATTTAAACAATGTGTCTTTCGTGGTTTATAGCAGCAGAAATAGTTGACAGGTTGTGACAGTAGAAACTTTGGTTTCTTCTCTCTAATCTAATCCCAAGAAGATGAGAAAGTGAATTCTCCATTTGCATTGGGATTTCAAATTTGTTGATCAGAAACCATGGGCTGGTAGTGAATTTGAGTCGCAAGAATGGTTGCGACAAGATCCGAAGGTGCAGTTTTAATGATCTTTTTGATATCATCCCAGGTTCCATTGATAAAAAAAGCATACACTTTGTTGTTGTTTGGTGTTGAGTTTCCTCTTTTTCCATGCTTTGTTTTGTGCGACTGCTATCCTGATTTACATGTTTGCATTAGAGTGTCTTGGGATTTTTCTCTTGCTGCCCCTGTTCTTTGGCTTGAAGTGGACTACGAAATTCTGAAAGTTTTTTGGCCGTTAAATTTTGATTTGTAAACTGTAATTTGAAACCTGCAATCTGGAACTGTAATATGCAATATGCAATCTGCAATGATATAATTCTCACAAGAAGAATCACAATAATCAACGAAAAACAAGAAAGATAGAAGAAGAGACACAAGATAAGAAACAATTGGCAACTAAAGGATGTATTAAATCCAATAACCTTCAATCTAGATCCCAACAAGCGCCCAATTCGGATAAATAGATAGACACAACAAGAGGAAACAAAGGGCAAACTAAGGGTATGTTAAACCCAAAGACCTCACCTCGTTAATCCAACAAGAAGCACCTAACTCTTACGAAGACATCAAGGGAATCGATATCCCAAGCAACTCCCGTTTCAAAATAAGAATCAACAAAAGCTTTACCAAGCTTTCCAAACTCACACAAGGAGTTTTAGGTTTACAACCATAATATTCAAATCAGTCTTCCCTAAAATGAACCCTAAGACACCTATTTATAGTATTAAGCATTATTACATAGATGGACCCAAACGTGACCCGAAATGGGCAAGCTAAGTCGGGCTCGCCCAATCCTCTTGGAGAGTCTCCTATCAGTCGGTGATGTGCACTACTCCCCTGGCTTCTCCCTTGATGGCTACTATAACCTTCGACGGTCTGGGGGTCAATGAGCGATGTGCCGAATGTCCTCCATGCTCGCCGAATGGGCAACTTTCTCTTGCAGCTCATTGGGTCAGTTGGCAATTTGGAACCCTCGCCAAAGGGCTTTGGTGAGTTGCCGAAGTGTCCTTCAACTCGCCGTATGGAGCACATTCTTCACTTTCTCCTCCTAGCTTCGTTAGGCCTCCCACGCTCCAAGCTATCATCCAAGCATGGTGTTGCCAAACTGGGAGTTCCTTCAAGGTGCATATGTTCCCACGGAAGGCATGGAACTTCCTCCTTAGCATCCATACATGCCAAACAACCTCCATCCTTGTGAACACTCCATTAAAGCATTTAAGTTCGTGAATGAATATGCTTGGTGTAATCCATTTTACATCATTCTCCCCTTCTTGAAAGGATTCGTCCTCAAATCCATACCTTGAAAACCCTAGGGGGAGCAAACAAGAACAAGATCCTCATGGTATGAGGGTTAGCGTTAGCAATACCAATTTCATCACCATGCCAAGGATGCACAGACTTAACATAAAACCAAGCATCACAAATATCAACCAAGGGTTTGTAACCCGTCAAAGCAATATATACTTGTCTAAGTAAGAAACATTGACAAAGGGGTAGAGCGTAGGAACCAATACACTTAAACAACCTCATATGTAAGCCCTCATTGGTTCCACATTCAAACAAGCACAAGGCCTCCCTTATGTCATGTACATAAAATTGAGTCCTCGAATCCAAACCTTGTAAAATCATATAGATCACAAGAAAGAAGCTTATCCTCTTAGCATGATGGGTAGTACAAAGGTTAACGCTTAAAATAATTAACCGAGGAGACTGAAACTCAAGGAACAACCAAACATCCTGTATTGTCATGGCTATTAAGCCCACAGATGGAGAATAAGGACAATGGTTATTCTTCTCAACGTCATGGGAATACCACCCTAAAGATGATACTTCCACCAGTTCAAATACCTTCAAGCATTCACCTGGATAAAAAGGATGAAGGGTCCACAAAACAGGGTCATACCAACAAGTGTAGACCTCAATGATACACTGATCCACATGAAATGCACATTTAATCCAACTAGGGATTTCATCATATGCAAAGAGATAGTAAAGGAAGGTACAAACTTCATCTTCTCTTGGCAAATATCTCATACCCCCATAAGATGCAGTCAACAAGATCATGCTCAGGGTAAGAAATAGAAAAGGGGTCTAGGAAGCTATCCTTCCCCACACACAATGTAGGCCTTTCAAGTGGATGGTAAAACCTCAAGAAGAGCTTTCCTGTATAGGGAAAGGAATCAATAATGTCGCCCACCTTATGCCTTTCATTTTAACCAAACATTCCCACATGAATTCCACAACTCAGCTCACTACCGGAGTCAAATGGAAAGGTCTTCCAAGAACTTGGATCAAGTGCGCCTCCATTTATCAGGTGGCCACTTGTTCCTCCCAACAACATACTTCACTCAACATCATGAGCATCATCATATGTAAACAAGTAATAGAGAAAGGTGTCCCGCAATTCAACTTCCTCCAAGGTGTTTTCATGGGTATGACTACTAATAGATTCAAAATCATGGGTCATACAATCGACAATTGGGACACGCCAAGAAGAAAAGGGAATGGGAAAACAAACACCACCTTCCTCCTTATCACATTCCTTCCCTACAAGAGTACTCTCATCTTCTAAGAAGAGATTTCCATCTTTGGGAGGAAAAGCTTCACACCATAGTGAGTTATTATAGCAAGTATAGTTATGAAGAACTATACTACTCTCATGACTCACACCACTAGGTACATCACTAGGAGTTATTTCATCATCTTCAAATAAGATATTGTACTTAAAGAGGGAATGATCAACCACTAGGAAAGAATTAAAACATTCAAGTTCACCCTCAAAAAGACACATCAATTTTCGAAGTATGTTCAAGCACATAATCTCTATGAGCAAAGTAAGCAATCAGATCCCCCACAATAGATATGCTCAAAGAGTCACTCCTAATCAATCGATCAACGTTATCTTTAGTACCACCAACTTGAGGTTCCTTAATCACATTACAAGGACCCTCAACCAGTGAACTACACTTACAAATAGGTTGATCAACACAATCATTACAAAATAATGAGCTAGCATTCAAAGCATAGGTGTCAACACTAGGTGGACACAAATTAATCTTACTAGAAGAATCAATTTGGTCATCAATAGGATCAACTAGTGCATCCACATTCTCAACAAACACATTATCAACACTTGGTAAAGAATCAATAGGCTCACATAAAGACAAGCTAACATTCACACTTTGTTCATTTGCAATGGTAAAAGTGTTAAGATTAGCTATTGTACCTTGACGCCCATAAGAAGGTGTAACACCCCTCAAAATGAAATAGGATAATTAGAGCTTCACATGCGTGTTAGTAGTTGATAAACTTGTATAAATGTTTGAAAATGGGTTTATAGGTCAGCTTAGTTGAGTTTGAAGTCAAACGTCAAAGAGCGTTCAAGACATTTGAAAACTAGTCTTTTACGTGTTGGTGTGTTCTAGTATGTTGTTCATGTTTTTATGTGTTGTTTGGAGTCTAAAAGCAGTGGAGGTGACCTTAGTGTCTTAATAAATGTTTTTAGGGTCAAAACGTTCGGGTACGACTCCTCGGGACCACCCTAAGGGTCCCCGAGAAGGATCCCCACCCTTGGCCAAACAAGCTGCCAAGGCAGCTTGAAGTTGTTCATGGAAGGAGTGGCTCCGCGTCGCGGACCTGCTCCACCAATGGCCAAAAAGTGGCTTCGCGTCGCGGAGACACCGCAGACTCTCTGACTCGAAATTTAATTTCCAGAAACTTGTGGGAACACCCCCACGTCGCGGACTTGTTTCCCGACGAAACATGTGAAAATAAAACTCAAGTTTGACTTGTTTTAAAAGGTCCAACTAAGTGAGGGGTAGTTTGGGTACTTTGGGGAATTATTATAAACGGTTATTCCACCTATTTTAGGGTATTTTAAGTTGGTTAAAACCCCAAAACCTAGAATTAGACCTCATTATCCAAATTGAACCTTCCTTCTCAAATAAATTCTCTCTAGAACTCCATGGAAGACATTGATGAAGCCTCAAGCTAGGGGATGTATTCTTACTTATTTCTCCTTCAAATTCCTACGGAAATTAATCACAAAGGTATGGGGATTTTATCTTTGATTCTCCTTTCAATCAAAAGCTTTGTCAAAGTGATTTCAATGTTTCTTTCAAAACACTAAAAACCCCAATTTCAATTCTAAGCTTGGGTTCTTGCATGAAAGTATTTCAAATGATGATTTATGTTAATATTGATGGTTTTAAGATAAAAAAAACTCCATGAACCCTTGCATATCTTGAAATCCTAATTTTTGGGTCTGAAGTGGGTCTATTGATTATGAGCTAATAATGTGATATTAATGTGTAGATTGTTATGGACTATTGATTTATCTATTGTTCTATATTGAATTATGAGGAATTGATGGTCCATTGTGTTATATTGGATGTTGGCCTTGAATGGACAATTGTGACCTAAAGTTTATGATGATGATGAAGTTATGAATAGATTATTGATTCTAGTATTTTATATATATATATATATATATGTTGTAGTTGTTAGAATTGTGAGGTTTGATCCCTTTGAAAGTGGGGAGGTGTTTACTTTATAAGCATGTTGTGATCATGACCTGTAGGCAAAGTTGGATGATTATTGTTTTTAGTAATGTTGATTATGTGAAGGTAATGTGAGAATGAATGAAAAGAATGGAAGAATGTGAGAATGAATGAAAAGAATGGAGGAATGTGAGAATGAATGAAAAGAATGGGAGTTAATGCTAATGAATGAAAGTTGGGTCTATTGTAAGGATAGTCTCATAAAGTACTCCTTTGAATGAATGGGGTTCCTAGATGAAAGGTTTTCTCATCTTTGAATCCAAGAGCTCCTTTAATGAATGAGTGTGGGTTAGGATGAGTACTCCTTCGTGAGTTGAGATGAGAGTACTTAGTAGCAATCCTTATCTCTAAATGAATGAATGTTGGGCTAGGATGGGTACTCCTTCGTGAGTTGAGATGAGAGTACTTAGTAGCAATCCTTATCCCTAAAATGAATGAATGTTGGGCTAGGATGGGTACTCCTTCGTGAGTTGAGATGAGAGTACTTAGTAGCAATCCTTATCCCTAAATGAATGAATGAAATGAATGTCCAACTCCATGGGGGAGTAATGTCTAGCACCGAGAAGATATGAAGATGGGTGGATACTCCTTCGTTAGTTGAGATGTGAGTATTTAGTAGCAACCCTTAAGATGGGTTCCCCTTCGTTAGTTGAGATATGGGCACTTAGAAGCAATCCTTCTATCCCTTAATTATGTGCCCACATAGGACTAGCTAGTGGTCTCTACCACGTAAAGGCTAAAATAATGACCCTACCTTAGGCAAGTGGGGATCCCTCATCCGGTAAGGGTTACTACCGGGATTCCATGTCAAGCTCCATGGTCTATCGGTTAAAGCTCTTCCCCCACATTAATGAATGAATGGACTAGGGTCTCTTAAGGGTGTACTACTTATGATAGGTAGTGGAACGGGACATCATCTAGACATTGCACAAGTAGACATTTAAGGGAGATCTTGGTGTGTCTTAGTAATGATAATGAATGAATGAGTCTCTTTGGGCTAATTAATGAAAGTGTTGGTCTTTGAGCATGCTAATGTGAAAGTGAGTCATAATGAATTAAATGTAAGTGCTTATGTTGAATTGAATGTATGTGATGATCTTATGTCATTAGTGAATAAAGTTGTCTAAATGCATTAAGTTGAATCAACGATTTATGTTGAGATGTGAATGAAGCTTGTCTTGTGTAGCCTTAAGGTTCACTTGGGTGTGGTATGGAGAGGTAGTATGGGCTTCCTCACCATGTCTTACTTAGGTGAGTCTTGGGATGACATTTGATGAGTGTTCTAGCTTTATGAAGTGACTTGTTGGCTTATGTGCTTATATGTCTTATGTGATTAATTGGTGAAGATTGAGGTATGCATAGTAAGTGCACTTATGTGCTTATATGTCTTATGTGATTAATTGGTGAAGATTGAGGTATGCATGGTAAGTGCACTTTGTGTGACCTTAAGGTGGTGCCTTAGTGTGGGTGATGGTATGGACGTTGCCCATACATTGCACAAAGGTATTGCTTAAGGGTTACTAAGGTCGAGGTCCAAGGCAAGAAGCTAAAGGTAAATGGGTTATGTATGTTTATGAGGTATTGTGAAGCATATGACTTTGTATTGTTGGTTGTGACTTGTAAGGTGCCTATTATGTTGATGGTCATGAGATTTTATCAAAATGACATGAAAGCATAGCTTTCAAACAAATGTCCTTTTTAGCATGTCTTGCATATCCTCATACTTGGTACGTGTTGTACTAACCCCTTTCTTCCATTTTACTACAAGTGTAGGTTGTGGTAAGTAGGAGGGGATTGTGCTTTGGAGTTGCTTGGATTGCTTCACTCTTCCAAATCTTTGGTATGTCCTCAAGATTCAAGGGCTATGTTTAGAAGTTTCTTAGTCATTGTAATAGACACTTAAGTTTCATTTCATTTGTAAAGGGTCGTGTCCCTTAGTACGCTTTAAGTTCTTGTCTAAGATTGGCTAAAGAGACTTAGTAGTTTCGCTTGCGTATTGATGTTTCAAATGTTGATGACTCTTGAAGTCTTATGGTTTTATTGAATAAAAGTTTTAAATTCTTAGTGATTTTTATGATCTATGCATTGATGAATGCTAAGACTTGTATAAGACCTCCGAGAGGTCGAATACGTATGTAACGGCTAGGGGGTGCTCTCGGGTCGTTACATAAAGATCTTCTTTACCTTGGATGTTGGAACATCCCATTAGTGCATCCATCACACCTTCGACTGTAGGCTCTTTGGCTGGAACTTGTGTTCCTCCATTCATTACGCTTGTACCTACATAAGAATCCTTACCAAGTGAAGGATGAACATAAATGTTAGATTGAGATTGTGGCAACCCTCTCACTTCACTCCTTTCAACCTCTCCTTTTTCCACTCTGAGGTTGCTACCTTGCTTTCCCTTACTCATCTCAATCTTTTGTATCTCATTTTTCACCTTAGGAAGAGGAAATGGAGGTGTTCCCCAATGATACACAACACACTTGTATCTATTCTGCTCGTTTGGTACCCTATGTTCAATAAACCAATTGGCCCTTAAACTTAAGTGACAAGAAGCCTTGGGGATTATATCACACCAAACCTCCTCATAGTATTTGCCGCGTGTGAAAGAGACTCTTACCCCTTCGATAACCTTACATCCCTCCATGGTGTATGGATAAATCCTTTGTAGTCGAGGTAGTCCCAAGTAGGCTACCACCTCTGGAGTGATGTAGTTTAGATTGTACCCATCATCGATGACAAGGTCAAATCCCAAAGCCCCACAAATGCCAACCTTTGTCCTAAGAACTGGTCTTCTCGGATTGACATTGAAAAGCTTTGTGTACCCTTTTGGCACATACTTGAACCTCATTAGCCCTTTCAATCCTTCCCATGTCAATGGGTGGGTATTTCCTTGGAGTGTTCAGAGCCTTTCCTCTTGAGTCCACCAACCCAATGCAAGACCTTTCAAATGACCAAGGGCATACAAGGGTCGCTTTGGACCTCTCAAATCATGGCATTGGAAAATCTGCTCACACTGCCACTCCCAATCAAGATATGCCTCGGGATCACGCCATCCCTTAAAGATAGGAAAATCAATCTTTTTGGTATCGAGACCCTTGACACATCCCTCATACTTGCCTTGGTTCCCATATCCCGATAAGTGTGGATTGCCTTGAGAAGTATAGGATATAGTATCCTTAGACTTTAGAGTGGTACACTCTCTTCTTCCCTTCGGATGACTTTGACTTGAGCTAGTGTAGCCGTACACACTACTTCGACTAGGGTAAAAATTAGCACAAGCGTAAGAATACGAATCTTCACAAGCCTTACGGGCATGCTCCTCATACTTCTTATATAATAGAGTATTGTACTTCACCTTACCTTCATCCTGGAAGTGGGAAGTGTAACATGTTCCGACATCATCATAGGAACTACCTTCAATCTCTGAGTGAGAATAAGATCTCTCACATGTCATCATCATAGGAACTACCACAAGAGCCTTCTTCCTCTCTATCTTCACCATAAGAGCCGTGCTCAACATTTTTCTCATATTCTCCTCTGGAATAGTAGCTCTCATTCTCATTTGGCTCTTGATCATGGCTATCATCATAGCCCCCATAATCACCATTATCCTCATATCCATAGCCCTCATCATTACAAGCATAATCTCCCATATCATAGTCACTTCGGTCGGAGGCTATTGAGGACATGCTTCCTTATAACTCCTTGTACCTACAAAATGACAACTCACAGAAACAAAAACAACGTTAGCGTTAGTAAAATGAACTCACAATCGCTCGTGTTTACACACCTTTGACTGCCTCTCAAATTGGCGCGACTAATGTTGAAGATTGCTCATACTCAGTTGATCAAAGGTCTCGATTTCTACTCTCGGTCAGAATAGATTTTTATTTCAAGAAGAACAGACGACTCGATTTAAGGAAATAGACTTGAATCAAGAAGTTAACTATGAATAAAACGAATAAAAACACACAAAGAAAAGGCACTAACAAAGAAGTGAATTCAATAACCAATAGTTTAAATATAGAGTAGTTACGAGTTGAAAATCAATTTACGATTCTTGACAACGAACTAGAAACAAAAGAAAAAGAAACTAGATTAGGACCTGAGAAGAAAGGGTCATAAGATGAGCTTCCGATCGCCAAATTCACTGTTTTCTTTGCCTAACGTGAAGTTCAGCTCTCCAACTTGAAGATTGACTCACCAAACTTGACAATCTGCCAAGGTAACTCGGCGATCTGAGTGGAAGTTCGGCGATGCGCCTAATGGATTCGGCGACCAAGGCTTAGCTCGCCGAAATTTCCAGTGCCTTCACCAAAATGAGGTCCAACTCGGCGACCTTGCTGCCCAAAGGGAGAAGTGCCAAGTGGAATGGGCGATCCAAGTCGGGATATGCCCAAATTCTTCAAGCTGCAACTGCAAGACTCCAAAAATTGAACCTTGGTGGTCCCCCACTTCCTTTGTCCTTTAGTATTTACCCTTTTAGGTAAATTCCCTTTATACAAACTCTTTTGAACTTTCTCTTTCTTCCTTTTTGGATCAAACTCTTTCTTTTTCAAATATTCCCTTCTTGAAGATTTGAATGTTCTTCAAGAACTTCAAGAACAACTATGAAGACCCAAAAATAAATCCCAAAGATTTTTAGCTCAAATTTCACGAAATTCGAGATCCAAGCTCTCTTAGATATAAGGAACAAACCCCAATACTTTTAGCACTTAATTCCTTGCCAAATCTTCCAAATTTCAAAATCCACTTTGTCTTCTTCAAAGCTTCTTCAACCAACAATGGTGGATTCTTCAGTAGTGAACCAAACCATTTCAAATCTCAGCCCTAGACTCAAATAAGGTTAGGGAACACGAATCCAACCTTGGAAACTTCAAACAAGACACAAATCAACAAACCCATTTCAGAAATTTGAACAAAAACGTTTTGAACAATTTTTTTTTAGCAACAAACCCAAGACTGGAATCGTAGGAACGATACTAAGCTCAGCTCTGATACCAAATGATGTAATTCTCACAAGAAGAATCACAATAATCAACGAAAAACAAGAAAGCTAGAAGAAGAGACACAAGATAAGAAACAATTGGCAACTAAAGGATGTATTAAAACCAATAACCTCCAATCTAGATCCTAACAAGCACCTAATCCGGATAAATAGATAGACACAACAAGAGGAAATAAAGAGCAACCTAAGGGTATGTTAAACCCAAAGACCTCACCTCGTTAATCCAATAAGAAACACCTAACTCTTACGAAGACCTTAAGGGAATCGATATCCCAAGCAATCCCCGTTTCTAAACAAGAATAAACAAAAGCTTTACCAAGCTTTCAAACACTCACACAAGGAGTTTTAGGTTTACAACCACAATATTCAAATTAGTCTTCCTAAGATGAACTCTAAGACACCTATTTATAGTTTTAGGCATTATTACATAGATGGGCCTAAAAGTGACCCGAAATGGGTCAATGGGTGAGCTAAGTCGGGCTCGCCCAATTCTCTTGGCGAGTCGCCGATCAGTCGGCGATGTGCAGTGCTCTCTTAGCTTCTCCCTTGATGGCTACTGTAACTTTCGGCGGTCTAGGGGTCAATGGGTGATGCACCGAATGGGCACCCTTCTCTTGCAGCTCATTGGGTCAATTGGTGATCTGGAACCCTCGCCAAAGGGCTTTGGCGAGTCGCAGAAGTGTCCTTCAGCTCGCTGAATAGAGCACGTTCTTCACTTGCTTCTCTTCGCTTCGTTTGGCCTCCCACACTCCAAGCTATCATCCAAGCATGGTGTTGCCCAATTGGGAGCTCCTTCAAGGTGCATATGTTCCCATGCAAGGCATGGAACTCCCTCCTTGGTATCCATACATGCCAAACAGCCTCTATCCTTGTGTTCACTCCGTCAAAGCATTGAAGTTTGTGAATGTATAGGCTTGATGTAATCCATTTTACATCATGTAATCTAGAATCTATAACATGGAACTGTAATCTGCAGTAATCTGCAATCTGGAATTTGGAACCTAGAACTGTAATCTGCATTAATCTACAATCTGGAACTGTAATATGCAATCTGGAATTCAAAAAATTTGCAGTCTGCAATCTGGAACAACTGCAATCTGGAATCTGGAACTTTTTGCCTCTTCTATAATTGCTGCAATCTGATTTGTTGTACAATTTAAATGTGTAGGGAAATGGAGGTGATCAAATTTGAAGGGTCATCACAAGTCAATTTGATCTCATTGTAGTGGATGATGAAGAGTTTTTGAACTATTGTAAAACTTTGAATACATTATGTTTGATTTTGTGAAATATATTCATTGCTAGAATATTGCTTTATAAGTATATGTATGTACACAAGACATGATACTATCTTTTGAAGTTTATTGCAAATCTATATATTTGAATTACTTATTAGCGAATTTAATGCTTGAGATTATTTATTGCAAAATAATATTGGTGTTTTTTAATTAGAAATTGTCACATATATATATTTTATAGCCAAAATAATATAACCACACTTAAAAGTGTAGCCATAGAACTGTAAATTGTGGTATGAACATGGGCAAGGACTACACTTCAAAGTGTGGTCATACATTAGATAGAAAAGGTAACACTTTAAAATCATGGGTAATGAGGACGCAAAGGCCACGCTTGAAAGTGTAGTTGTAAGAGATAGAAATGTTGCCATTTGAGGTACTGAAAAGCGTGGCCTTTTTGCCTTTTAGAAAAGCGTAGCTGATTGAAGTGTTGCCTAAACTCTAAGGTTATGCTTCTTTCGGCCACCCCTGGAAAAGTGTGGCATAAAGTCAAAAAGTGTGGCCTTCTATCAAAGGGCACACTTTTTCATAGTTTAGGCCACACTTTTCTAGGGTGGTTGTAGACATAAAATGTTGTAGTGCTACCTTCGTGTTTTTGGCTTTCTCGAGAGTGGTTTAAAAACCAAGATTACTGTTTGATGGTCTGTGGGTATTGGGTTGTCATGGGTTCAACTTGAGAGAGTGAACCTTAGACCCTTTACCACACATTCAGCTCGAGAGAGTGAATGGACCTTGTGTTAGAGAAATTACCCTCACCGGTCTTAGCCATTTTGACCTCTCTAGACCTTTCTTTGAGTTTCTCCTCCTCATTTTGTTGTGCATGTACCATGAGATGTGCATGTACCATGAGACGAGAGATGTCCATATCATGAATGAGCATTGCGGTTCGACACTCTTTAACCACCATTTTGGACACACCCGATACAAACTTACTCATCTTAGCCCTTGAATCCGCAACCATTTATGGAGCATACTTAGAAAATTGAGTCAATTTTAGAGCATATTCCCTCACACTCGTACTCCCTTATCGAAAGTTAATAAACTCTAGCACCTTAGCTTTCCTCATCTCAAAGGGAAAGAACCAATCAAGAAAAGCTGCCTTAAACTTCTCTCAAACAAGAGGACCCGCATCATCTAGTTTCCCTAATTTCCATTGGTTGTACCATATTTGAGCCACACCTTTCAGTTGGTAAGCAGCTAACTCCGCCTTTCCCACCGGTGTAACTCCCATGATAATCAAAACCTTATAGACCTCATCGATAAACTCTTGAGGATCTTCCTCAACTTTGGAACCATGAAATTCCAAAGGATTCATCCTTGTGAGTCCCTCAATCTTGAAGCCGCCAAATTCACATATGAGCTTGCGGGAACCACAACCTCCCTATTGGCTTGGGCCATCATGGCTTGAGCCAACACTTGAAAAACATCCCTAAACTCCGCATTGGGTACTTGCTCAGCCAAAGGATCGACTGGAACTTGAGGAGTTTGGGGAGGAGCTTCTTGTTCCGTATTCTCCCTCGCATTTCTTCGAGCATAAGCTCTTCGGGTATCTATATACTGAAGAACATAAGATAAGGATTAGGAGAGAGACCTTATAGACTTAAACTTTATCGTACGACTTAAGAGTAATGAAAGAAGTGGAGTTTCCTAATCATCTTGTAGCCTCTCATTCATAAATGTGGCACGCTTCACACTCATAAACAAGATTCTACTAGACGTGGCTTATGAGACATCCTAGGACTATTCCAAACCTTGTGCTCTGATTACCAAGCTTGACATGATCTAGGGGTACCCCCTAGATGTAACATGGCATATAGAACGCCAAAGGACTCCACACAAGCCACTTAGCTCTCATAACATAAGAAATAGAACAATAAGATTAAAACAATAGTCCAAGTCCAAAACATTTTATAAATAAAAAGTGGAAGTCTAAACTCTTGTCTCATCATAGACATTTAATACAATAGAATGAAATTGGGCGTAGCCCATACATCATGTTCAAAAGAGAAATACATGAAAGAAACTAAAACAACAAAGTCCTTTCTCGAAGTATGAGGACTCACCAAAGCTCGGGAATCAATCAAATCATCAACTAGCCACGAAACTCAACACCCTGAATATCCGACCTTACATTTCGGAAAATGTAGGCAAGAGTATGATACCCATGCATAAAACATTTAAATCATGTTAAAAAGGTACATTTTATTGCATGACATGGAGTTGACCAAGCTAAACATGATATAAGAGAGTTATAAAACATAATGCATAAAATCATGGTCAATGTAAGCTAACTTCTTCTTTAAAAGCATTAAACTCATATGTGATACTTCTTGAAGTAACCTTAGTTCATTATTACTTGTGGGGAAATTAGTCTTAACCGACATTGAGACCATGTGAGCTATAACATAGAATCCGGTGTCTACCCCACACCGAAAAGAGGTGTCCTACTTACCGAAGGTAGTGCCTTGAACTTCTAGTTTAAGAGGATCCACTAGCTAATCAACCTATGGGGGAACATACTTAAGGGATAAGAAGATTGCTACTAGAAACCCGGCCTCTACTAATAGGGGGAGCTTCCATCTCATTAGATTACTTTGGAAACCCGACCTCTACTACAGGAGAGCTTCCATCTCACTATCAGTATCCACTCGGTGGTAGCACAAATTTCCACGGAATAGTCATTTCTTACTTGACTTCTTTAATCATGGAAATGTGCCCTTGGACAACCAAACCAAGATAGTTTCATTAAGATAGCTCCAAGTCTTTGATTCAATTAGGTGAGAAAGCCTTTCAACCTAAGAATCCCTCTCTATGTGAGAAAACATTTCACATCATGCTAGTATGTGTTTTAGTGAGAATATCCTTTTACAACACACATCATCATAATTGGTACTTTACTCTCAAAGCACCCTTAAAATATTTGCATAGATTTCATAAAACAATGCATAAGTCCATAATTTACCTCTTGAGGTCAAAACCCACTTTTAATCATAAACTCTTAGAAAACATGGGTTAGATATGGATTTAATCATAAATACATTTAAAGCATGCAATACATGCTCAATTTCATAAAACGTTTCCTTGAAGATAAAAATCCCACATCATATGATTCATAACATAATAACATAGGGATTACATGGGTTCATGGGGAAAATATCATAAAATCATCATGTGTCATCAATTCATGCAAAACAGATCATAATTCAATCATTTAAATCAATAATAGAGAGAAACAATGATAATTGATGAAAATTCTAACTCAATTGGGGAATTCTACCATTTGAAATAGAGAGATTTAGGAACTTCATGGATAGAAGGAATCCATGGATGAAAAATATCATACCTTGAATACAAATTCTAGCTTTCAATAGAGGAATTGGAATCATAGCTTGAAACCGTAGATCAATAATTCTTCTTCTTCTTCAAGTTTCTAGAGAGAGAATTTTTGGAAAGGGATTGGTTTTCTTTTGGGAATTCGGAAGAATGGAGTGAATGGGTTAATTTAGGAGTTGAAAAAGCTTATATAGGGGGTTCTAAATATAGTCAAAACGACATAGTATAGGAATTAATTAATTAGGAAAAAACCCAACTACCCTTGAAAAATAACTGCCAGCTCTGACCCATGCCCCACCACCGACGAACCGTGGATGGACCAATGGTCCGTCCTGCGCGCTCGTGGTTCATGGTCAGAAACTTTTGCCTGGACCCAAGGTTCTTGGACCACAGGGCGTGGACCAACCTACAGTCCGTAGGTACCACCGTGGTCCATGGCCTAGACAGATTTTGGGTGGCCCTCTCCATGGACCCACCTACGTCTCATGGTTCGACCCACGACCCGTGGTTGGGTCCTCATGGATTGCACCTAGAAGTCATTAAAAGTTGCTATTTTTTGTCATTTTAATACGGGGTGTTACAAAGGCACTCCATGCAACTTTACCATTTCTCTATTATACAACTTAGCATAGTCTTCCGCCGAATAAGAAACCTTGACGGGGATTAAAGAGTTGATTTCGTCATTCGATCTACTACAACCCAAATCGAGTCACGTTCTCGCTTGGGGCGAGGCAAACCAACAATGAAGTCTATATTTACATCTTCCCACTTCCAAGTAGGAATGGTAATATCTTGGGATAAACCACCCAATTTCTGATGCTCAACCTTCAGTTGTTGACAATTAGGATACTTAGCCACAAATCCCACAATATCCTTCTTCATCCCATTCCACTAATAGATCTCTCGTAAATCACGATACATCTTGGTGGCTCCCGAATAAATGTAATACCGAGAACTATGGGCTTCAAACAAGATTTGTTCCTTCAAATCATCAACATTAGGAACACACAAACAACATTGATACCTTAGTAAACCATGTCCCTAATGGGAGAAAGCCTCTACGAACTTTTTAAGCACCGCTTCTTTCAGGTCAACAAAAATTCTACAAGACCTTGCTTGGCTTTCACATCCGCCATAAAAGATAATTTTGAACCATTTTGAACTGTAACACCACCCTTGGTAGAGTTCTCTAACTAAACACCCAACTGAGCCAATCTATGAATCTCCAACCAACTCCTTCTTATCTTCTTCAAAATGAGCCACACTAACCATAGATAAATGACTAAGAGAATCTTCCATCACATTCACTTTACTGGGGTAATAGAGAACACTCATATCCTTCTGATTCAAATGTGTCACCTACCATAGAGATATCATCCATGAACACTTCTAAAGCGTCCTCTACCATGTCCGAGAAGATGGACATCATACACCTCTAGAAAGTTGTTGGTGCATAACACAATCCAAATGGCATGCATTTGAATACAAAGGTACTGTAAGGACATGTAAATGTGGTTTTTTGTTGAACTTCAAGCGCAATAGATATATGGTTATACCCAGAGTATCCATCTAAGTAGCATTACCAACCTTTCAAGCATCTGATCCATGAATGACATTGGGAATTGCTCCTACAAGGTCCACTTGTTCAGCTTCCTGTAATCCATGCACACTCGCCAACCTGTGACTGTTCTGTGCAGAATCAACTCATTCTTCACATTTGAACCCACTGTCATACCATCCTTCTTGGGCACACACTGCACTGGGTGTAGTGACCCTTTCGAAATAATCTAAGCAAATAACTTTCGAGATTTTCATGCATATATTATCCTCACACTTTAAAATGATATAAAAAGAATATTACCAACTTCTAAGTACCAAATTTAGCCGGTTCATGCTTCACACAAACATCCAAACCAATAGTAAATTTAGTATATTACAAGACTTGGGTTTAAACACCCCCAAAAAGAACAAAACATATAGTCACACTTATATTACAACCCATAGTGACATGATCAAATTAACCTTCAAATCTCATGTAAATGTACAACACATAGATCATGTACAAGTCCAAGGTTTATACAAAATATAGATGCCTATATGCAAATGTGATCTTCCTTAAGGCTCTCAAAATCTCCATCTCCAATGGCCAGCTTCATGCCTCCTCTCGATCATTCCCTACGATAGAAACAACTATCGCTAAGCATATAGCTTAGTGGTGTAAAAACTATAGGTTCTGATCCTCAGATTCACAAAGCTACCTTTCTCAAGTCATAGGCAGCTCAATTGAAACATAACAAATAAATCAAGTAAACAATATATAAAGAGTATCAAGTTTGATATTTAGAGATTCAAATGTCAAGAACGCTCATATCATCATTTTCCAAGAGATTCAACAACAAGGCTCGCCCAATATATACACCATGTCATCACACCAAGCAGAAACAAGTATTAAGAAGGGCCGACGCCCTGTATCAAGAACGGTCAAAGCCCAATAATCAAGAGAACCAAGAACCATATTAATAATGGCTTTCTAGTTCGTACTTAAAATGGACAACTTCCATTCTTAAGACGAACTAAAATTCCAGAGTCAAGATGGCAAATGATTTGAATCAAGAGGCATGCCAATAGTGACAAAGTCACAGCCACAAGAAGGACAAGGTCCCAACAAGAGTACCAAGTGATCAAACAATCCGTACAAGTGGGCGAGTTACACAAGCGTCTTTAATGTCTTAAAGGATACCAACATGAGAATGCAAAGTGACAAGGGGTAACCAAGGTACCAAGATAAACTTGCAGATATACCAGTAGGTAAAAAGAGTACAAGTACAAGTTTATACACAAACCTCAGTGCTTTGCTTAGAAACAGTCCAACACAACTTCAAGAGTTCAAACCGTAGACCAACCAACGTATCAAGGTCCTCAACTTGTTCACGATTATATACAACCTTAAAATAAAATTAAACAACTTCTTTAATTCCTAGTAGCTCAATAATGTTGATGTAAAACAATATTATCATCACAAGTAAGCTTCGCCTATACAAATACGACTATGCTCCCAAAACAGTGATTCTGACAAGTCTAGTACATCATGTCGCAACCTAGATTTGAAAAGGAAAAATGCAAAACTGGACTTTATATACTTCATGAAAGATGTACATATCTTAAGGTTGCAAATAACCAAGAATTATCTCAAAATATATTATGTACAAAAAGATATATTCTAAACACTAACAGTTGTTCATACAGTATTTCAAATTCCGAAATCTGGATAAGAACTTGTCATATGTTGCGTCCCATATTTCGAATCCATAACAGCTAAATTAGAGTTTTACATAAACTTAATAGTTATAGGCATACATATTATCTTGCTAAATCATATTTATTCACTGTAAACGAAGTTCTAGAGATCGAGCTATGCATAAAATACCAAACACTAACCAACTCAGAAACAAATTTTATCACTTACCAAAGAGAAGGGTGTGTCTCGAATTTCAGCCAAAAGGACCAAGTTTTTCTCTTGTGATTTTGAAGAAAAAATGGTTAGATAATGTTCTAAGGTTCTTAGACTTCCGGGGAAACGAATTTCACTATAGGAGGTGTCAAAATATAGTCTCAAGAGTGATGTTTATCACATGAACAACTGTCCCAAAATGAGAATAAAACATATTGTAGTAATTAAGCAACGGCAAAATGGCATGCGACTCTTGGTTAGTATTTTGGGGTGTTATAACTCTCTCCCCTTAAAAGAAATTTCGTCTCAAAATTTACCTTAAACTAGTCCCGGAACAAGTGCGGATATTGGGTCCTCATGTCTTCTTCTCTCTCCCAGGTAGTTTCTTTTCCAGAATGGTTCCTCCAGAGTACCTTTACTAAGGGGATTCTCTTGTTCCTAAGTTGTTTTACTTCTCGAGCTTGAATTAGGATAGGTTCTTCATTATACGTCAAGTCAGGATTAACCTCAATAGATTCAACTGGAAGAACATGAGATGGATCAGAACGATATCTTCTGAGCATAGAGACATGGAAGACATTGTGGATCTTGTCTAACTCCGGTGGCAAAGCTAATTTATATGCAACTGGTCTAACCCTTTCAAGTATCTCACAAGGTCCAATAAATCGGGGACTAAGTTTTCCTTTTTGGCCAAATCTCATAATCTTTTTCCATGGAGACACCTTTAAGAATACTTTATCTCCAACTTGATATTCAATGTAACGCCTTTTAAGATCAGCGTATGACTTTTGTCTATCTGAAGAAATCTTTAGACGATCCTTGATAATTTTTACCTTGTCCTCTATTTGTTGCACAATTTCAGGACCAACAAGCTTTCTTTCACCAACTTCACTCCAACAAAGAGGGGTCCGACATTTTCTTCCATATAAGGCTTCATAGGGACGCATTCCAATAGACGATTGGTAGCTATTATTATAAGCAAATTCTATCAAAGCCAAGTGTTTGTCCCAACTACCCTCAAACTCCATAATGCAAGCTCGAAGCATATCCTCCAAAATTTGTATCACTCTTTCTGATTGGCCGTGTGTCTGAGGATGGAACAAAGTGCTAAATTTCAACTTAGTACCCAAAACTTCCTGCAAGCTGCCCCAAACTCTAGATGTAAACCTTGGGTCTCAATCAGATACAATAGACACAGGGATCCCATGCAGTCTTACAATTTCATTAATGTACAATTCGGCTAAATGCTCAAGTGAGTAATCCATCCTAATTGCTAAGAAGTGAGCACTCTTGTTTAACCTGTCCACAATCACCCATATTGCATCATGATTCCTTTGAGTGTGAGGAAGTCCACAAACAAAGTCCATAATTATTCTCTCCCATTTCCATTCCAGCATCGACAAGGGTTGTAGTAAACCAACTGGGACCTGATGCTTTGCCTTTACTTGTTGACAAACCAAACATTTGGAAATGAACTCCACAATGCCTCTCTTCATACCATTCCACCAATAATGTTCTTTGATTGTCTGGTACATCTTTGTACCCCCAGGATGCATTGCATATGGTGCATTATGTGCTTCATTTAATATTTCTCCTCAATTTGTCATCATTAGGGAAACATAACCTGTTTTGATAAAATAAGCCACCATCCTCCGCTAATGTAAAATCAAGCTTTTCCCCATTTTGAACTTCACTGGTCAGTTTTACAAGTTTCTCATCTAACTTTTGTGCTTCTTTCACCTGTTCAAGTAATATTGGCTTTACTTGCAAATTAGCAATAACTGAACCATTTGAATCAAGTGTGAAACAAGCATTCATGGCTCTTAACTCAAGGAGCAAGGGCAAAGGACTCAAAGAAATGCTTGCGAAGGATTTTCGACTTAAGGCATCTACAACCACATTAGCTTTACGTAGATGATAATCAATCGTGCAATCATAATCCTTGATGAGTTTTCTGAGTACCCAAGTACTTTAAGCTCTTGTGATCAGTGAATATATGACATTTCTCTCCATACAAATAATGCCGCCATATTTTTAAAGCAAACACTATAGCAGTAAGTTCAAGATCATGAGTAGGATAATTCAATTCATGTGGTTTTAATTTCCAAGAGGCATAAGAAATTACCTTCCCTTCTTGCATCAAAACGCATCCTAGACCATTGTGAGAAGCATCACTGTATACTACATATTCTTTCCCTTCAATTGGAAGAGTAAGTATAGGTGCTTGAGTCAACAAGGATTTGAGAGTTTCAAAGCTCTCTTGGCATTTGTCATCCCAAATAAACTTTACTTCCTTCTGCAAGAGCTTAGTCAAAGGGGAGACGATAATGGAAAAACATTTCGCAAATCTTTGATAATATCCTGCTAAGCCCAAGAAACTTCCTACCTCAGTTGGACTTTTGGGAGGTCTCCATTCAACAACTGCTTGTATCTTACTAGGATCCACCTTTACGCCTTTGATACAACATGTCCCAGAAAAGCCACTTCATCAAGCCAAAATTCACACTTGGAAAATTTAGCATAAAGTTCTTTCTCCTTCAAAAATTTTAAAACAATCCGAAGGTGTTTATCATGGTCTTCAGTACTTCTGGAAAATATTAAAATATCATCTATAAAGACAACCCCAAACTGATCAAGATAAGGCTTGGATACTCTATTCATTAGATCCATGAATATTGCAGGAGCATTTGTTAATCCGAATGGCATCACCAAAAAATCATAATGACCATACCAAGTTCTAAAAGCAGTTTTAGGAATATATTTCTCTCTAACACGAAGTTGGTGATATCCAGACCTTAAATCAATCTTTGAGAATACTTTAGCACCCTTCAGTTGGTCAAACAAATCATCGATCCTTGGCAGTGGATATCTATTCTTGATTGTTATTTGGTTCAATTGTCTATAGTCAATACAAAGCCTAAGAGTGCCATCTTTCTTCTTTATGGCTCCCCAAGGAGAAACACTAGGTCGAATAAAACCTTTCTCAAGAAGTTCTTGTAATTGAGATTTCAATTCTCATAATTCTGTCAGAGCCATTCTATAAGGAGTGATAGAAATAGGGGTAGATCCAGGAATAAGCTCGATTGGAAATTCAACCTCTCTTTCCGCGGGAAACCCAGGAAGATTTTCGGGGAAGACTTCTAGGAAATCACATACAGTAGGTATGTCCTTGATACAAGGACTCTCCAACTGTGTATCAACTATGTGAGCAAGGTAAGCCCCACAACCTTGACGCATCAACTTTCTTGCCAAGGCCGCAGAAATAATACTAGATGTCAATGATCTTTCACCTTATACAATGATGTGCGAAAATGTAGGATCTTTAAAAGTCACATGCATTGACCTACAATCTACCACTGCATGATATTTATAAAGCTAATTCATCCCGATAATAACATCAAAATCCTTGAAGGGCATTTCAATCAAATCAGCAGGAAAGACTAGATTTTGAATCACGAAGGGACAATCTTGGTAAACTCAATCACACACACCTTGATAACCCAAAGGACTTTCAAGCATCACATCATAATTAAGTCTCACAGATATCACATTTTCAGGAAGAACAAGTGATGAACAATTATAGGAATGCATAGAACCAGGATCAAACAGTGTAAACACACATAAGCTAAATAAATGAAATTTACCGACAACCACGTCTTGTCCATCTTGATCATCTCTCTACCTCATAGCATAAGCGCGTGTAGTAGCCCTTGGTCTACTAGCTTTATTAGCTCCACTTGCACCTATTGCTTGGGTGTTTTTAGGTCTTGCACCTCTATTAGTTTGGGGAGGATTAATAGAAGGCTTATGAACCGAGCCTTCAATTTTCAAGGAAGGAGCATTATTAGGATTAGGACAGTCCTTCACTTTATGATCAAAGCTCGCACAATTGAAACATGCACCAGAAGCTCTCCTGCAAGTACCATAATGATTCTTTCCACATTGTGGACAAGTGGGAATGCGAGTCTTGCCTTGGCCATAATTTGGAGTGCTAGCTGTAGAAAATTATGATCTGTTTGGCTTTTGCTGAGGTGGTCTGTTAACACTACTAGCCTTAGAATCATCAAACCTTCCCCTTTTGGATGGACCTCCATAATCTGGTCTAGGCTTTCGGAATTTGTTTTCATTTCTACTAGCTTATTCTTTATCAAGTCGTTCCCAAGTAAAAACAACAACACTAACTTACAAAAGTTCTCATATTGCAGGATCGCCACATTCTTCCTAATGGAATCATTTAAACCGTCTTCAAATTTCCTGTACTTGTCTTTTTCCTCTTTAATAATACCTCCGGCATAACGAGAGAGCCTTATAAAATTATGTTGGTACTCAGCAATAGACATGCCTCGTTGCCTTAAGTTCAAAAACTCCTTTCTCTTTGCATCACAATAAGCAGGTGGGACATACTTCATACGAAATTCCTTAAGAAAATCATCCCAAGTAAGAACATGAGGTTTTACCTTGGCATTCAGAACACTTATCCACTAATCATAAGCATCCTTTTGTAATAGTGAAATAGAATACTTAAATTTGGCAACATCTGAACACTCCAACTGCTCAAATACCCTCTCCATGCGCTCTAGCCATTATCCAGCATCAGTGGGATCAACAGTACCTTCAAACTCCACTCCACCCATTTTCCTCATTTTCTCAAAGTTAATCCCGTTGGGATCATGCATCGATTCAGCCATGTGGTGGAAGAATTCAGCCATTTGTTGAAAAGAAGGATTCATGGCTTGAGTACCACGACTCATATGAGGATGTGAACCAGCTATTACACCCTGATGGTTTCCCACTTCAGACCCACTAATGTGGGAACATATTGATTCGAGAAATGTTCTCCAACCTCTTTCAGTGCATGAGGTTGGGAAATAGAGGTACCCGACCCTTCACGAGCAGCTTCCATAGGTCGGTCAGAAGAAGAGCCATAACTTAATTCCTTCAAAAGGGAAAATCACATTGCATTAGGGATATGTACTTGATGCATATGCACTCTACATGCGATAAAAATATTATAAACCATGTAAGCGAACAAATATTCTATGTAGAACATTTTTCGAAAGCGAACAAGTATACAAGTAACTCACAACAAAAGTCCTAGAACCACAAGCCTAGGCTCTGATACCAACACTTATAGCGATCCTTTCGAAATAATCTAAGTAAATAACTTCTGAAATTTTCATTCATATTATCCTCACACTTAAAAATGATATAAAAAGAATATTACCAACTTTCGAGTACAAAATTTAGCCGATTCATGCTTCACACAAACATCCAAACCAATAGTAAATTTAGTATATTACAAGACTTGGGTTTAAACACACCCAAAAAGAACAAAACATATAGTCACACTTATATTACAACCCATAGTGACATGATCAAATTAGCCTTCAAAGCTCATGTAAATGTACAACACATAGATCATGTACAAGTCCCAAGGTTTATAAAAAATATAGACGTCTATATGCAAATGTGATCTTCCTTAAGGCTCTCAAAATCTCCATCTCCAATGGCCAGCTTCATGCCTCCTCTCGATCATTCCCTACGATAGAAACAACTATCGCTAAACATATAGCTTAATGGTGTAAAAACTATAGGTTCTGAGCTCTCAGATTCACAAATCTACCTTTCTCAAGTCATAGGCAACACAATTGAAACATAACAAATAAATCAAGTAAACAATATATAAAGAGTATCAAGTTTGATATTTAGAGATCCAAATGTCAAGAACGCTCATATCATCATTT
The DNA here is from genome assembly GCF_019186545.1 of Solanum stenotomum. Lineage (NCBI taxonomy): Eukaryota > Viridiplantae > Streptophyta > Magnoliopsida > Solanales > Solanaceae > Solanum > Solanum stenotomum. The sequence continues at coordinate 18,679,142 of NC_064286.1, forward strand.
TCCAAGAGATTCAACAACAAGGCTCGCCCAATATATACACCATGTCATCACACCAAGCAGAAACAGGTATTAAGAAGGGCCGACGCCCTGTATCAAGAACGGTCAAAGCCCAATAATCAAGAGAACTAAGAACCATATTAAAAATGGCTTTCTAGTTCGTACTTAAAATGGACAACTTCCATTCTTAAGACGGACTAAAAATCCAGAGTCAAGATGGCAAATGATCCGAATCAAGAGGCATGCCAATAGTGACAAAGTCACAGCCACAAGAAGGACAAGGTCCCAACAAGAGTTGGTAAATCCGTACAAGTGGAAGAGTTACACAAGCGTCTTTAATGTCTTAAAGGATACTAACACGACAATGCAAGGTGACATGGGGTAACCAAGGTACCAAGATAAATTTTCAGATATACCAGTAGGTAAAAAGAGTACAAGTACAAGTTTATACACAAACCTCACGCTTATCTTAGAAACAGTCCAACACAACTTCAAGAGTTCAAACCGTAGACCAACCAACATATCAAGGTCCTCAACTTGTTCACGAGTATATACAACCTTAAAATAAAATTAAATAATTTCTTTAATTCCTAGCAGCTCAATAATGTTGATGTAAAACAAGATTATCATCACAAGTAAGCTTCGCCTATACAAATACGACTATGCTCCAAAAATAGTGATTCTGGCCAGTCTAGTACTTTATGTCGCAACTTAGATTTGAAAAGGAAAAAGGCAAAACTGGACTTTATATCATTCATGAAAGACATAGATACATCTCTTAAGGTTGAAAATAACCAAGAATCATCGCAAAATATATTATGTACAAAAAGATATATTCAAAACACTAACAGTTGTTCATACAGGATTTCAAATTCCAAAATCTGGACAGAACTTGTCCTATGTTACATCCCATATTTCGAATCCATAACAGCTAAATTAGAGTTTTACATAAACATAAGAGTTGTAGGTATACATATTATCTTTCCATATCATAAATATTCACTGTAAACGAAGTTCTAGATATGGAGATATGCATAAAATAGCAAACACTACCCAGCTCAGAAACAAATTTTATCACTTACCAAAGAGAAGGGTGTGTCTCGAATTCCAGCCAAAAGGACCAAGTTTTTCTCTAGTGATTTTTAAGGAGAAATGGTTAGATAATGTTCTAAGGTTCTTAGACTTCAGGGGAAACAAATTTCACTAGAGGAGGTGTCAAAATATAGTCTCAAGAGTGATGTTTATCACATGAAAAACTGTCTCCAAAAGGTGGCTACCCCAAAAAAAGGTTGGCTGCCCAAAATGCATACATATATACCATTATGTATAACCCTCACCTCCCTTTCAAGTTATACATAATTCTAATTAGAATATTACATAAATACCCTAATACAATCCCTTTAATGACTGTCTCAATTTATGTTAAGCAAGTTTGCAAATATGACAAAATTTCAACTTCCCAAAATGAGAATAAAACATATTGTAGTAATTAAGTAATGGTAAATCGACATGCGACTCTTAGTTAGTATTTTGGGGTTTTATACTGGGCTAACCTAATGACTATCAGAAATGGGGTACACCACCCTTGCATCCAACCACGTTATAATTTCCCTTTTGACAACCTCTTGTATTGGTGGGTTTAACCTCCTCTGGTGCTCTATACTCGGACTGCAATCCTCCACAAGTTGGATTTTAACTACAGCTTGCACCTGTAAAGACATTAACTATAGCTTGAATCTGTTCATCATTTAGATCTGCAGCCAAAATGACTGGCAATGTGTTATTAGTACCCAAAAAGACATACCTTAAGTGATTGGGTAACTATTCTATATCAAGTACAAATGGTTCCTCAATAGACGGCTTTGCTGGAGGATTTGGCCTGTTTTTCAGGTCTAAGTCTAATTTCTTTGGAGCATAAGAATGTGACCCCATGCCTTGCAGAGAATTTAGAGTCTCCACATAATCATCCCAGAAGTATTCTTCAAAATTCATTATCACGGCTGCCAATGTTTCAACAGCGAACCTTTTCTCCATAACAACTTCTTGATCCCCTTCATCAATGACATCTATTGCAGACACCACATTCATGTCCTGTGGTTGCTTCATAGGCCTGCATATTTTAAATTTTACCTCTTCATTGTTGAGTCAAAATTTAAGCTCTCCACTCTCAACATCAACTAAAGCTCAACCTGTGGCAAAAAATGGCCTTTCTAATATTATGGGAACCTCAAAATCTACCTCACAATCCAGGATCACGAAGTCGGCTGGAAAAATAAAATTGTCCACTTTTACGAGCACGTCATATAAAATACCTACAGATCACTTCACTAGCAGTAGGTTTTGGAATACCCAAACCCAATTGCTTGTATATAGCTAGAGGCATCAGATTGATGCTCACCCGTAGATCACATAAGGCTTATGTAAACACGAATGCGCCTATGGTGCATGGTATAGTGAATGCACTCGAGTCCTCTTTTTTAGCACCAAGGATATTGTAGAGATATCACTAAAATGATGGACATTGTCAGTCGGTTCAAAACTTACATCTCTTTTCTTTGTGACCAAGTCCTTCTTGAACTTAGCATATCCTGGCATCTGTTCCAGAGCTTGTACCAATCGATTGATAACTATCTCATCATGGTTATAAATTTTTTAAACTTCTCATCTTCAGCTTTCTTCTTAAGTCTTTGAGGGAATGGAGGAGGCGATCTTGGTATCTGTTGTAAAGGCAAAGTTGCCTTAGGTTATGTTTCCTTCACCTTAACTGGCTTCTCTATTGGTTTAGCCACCTTTGTATCATTTACATATTCAACTTCAACCTCTTCTTCCTTATTTCTCCCTATACTTTTTTCCTGCTCAATAACTGTAGGTTTTGATTCATTAAGGATCTTACCGCTTCTGGTAGTAGTTTCCATGCAATGCCCATCCTTTTTGGGCTTCTTAATAGTGTCACTTGGTAGTGAACCATTCTTCCTTGGATTTAGCGATGCTGATAGTTGTCCCAACTGTTGCTCCAACTTCTTGAAAGAAGTGGTGTGAGAATCCACCAGCTGACTCATACTGGAAAAATCACTTTGTATTTCTTTTACACCTGCATCAGTTGATTCAACCTTTTGCAGCACCTTAGCTAACATATCCTCTATTTTGGACCTGCTGGAATTACCACGTACGCGATCTCTATTACTTGGAGGCACATATACACCAGTGCGGTCATTTCTGTATCCATCTCTATTCTGCCAGTTGCCTTGTTCTCTGTTTTTCGATCTTTCATATTTCCCCTCTCTTGGGTAGCTTCGACCTTGATTTAGAGAATTATATCCTTGTTTTCCCGAGTTATAATTACGGAAACCCCCTTGATTACTCAAGTACTTGGCCTCCTCATCTAAGTAGGTGTCCTGATCTTCATACATCTGTTATGCACCGACAACATTCACCTTTTCTGGATCGGACATGTTGTGTTTTCTGAACATATCCATTTGAGTCCTCATGTGGGCCATGTCTTGGTCCCTTTCTTCTTCTTGTTTCTTCTGTTCAGCTAAAAGTTCAACTGTGAATCCAAGATACCTTACTTCAGCGTCCCTGGTATTCCATGCTCTGTTGCTTTTAGAGACTTCATCCCTTACTATCATAATTTCTGGGAATGGCTTCCTCATGAATGAACCTCCACACACTTCATCAACAACATGTTTAGTCATAAAATTAAGTGACATGTAGAATACCTGTTTCAAAAGCCTTTCAGTAAAGCCAGGGTTTGGACATTTATTCAGTTTCTGACTGAATCTCCACCAAGTGACATGCATTGCTCCCCCTTGTGAGTTGCTTGTGACCCCCGAAATCATCCTTCATCTGCAGTTCTTTGACTTCAGGATAGAACCTTTATAAGAATGCTTCTTTCAGTTCGGCCCATGTCTTAATTGAATCATCTGTAATTTGTTCAGCCAATTCGTCGCCTTCCTAGTTAGAGACAATGGAGATAACCTCAACCTCATAGCAGTTTGACTAACCCCAGGGATTTCTTGTGATTTACAAATTGCAACGAAGTTCATCAAGTGTTGGTTAACATCATCACTCTTAACATTCCCTTCAAGTTCAGTAGCTGAATCATAATACTGGTGATTGTGAACTTTACACCTGCAGGTAATGGTGGTAACACAATCGCTCTGGCGGCTCTAGCTCCATCCAAGTCTAAGTCATCCTCTTCAAACACCATATGAGCTGGTTGTTGTGCTCCACCCCTTGGAACTAGTGGTTGTCGGTGTGGAAGGGCAATCTCTTCCACTCCTTCATGTTCCTCCACCACCCCAGGTGGGTCATTCATAGTGTTCTGCTGAGCACCTCTAGCAGCCATTTCTGCCTCAAGTCTTAGTCTCTACTTGTGAGCCTAAATTACTTGTGCATTCACCATCTTGCGGATAGTCTTTTCTAAGATCCGGATCGTAATAATTAATAGAGCTCCCTTAACTCTGGTATTTCGAATGCACTATGATCTTACCTGTCAAAGACACAGACAAAGAACAAGACGTCAAATTAGGAAATATAACTACAATTAGAATTATTTCTAGTAAAATATTTCTTAATTGAACTTCCCCGGTAGCGGTGAAAAATTTCATACGTCCAAACTAACACTTCAATTAAGAAGTGCAAATGGTCGACGCCAATTTATAGAACTCAACGTGAGTTGAGGTCGATCCCACCAAAAATTACTTACATAAATAGTTTCAGTGTCACTTTTATTCAACTGTTGTTATTATTTCCTAAAGAAAGTAACTATGAAATGTAAAATTGGGGTTTAGTCGTAATGTTCAAATTAACACTAAGAGCAGGATTTTAACTTCAAAGATGTGTTGATAGATGAATGACACCAAGGTTGTGTCTCCCAAGACTTTAATATTTAGTGTTGATTTGTGAAGATGTTTCGATTGATTGTTTCATTGCAAATTTCCAGCGACTTAGATGCCTTGAACACTTCTCTGTCTTGTTAGACAAATTCCACTCGAATCCTCTCGGTCTTGAAGCATCCTCGGTGTTTACCCTCGCATGTTTGGTGTCAAAATCTCATCTCTTGAACTCCTATTTTCACTCCAAACTAACCGATTAATTCTGCTTTTTACGAACTACTACTTTTTTCTCGAACAAGTGGTAGATACAAGCAAGTTCTAATGCGTGCACTCATTAGACAGAATAAATATTAAAAGTATTAATTATATTTTGCAAATAACAATCACACTTTACTCGTTCTATGAATTTACACTTAGATTACCGTCATGGTTACCACAACCCAAGTTGTGATGTTTAGCCACTCATACTTTCAAGAGAATAAGCAAAAATAAATGTTGAATACATTAAAATAAATCACTTACGAAGATTGCAAATTCAAAGTAAGATTGATGTTCAACCTAAAAATCAAAAGCATCAAGTCTTCATCCAAAGTTAATCAATAAAAACCAAAGTAGAAAATATGGAAAGTAGTCTATCATTCAAGCTATGACGAGATAATTCAAAAATTAAACCTAATTAATTCAAATAGTCTGTCTAACAAGAGTCCTGCTCAAAGTAGGATTGAATTGTCGGAGCTTGCACAGATGGCACAACGGCCCGTCATGAGCTTTACGGCCCATGAGGCTTATCGTGGTCTCACACTTAGAAAGTGTGAGACTCCTTTTCCTGGTGTCTTTTACAAGCTATAGCATGGGACGTCAGGAGGACCACGGCCCGTCTGGGCTCTATTGTCCTTACTTAGCCATACCAAAAATTAGTTCCCCAAGGACTACACACTAGTTCATCTTCACAGGCTACAGGACGGACTGTTAACTTCACCACGACCTGTCATGGGTCTCGTGGTCTTCACTGAGAATTTTTCTCAGTTGGCCTTCTTCACTTCTTCCACTTCACGAACCTCATAATGACACGTAAATAGGACCACGACCCATTTGGGGATCTGTGGTCTTCACTTGGAAATTGTTTTACAGCACCAAGATTTCCATGCTCACTGTTTCATCTCCACGAGCCTCAGGATGGCTCGTTATGAAGGCTACATGCCGTCTGAGGCTCCATGTTGTTTCCTTCAGTACATTCCTTTCATGACTCTTTTCCAACTTTCCCACGCAAATGTAAACCTATCCAAATATTCAACAAACACATCAAATATACATACATACACTTGAGTTCTTTCAATTTCCTTAGTTTTGAGCCTCACATGTGCAAAGATTTCATGGCACATCTAATGCACTTAGTATTCATAACATAAGAAATAGAACAGAAGAGGTAAAGACAAGATTTCAAGTCCAAAAGTTTTATTAAAGTAAAGCAAAAGTCTAAAACACTTGTCTCATTATCCATCTAGTACAATAGAATGAATTTTGAGCCTAGCCCATACATCATGTCCAAAACTAAAAATAAGAAAGAAACTAAGAACACTGAATGTTTGTCCTCGAAGCATGAGGACTCACCAAACTCAGAAATCTCGCAATCACCTAGGTTGAATCCTTCTTTTTCAAGCTTTCTAGAGAGAGAAATATTTTGTATAGGAGACTTGTTCTTCTTTTTGGTGAATTTGAAGAGAGTGAAGTGAATGAACTAATTTGGGGGTTGAAATCACATATATAGGTCTATAGATGAAGGGTAAAATGACATATTATTAAGCTAGACTAATTAGTAAATGACTCAATTGCCCTTAAAATAACTGTCGACCCTACGACTCACTAACCCTAACCGATGGACCATGGTGTGAATGACGGTACGTCCTGCACAACCCCCCGGCCACTTCAGAAACTTTGGATTTTAAGGCCTGATCTACAGATCCTCAACCACTGATCGTGGACCCAACGGTGGTCTGTTAGTCCAGGACGTGGTTCCTGACTTCTGATCATTGGTGGCCAATCCACGGACCAGACCTACGGTCCGTGGTCCTATCCACGGGTTTTGGTTGGCCTTCATCGGATGGCACCTGCAACTTCTGAAAATGGTTACTTTTCCCTTTCTCGAATCGGGGTGTTACAGATAATGAACTGACTTTGTTTTTAAACTACCTTTAGTATAGGGATAGTGGAATGAATCTAAGAAACACACGAGTTTTGAATAAGTTCCTTATGACACAACTCTATTGCACAATTTAGAGTATGAAAAAAGGAAAACTTTTCCTAAATGTTTGTAGTCTCTCATTTATAGAAGTGGGACCCTCACAACTATAAATAATATCCTACTTGACACGGCTTCATAGACACCCCAGGACACTTGAACTTTGTTCCCTGATACCAATTTTTTCACAACCCGAGCCAATACCCTAGACGTGGCCGACACTCGATAACCATTCTTGCCCCCCAAGCGAACCCTCATCCTGGCTTGTTATAAGCAAAAGACTAACTCAAGCATACAAAATCATCAAGTTGAAAGAAATGTTTAAAAACAGTTTACTGAATCTCAAAACTAAACTAAATATACTAAGTATGATACATAAGTTTTAAATAAAATATCTGAAACTGAAAGACTCTCCAAAACTTTCTATTTGTGAAGCCTCTACTATACAAAAATGAGTGTTGGGACAAGACCCACAACTCCTCAAAAGAACTACTACTAACAACTCATAAAACTAGAGTCCTCCAAAAGCAATGACACCACACTTGAAAGCTGACGAGTGGATGAAGTGATCTCAATAGACTTGTTTAGGATCCTAATAACTTGTATTTGCATCATTAAAAGATGTAGATCGAATGACATCAGTACATTGAATGTACGAGTTTTTAATATAGCTTAATACCAATTAATTGAAAGAAAGGACTGCAATAGATAACAATCTACTCAAGCTAAATGTACAGAAACAAACGAGTTGAATCATTTAAAACTTACATAATACTTACTCATATCTGAACTCAACATAATAAGTTATATATAAAAATATAATTTAACTCTATTGGGAGATACTCTAACTGACATCCATCACTATGAGCTACGTGATGATACAACGTCTCGCTCACGCTGCCAGAACTATCCTATAACTTTTCAGGGTATATAACACCTCAACTAAGTGGATCCATTAAGCTCTGCCCGAAGGCACTTAGAATTCATCTAAAAAGTATGATCATGTACCCATGTTGGCATACATGGTTTATGAGGGATCTGAGTTGTATGAACTGGTCCCCATATCTGTGCTTAATATTACTCCAATAATATATACTCAATGTTTAAACACATACTCTTCCTCTGGTTTGAGATAATTGTTCAAACTATCCTCTTAAAAGAGGTAACTGCTCTTGTATATCTTTGAACTTATAACTCATTTAGAAATCAAAGTTTCTCTTTTATCAATGTGAAAACTGGTACCTTTGGAAATACTTAGTTCCCTTATACTCTTACTCAATTCATATTTGAAAACTCTTTCTCAAAAATATTTCAAAATCATATTGTGATATGACCATTGATGACTTGGGAAGTCATGCTACATAAACATTCATGGTATATCTAGATACCATTTTGCTTAAACATTGATGGCATATTCGACTGTTTCTATGAAAGCTCAGTTTAAAACTCAAGTATTGGCTTTAAAAGATTCAAAAAATGTATAACTCAAAATAGAGGTCATGTTCAAATATAGACATGACCAACTCTACTCAAGGATCTCAATAACAATATGGGAAACACAAGACTCAGAACTAAAGAACTCAGAATTCAACAATACTACTTATCTCAAGAATACTCAATTCATAGCGTTCATGCTAAAATATAGACATGAACTAATCAACTTAAGAGTCTTAATGCATAAAATATAAAAATTAAAAAATCAGGAATAGAACTTCAAAAAGAATCAAGAACTCAAGAACTTAGAATCAACTCATCTCAAGAATACTCAAATCTAGGGATAGAACATAGATTACTCATTTACTGATTCGGACTTAGTAGTTATAGGGCGCGGGGACAAACAAGTCCAACACTATGATCACCTTACACATATGAAAGAACAAGGTTCTTGAAGAATCTTGAAAAAGAACTTGAATAGATGCCTTGAAACCCTAGCTTGTAGGAGAACAATCTAGAAAACCTTTGTTGAAATTCTTGAATTAGTTTCTTGAAATATATATAGACAAGAATTAAGATTTTCATTAGTGATTCATAATTGTTTGGAGGAATTTAAATTGGAATGAATGGAATTCTTGGAGACAAACTTACCTTGATGAAGAATCTTAAAAAAGATTGAAAGAATTTTGAAAAGCTACTTTGATTTTTCCTTAGGGTTTTGAGAGAGAAGATAATGATGAATTAAAAGATGAAAATCTGATTGTTTTGGGTATTTCATTAGTCAAGAAATTCGTTTAGGATTTTCTCAGAGGTAAAAAGACAAAAACGACCCTTTTTAATGTTTTCCCGTTGGATAATTCGTCACTACACTGTATCAGGTTATTGAAATGGTCATAACTTTTTACTCAAAGCATGGATTGTTGCAAAATTGGTGGCGTTGTAAAGAAGATTCAAATACATTTAATTTGATAGGCTATGGGTCACATAACTCTTTATATTCTAAAAGATACGTTCATTTGAAATTGACCCAAAAAGAATCTTACATCAAAACTTAATCGGTAAGAAAACTTTCAACTCTACTTTGTGCTAGGAGTTTCTAGAGGACCTTAATTGATATCCGAAATCATTCTCACGCTAAATAATTTACCTTTACACATATGGGCAATTTAAGAATCACCCGATATGACCCTACAAGTAAATAAGAATAGTTCAGGTCTACACTTAAATTTTTTGGGGGTGTTACAATGTTATATCTTTGAGTTGACGGTATATAATTATGCAATTTGAAGATCATTCAAATATTATTTGATAATTATTTTTATTAAATTTATGAAGTTTTTCATATTGGGTATATTGCATTAGAAAATAAGATGATAATTTGTATTTACTATATTCTAATTTATGTGATGTATTTTAACTAGGCATGAAGTTTAGAAATGTGAAAAGACTTTGCAAATTTTTAATATACCCAATAAAAGAGAATAAAAAATTATTTATTATAAACACTTTGAGTAAACCTAATATATCATTGTATCAATTAAGATTATTTTTACCTTCAAATCATTTTCTATTATAATTATACAAATTTAAAATAGTAAAGACTCTTTGAATCTTTTTATTATGGATAAAGGATTAGTTAAATATATCAATATGTCATTTAATACCGTGATATTAAACATATCATGTGGAATATTAGAACTAGTAACTTGTTAAACAAAAACTGATTTTTTTTAAATTCAAACTTTATAAAATAATAAAGGACAAACATGCAAAAATGTTTAAAGTATTTGATCTTTTATCAAGGTATAATAGTAATAAAATTAATATTATCCTTAGAAAAATTTCAACATAATATATTATAAAAATAAAAGCATACCTGATATAGCTATAAACATATTTTAAAAACATTGTTCCAACAAAACTAATTTGCCTATTTTCTCAGCACGTTGCCTATCGTCCAATTTCTCTCCCATTAATGTAATCTTTACTAATCAATTATTTTATAGATATTTTTAAACTTCCAATTATTAAATAATAAATATTTTTTTTAATAACATTCTTTTTTAGAGATAAGCTGATTTGCAACTATCCTTATTAATCTCAACTACATTCTTTTTTAGAGATAAGGTGGTTTGTAACTATCATAATTAACCTCAACATTAAAAGTTTTTTTCTTAAATAAATGTAAATAGACAAATAATTTGAAAGTAACAAAATATATTGAACAAAAATAACATTGTGGACAAAATTCTAATAATTTAAAATACAATTAATTTTGTGCATCCTTATATAATTTTAAAAATATTGTTCCAAAAAAAATATATCTCTCTATATATATATATATATTATATCTTATTTTATAATTAATAGTTATCCATTACTAATTTGCAGATTTTCACAAAAAATTAAACTTATTAATTAAAACAATACAAACAAATTACAAAACATCTATACATAACCTACTTTTCCATCTCTGTCTGTCTCACTTCATGTAATCTTTACTTATTAATTGATTTATAGATTTTTTAAATATTTTATATATCAATAAAAACTTAATTTTATATGCATTCGTTTTTAGAGATAAGGTGGTGCGCAATTATCCTTATCAATCTAAAAAAATAAAAAAGAATCTATATAGATAAAAAAAAAATTGAAATTAGCAAAAATATATTAAACAAAAAATAGCATTTGTGGAAAAAAATCTAATAATTTAGAACAAAAATTGATTTTGTGCATTCTCATTTTATGAATTTATATTTGATTAAATGAAAATTGTTTTATTTTCCAAGTTTGAACTGAGATCAGGAGTGTGCTAAAGAGGTTTCAATATGCTTTGCAAATTATAGTTGTATTTTTTCTAAAGTTAGAGTCATTATTTTTAATACTAGGTTCAAATTTGATCTATAAATTTTAATTTTAATTAATTAGCTCAAATATCAATTTAACACACACCACATATGCTATTATTAATTTTCATTATACAATGAGAAGAAGAGGTTGTTAGAAAAATGTTTGGTGTCTTTAAAGAATGTATCCTCACTTCACATAGATTAGGATAAAGTTTTATTAGCATCAACTATTCATATAAAATCAAAACATTATATATGATTGCACCTGAAATTTTAATACTCAATAATAATTTATATTATTTATTTCTAAATTAAAAAAAATAATTCATTTTCAAATATCCGCGCAATCCGCAGGTACGTATACTAGTATGTAATAAAAAAGGTGGCTGAAAATAGCCGTTACATAAAAACAAAATTCAAGGCAAATAAAATTCTCAAGGATAAATTTACAAGGTACAAGTTATGTCATTTTTCCTAATAATACATAAGTTCAGTTTCAAAATATTATGTCTTCAGAAATTCAAGCCCACAAGTTTTGAATTACATGACTTAGTTTTACCGAACTTATGTTGTTAAGAAAAATTCTAGCTCACTAGCTTTGAATTACATAACTTAGTTTTGCAAAATTTATGTTGATACAATTATAAGTTCAGTAACTTACTTTGAAAATTACATAACTTACTTTGAATTACATAAAAAAATATTGTAGGACAAGACAAAAGTTCTCTTGCTGAAAGGCTTGTGCTAGTATTTGTCCTATGATATTGCTTTGATAATGACAAATAATATGTGAGAAATGCCCGCTCACCGTTCTTCCGTAGTATAAATAACATCATAGTTGAACATCGTTTAATTTATTTTATTTTACATTTAAGTCACCTTCCACCTTGTCTTACTTTTGAATTCAAACAAGTAGTTTTATTGCCCATCACAAATAAAAATCTCTCTTAAACCACCTTGTTTATAAGTTCTTCTTTTTGGTGAATTTGAAGAGAGTGAAGTGAATGAACTAATTTGGGGGTTGAAATCACATATATAGGTCTATAGATGAAGGATAAAATGACAAATTTTCAAGCTAGACTAATTAGGAAATGACCCAATTGCCTTTAAAATAACTGTCGACCCACTGACCCTGACCGATAGACCGTGGTCTGACTGACGGTCCGTCCTGCACAACCATCGGCCACTTCAAAAACTTTGGATTTTAAGGCCTGATCTACAAATCCTCAAGCACGGACCGTGGAACCAACGATGGTTTGTTGGTCCAGGATATGGTTCCTGACTTCTAATCATTGGTGGCCAATCCACGGATGACACCTACGGTTCGTGGTCCTATCCACGGGTCGTGGTTGGCCTTCATAAGATAACACCTGCAACTTCTGAAAACTGTTACTTTGCCCTTTCTTAAGTTTGGGGTGGTACAGCTAATGAACTGACTTTGCTTTTAAACTACCTTGCATATAGGGGATAGTCGAATGAATCTGAGAAACACACGAGTTTTGAATAAGTTCCTTATGACACAGCTCTACTGCACAATTTAGAGTATGAAAGAAGGAAAACTTTTCCTAAATGTATGTAGTCCCTCCTTTATAGAAGTGGGGCCCTTACAACCATAAATAATATCCTACTTGACACGGCTTCATAAACACCCGAGGACACTTGAACTTTGTGCTCTAAAACCAATTTTTGCAAAACCCGAGCGAACACCGTAGACGTGTCCGACACTCGAAAAACATTATTGCCCCCAAGCGAACCCTCATCCTGGCTTGCTATAAGCGGAAGACCAACTCAAGCATACAAAATCATCAAATTGAAAGAAATATTTAAAAACAGTTTCCTGAATCTCAAAACTAAACTAAATATACAAAGTATAAAACATAAGTTTTATATAAAATATCTGAAACTGAAAGACTCTCCAAAACTTTCTATCTATGAAGCCTCTACTATACAAAGATGAGTGTTGGGACAAGACCCACAACTACTCAAAAGAACTACTACTAACAACTCATAAAACTAGAGTCCTCCAAAAGCAAGGAGACCTCACTTGAAAGCTGGCGAGTGGTTGAAGTGATCTTAATAGACTTATGTAGGATCCTAATAACTTGTATCTGCATCATTAAAAGATGTAGGTCGAATGACATCAGTACATTGAATGTACAAGTTTGTAATATAGCTTAATAACAAATAACTGAAAGAAAGGACTGCAATAGATAACAATGTACTCAAGCTAAATGTACAGAAATAAACGAGTTGAATCATTTAAAGCTTACATAATACTTTCTCATCTCTGAACTCAACATAATAAGTTATATACAAAAATACACTTTAAATCATAGGGAGATTCTCTTACCGACAACCATCACTATGATCTACGTAATGATACACCGTCTCGCTCATGCTGCCAGAACTGTCCTATACCTTTTCGAGGTATTGAACAACTCAACTAAGTGGATCCATTAAGCTCTACTTGAAGGCACTTAGAATTAATCTAAAAAGTATGATCATGTACCCATGTTGGCATATATGGTTTACGATGGATGTGAGTTGTATGAATTGATCCCTATATCGATGCTCAATACTACTCCCAATAATATATAATCATGCTCAATGTTTAAAAACATACTCTTCCTCTTGTTTGAGATAATTGTTCAAACTATCCTCTTAAAAGAGGTAACTGCTCTTGAAATATCTTTGAACTCATAACTCATTTAGAAATCAAAGTTTCTCTTTTATCAATGTAAAAATTGATACCTTTGGAAATACTTAGTTCCCTTATACTCTTACTCAATTCATATTTGAAAACTCTTTCTCAAAAATATATCAAAATCATATTGTGATATGACCATTGATGACTTGGGAAGTCATGCTACATAAACATTCATGGTATAGCTAGATACCATACTGCTTAAACATTGATGGCATACTCGATGGTCATACTAATCATGTTTTAAAACTCTTTCTCAAACTCATCATTACTTTCTCAAAAGCTCAGTTTAAAACTCAAGTATTGGCTTTAAAAGAATCTAAAACTTTATAACTCAAAATAGAGGTAATGTTCAAATATAGACATGAATAACTCAACTCAAGGATCTCAATAACAATATAGGAAACACAAGACTCTGAACTGAAGTGTCACGACCCGAGAGCACCCCCTAGTCTTAACACGGCTTACTCGACCTCGAAGGGGTCTTATACAAGCCTCATAGAATTCATTCATCGCATAGGTAATAGAAATAGTACGAAATTAAAACTTTTCATTTAAAACCATACGATTCAAAACATTCATTTGACAATCTTGCAAAAGACACAACGGAAGTCTAAGTCTCACATGGCCATCTTAGACAATACTTGAAAACTAAAGTAAGGACATGGCCCTTTACAAAGGACACGACCCTTTACAATCGAAACTACTAAATGTCTATTACATGAAATAAAGAGAAACTTCTAAACACTTGTCCTCGATCTATGGGGACATACCACTTGATCTTGGAGGAAAAACAATCCAAGCACTTCCATTCTAACTAGAAGAACTCACTTGCCGGAACCTACGCTTGTAGTAAAAACATGAAGAATATGGGTTAGCACACAGAAATGTACTAAGTATGTGACCATGCAAAAACATGCTTTAAAAGGGATATTTGGTTAGAAG
The DNA here is from genome assembly GCF_019186545.1 of Solanum stenotomum. Taxonomy (NCBI): domain Eukaryota; kingdom Viridiplantae; phylum Streptophyta; class Magnoliopsida; order Solanales; family Solanaceae; genus Solanum; species Solanum stenotomum. Next base: position 18,694,148 of record NC_064286.1, read on the forward strand.
TCATGCATTATGCAACTTTTTAGAAATACCATGTACAATAGCATGAGAGACATACAATACAAGTATAATCATCATACAAGTCATCACTGCACATTTAGCTAATATCATCATGTTAACCATTACCTTCACCTTGTACCTTCACCATAAGTAACCCTCATGCTATACCTTGTGCAATGCATGGATGGCGTCCCATACCACCATCCACACCAAGGCACCACATTAAGGTCACCAAAGGTGAACTTACCATTCTTTCCTTTTCACCTTTAAACAATATCCATACACAAGAGACATAACATTTCATAAGGCATGACAAGGGAAAATAACTCATAATACAACCCAAGTTTAGCATGCATATCACATTAAGCATTTAAGAGTCAATATTCTTCAATTACTTCATTTATAGGACTTTCATACATTAGTCATTAAGACTTAGAGAACTCACTATGACCCTATCGAAGCCTACTCGTGCAATGTATAGATGGCATCCCATACTACCACCTACACTTCATAGAACCTCTCAAGAAACCATAATGCACATCTCACATGATTGTAATAAGCATTTAACCGACATAGACCATGCAATCTAGACATGGAATCCGGTGTCATATAGCCCCACACCGTAAAGAGGTGTTCCACTTGCCTAAGGTAGAACGATAACATTAGCTCTGATGGAATCCGCTGGCTAATATCCTATGTGGGCACATAGTTATGGGATATGAAGATGTTCCTTGGAACTCTAACCTAACATTGGGAGAGTTTCCATCTAACAATATCCACTCGGTGCTTAGCCTACATTCCCAAAGATCATTTCATTCACAATACATTAGTGTACTAGGGAGGAATGTCATAAGCCTATCGACCCATGATGTATCATTACCCAAGGAAGGAATGCGATAAGCCTATCGATCCAAGGTACATTCAAGGATAGCTCTAGAGTCCTTATGAAAAGAATGACATAGGCCTATCGATTCATGGTCCCTCATTACATTCTTATACTCATTAAAGGAATTTTATAAGCCTATCGATTCATGGTACATTGACTCATTAAGAAAGAAATGCCACTAGCCTATCGATTCTAGAGTCTTCTTTACATTAGATTATTTATGAAAGGAATGCCTTAAGCCTATCGATTCATATCCATCAAGTCAAGACACATTCATTAATCATATATGAAAGGAATACCATAGCCTAGCGATTCATATTCATCAAGTCAAGACACACTCATTAATCATATATGAAAGAAATGCCATAGCCTATCGATTCATATTCATCAAGTAAAGACACATTCTCTCAAGTTTACCCAACTCTCTAAGTACGCTCCTACCTTGGTAGCAAATTTTAGGGCTAGAATGAATAAGTTTGGGATGGGGGTTTCCGGTTTGGTTGAAGAAGTGTCGTACGGCCATGCTCCATCATGATATGGATATCTCTAGGCTTATGGTTTATGCTCAACAACTTGAGGAGACAAAGCTTAGGAGGATGAATAGAGATATGAAGAGGGCTAGGCCGGATGAACAAAACCAATCTAGGTATAAGAAGAGGTTCTATAACCAAGATTCTTCAATGGTCAACAATGATAGGGTGTCTAACCCTAAACCTCAAAGAGGGAATGGAGGTGGTTCTACTTTTGAGAGGCCTAGGTGTGCTACTTGTGGAAAGCAACTTTTGGGCAAGTGTCTTGCCAGTACGGATGGATGCTTTGGATGAGGGAGTAAGGGTAATTAGATGAGATATTGCCCTACACTTAAGGCAAAAGGGAAAGAGACCAATCAAGTTGCTCATGATGGCCCAGATCCAAATGCTCCTAAGAGGAACCGTTTCTATATGCTTCAAGCTAACAAGGATAAGGGAACAAACGAAGATAAGTCAATTTTATTTGTTGTTTGATGATAACCTTAGATGGGTTTACCCGAAGTGGGGGATGATGAGTTGAGTAGTAAGGTTGTTGATATCCTTATCTTTTCCTTCTATTCTAATTCAAGCTTGAAAAGAAAGAGTTCTTAGTAGCATGTTGCATGTTGGAGTCTTATGTGAATTGAGCTTTCATATTCTCCTTATGATGTGCATATTTTAGTTAAATTCTTGTTTAAGTAAATAAATGAGTTTTCATGATTATGTCCCTCATGATTTATATGCTTTTATGAAGAATTGTTTAAATTGCTCCATGAGATGCCTAGTTGATTATGCCTTGATGTGATCTTGATGTTGCATAATTATGATTTTGAGAGAAATTGTATGGTGAGCCTCTAAATGTTGTAATGAGCATGATATTCTATGGAGAAGGAAGTTCCTCCAAAGAAATGAGAAATGGTAAAGTTTTGTGCATATGGAGTGGTAGATGTTATTCCTACTTTCTTGAATTGCATGAAAGTCTTGTTGTAATGCTTTTTTATGTCGAATTGATGTTTCCTCCTTGATGTGTGCTATAGTAATGATATTACATGCTTGTTGTGGGCTGCTAGTCATAGAGTCTTTACTTTATAATGTTGAAGTGTCTTTCGAGGACGAATGTTCCCAAGTGGGGGATATTGTAACATCCCTCAAAATGAAATAGGATAATTAGAGCTTCACATGCGTGTTAGTAGTTGATAAACTTGTATAAATGTTTGAAAATGAGTATATAGGTCAGTTTAGTTGAGTTTGAAGTCAAATGTCAAAGAGACGTTCAAGATGTTCGAAAACTAGTCGTTCGCGTGCTAGTGTGTTCTAGTGTGTCTTGCATGTTTGTATGTGTCGTATGAAGTCTAAAATCAGTGATGGTGACCCTACTATCCTAATAGGAATGTTTAGGGTCCTAACATCCGGGTACGACTCTCCAAGGACCACCCTAAGGGTCCTTGGAGAGGACCCAAACCTTGGCATAAAAGGCTGCCTAGGCAGTGTGTTTGGTCGTCTTATTCGACGCCCAGGGAGACGCCTCGTCAGGCCATTGACGCTGTGTCAAAAGGGGGCATAGCTCCACACTTAGTTGAGGGAGCTTAGCCCCCAAATGTTGAGCCTCTATCCCAAACAACGACCTACCAAGACGGTTAGTTAATGCATTGACGGTCCGTCAATGGTGGCCGTCGTTTGGTGCACTATCTCACTGCCAAGTTTCGGCCAAGTAAGGGGTGAATTGGTAAATTCACCCCACGTTCTAATTAGACCCTAGATGACTATTTTACCTATTCTTGGGTATTTAAAGTTAGTTAAAACTCTTTAACCCATAATTAGACCTCATTATTCCAATTGAACCTTCCCTCTAAAATAAATTCTCTCTAGAACTCCATGGAAGACATTGATGAAGCTTCAAGCTAAGGGATGGGTTTGTCACGTCTCAAATCTCATTAGGACGGACAGACACTCGATGCCCTAAAGGCCCGAGAGAACCAACATGTGACCAGTGCTTACTATGCATGTAACTATGAAAGTTTTGTGACAAGTTCGCCAGGGACGCAGCGATACGAACTGACATAAGTAGACCCAAAACTTATATACAAGACTTGGCCATTGAGGCCACAACTTGTTAAGATGCAACTGAACCATATACATAAGTCTACAAAGCCTCTAAAAGATAGAAACCGTTAGAGTAGGTCGGGACAGACCCCGCCTTACCCCTAACTATGATACAATACCAAAATGAATCTACCAAGGGCTCAGTAAAGCTCTGAAGCAACCTGGAGCTCACCAAAAGTAGCTGAGTGTCGTATGCTCCTACTGAGGAGGTCTACTAGCGGGAGTACCTGTGCCTGCAGCATGAAACGCAGCGTCCCCCGCAAGGGACATCAGTACGAAAAGTGTACTGAATATGTAAGGCAACTACATATATAAAATAAGAGCTCAAACGAAACCAGGTATCAACGTATAAGTGCATAAATCAGAATAGGAGGCCGCCTCTATTAACTCTTATGGGACCATGTATGTTACATTTTTTTTGTCTTTACCTTTATGTGTGTTATGATCTTTATAAGACATGTGATACTAATGACCAGCTGATTAGTGGTAGAAGAGGATGACCCATGCTAGGCATTTTAACCCCTGGGATGCGGTCCTCAACATTGCACAAATCAGGATCGGCCTATGCTAGGCTTTCGCCCCTGAGCTGCCACCCTTCTATACCCATTGGGTTCGGCCCATGCTAGGCTTTCGCCCCTGAGCTGCCACCCATAGTTATACAAATTGCTTCATTTCTTTAATCTTTGAGATTGTTGTTTTGGTGGTCACAATCATTTTTGAGATTTGGAAATACGGAACAGTAGTAGGAGACATGAAAATAATACTTTAGGACAGTAGCTACAATATAAGGAGCTATGTAACATTAATGCATTACTTGAGAGCTTGAATGACACAATTTACTTCAATTGACTATAGAGTACTGAACGTGTAACTAAGTAATTATGTACACTTTGGAGGGGGGGATATTGTTAGCTATTTGTATATCGTACGCTGCCACTATGTTTCCTTTACTAGGAATAGAACTTAGGAAATTCACTTATTGACATTAATCGCAAGTATCAAATTTCGTGCCAAGGAATATGGAATCGAATCGCCCTACATACCTTATTTTCTGTCCAATACCACTGTCACAATTCAGCCTCCCTTCTTGGATGCTAATCTACAATATTAGTCATAATTAAGCTAATGTCAGCAGCTAATCACATAAAGGCCCTAAAAACAGTAGCTAACTCTTGACGGAAAGTAGGCCCATACAACCCTTCCACCAATGGTGAACCACCACACCCTTCTTCTATACATTAATACAACTTCATACATCCTTTTCCAAGATACCCAAACAACCCCCAACAACAATATACATAAGGCAGCCACTATCAATCCCTAAAGATCTTTCAGCATAATAGGAGAATATTGACTCAAGGATTTATCACCATCCATTAGTTCTTGATAAATATATACAAAATTCTCCACCCCAAATCTGTATTTAAAGAGAGGCAAACATGGGCAGTAGTCTTACCTTAGTTTCTAGGAATTTATCCTCTAAACTTGTACTCCAAGAACTGAAACTCTCCTTCAAACTTTTACTTGAAAATGGGGCAATATTCAAGGACCCAAGGTTTTCTAGGGCTGCTAATTGAAGCCAAGAGAGAAACTTAAGAAATCTGAAAATTTTGCAAGTTAAAAATGAGGCAAAAGATCTGATATTTATCCCTTTAAAAGGAGGTGTAATGGCCGAATTTCTTGACTAATTTTGGCCATATATTGTCAAGTAGGTGACCCACCTACTTGGCCTTTTAACTTCGGCTTTTGGGAACTTCAACACTTGTTGGGCCCTACTCCGAAATATCCCTCTATTCATGTCAATTTTGGCCATAATTAATGCAAGTAGGTGGTCCACCTATTTGGACTTTTCACTTGGGCCTTTTTGGACTTAAGACTATTGGGCCTTGGCAGTCCATTTTTCCCTTATCCTTCTACTCAAATTGGGCCAAATTAATGCAAGTAGGTGGTAGTGCATTTGGCCCAATTACCACTTTACTACCTCTAGTTTAAATACTTCCGTCGGAGCTAACTTGCAGTACACATGCTGAAACGTGCAAGGTGTTACATCACCTTGCGAGCTAGTTTAAACCAACACTAATCATATAAGAAGCACGGTCCCTCACCTATACTATAAGGCTATGTCAAGTATCACGTGAATAGAACTAGCATACGCATATTACAAGTTGTTACAGGGTTCCTACTGATTTCTCCTTCAAATTCCTAAGGAAATTAATCACAAAGATATCAAAGAGCCAAATCAAAGTGATTTCAATGTTTTTCATAAACACTAAAAAATCCAATTTCAATTATTGGCTTGGGTTTTTGCATGAAAGTATTTCAAATGATGATTTATGTAAATATTGATGGTTTTAAGATCAAAAATCCATGAACCCTTGCATATCTTGAAATCCTAATTTTTGGGTCTAAAGTGGGTCTATTGATGATGAGATAATAATGTGATATTAATGTGTAGATTGTTATGGGCTATTGATTTATGTATTGTTCTATATTGAATTATGGGGTATTGATGGTCAATTGTGTTATATTGGATGTTGGCCTTGAATGGGTAATTGTGACCTAAGGTTCATGATGATGATGAAGTTGTGAATAAATTAATGTACATATACACACACACACACACATATATGTGTGTGTGTGTGTATTTTAGATGTTAGAATTGTGAGGTTTGATCCCTTTGAAAGTGGGGAGGTGTTTACTTTATAAGCATGTTGTGATCATGGCCTTGTAGGCAAAGTTGCATGATTGTTGTTTTGAGTAATGTTGATTATGTGGAGGTAATGTGATATGATGTGAATTTTGTGTATGGTCTAAGAGTTCCTCCCCAGATAGTGCAAGGTGACCAAGCTCTTTTAGGTGGGTAAGAGAATGTGGTTCCGGTGGCTCCGCCAGATATGAATAATGAGGAGATTAGAGAGGCTTTTCTCTCCCTGGGCCATGCCATGACTACTCAAGAAAATAGAGATATCAGGCCTAGGGTGAATGCTATTGAGAGTACCGTGGCCTCAAGGTTAAGGGATTTCACAAGGATGAACCCTCCTACCTTCTTTGGTTCTAAGGTAGATGAGGACCCACAAAACTTTATAGATGAGGTGTTTAAGATTCTGGATGCAATGGGAGTGACTCCTACGGAGAAGGCGGAGTTGGCTTCCTACCAACTCAAGGATGTAGCTCAAGTGTGGTTTGACTAATGGATGGATGAGAGACCCATAGGGGCTGACCCAATAGATTGGGGAGTGTTTAAGACGGCCTTTCTTGATAGGTGTTTCCCCTTATAGTTGAGGGAGCAAAAGTTGGTTGAGTTCATGAACCTACGTCAAGGGAATATGAGTGTGAAGGAATACTCTCTCAAGTTTACCCAACTCTCTAAGTATGCTCCTACCTTGGTAGCAAATTTTAGGGCTAGAATGAATAAGTTTGTGATGGGGGTTTCCGATTTGGTTGAAGAAGTGTCGTACGGCCATGCTCCATCATGATATGGATATCTCTAGGCTTATGGTTTATGCTCAACAACTTGAGGAGACAAAGCTTAGGAGGATGAATAAAGATATGAAGAGGGGTAGGCCGGTAGAACAAAACCAATCTAGGTCTAAGAAAAGGTTCTATAATCAAGATTCTTTAATGGTCAACAATGATAGAGTGTCTAACCCTAAACCTCAAAGAGGGAATGGAAGTGGTTCTACTTTTGAGAGGCCTAGGTGTGCTACTTGTGGAAAGCAACATTTGGGCAAGTGTCTTGCCGGTACGGATGGATGCTTTGGATGTGGGAGTAAGGGTCATAAGATGAGAGATTGCCCTACACTTAAGGCAAAAGGGAAAGAGACCAATCAAGTTGCTCATGATGGACCGGATCCAAATGCTCCTAAGAGGAACCGTTTCTATATACATCAAGCTAACAGGGATAAGGGAACAAACGAGGGTAAGTCAATTTTCTTTGTTGTTTGATGATAACCTTAGATGGGTTTACCCGAAGTGGGGGATGATGAGTTGAGTGGTAAGGTTGTTGATATCCTTATCTTTTCCTTCAATTCTAATATAAGTACTCTCATCTCAACTCACAAAAGAGTACTCATCCTAACCCAACATTCATTCATTAAGGAAGCTCTTGGATTCAAAGATGAGAAAACCTTTCATCTAGGAACCCCATTCATTTAAAGGAGTACTTTGTGAGACTATCCTTACAATAGACCCAACTTTCATTCATTAGCATTAACTCCCATTCTTTTCATTCATTCTCACATTCCTTCATTCTTTTCATTCACTAGGTGTGAGAGTAGGTAAACATAGTCTATCCTAACCTCACCTTCATTATAAGTCATTCAAAGAAGACAACAACCAAGCATAACACATAAAGTCTCTACACAAGGCCACCTTTCATACTCTTAGACCATACATCAATTCACATCATATCACATTACCTTCACATAATCAACATTACTCAAAACAACAATCATCCAACTTTGCCTACAAGGCCATGATCACAACATGGTTATAAAGTAAACACCTCCCCACTTTCAAAGGGATCAAACCTCACAATTCTAACATCTACAATATATATATATATATATATATATATATAAATACTAGAATCAATAATCTATTCGCAACTTCATCACCATTATAAACCTTAGGTCACAATTGCCCATTCAAGGCCAACATCCAATAGCCCATAACAATCTACTCATTAATATCACATTATTAGCTCATCATCAATAGACCCACTTTAGACCCAAAAATTAGGATTTCAAGATATGCAAGGGTTCATGTAGTTTTACATCTTAAAACCATCAATATTAACATAAATCATCATTTGAAATACTTTCATGCAAGAACCCAAGCTTAGAATTGAAATTGGGATTTTTAGTGTTTATGCAAAACATTGAAATCACTTTGCTTGGGTTCTTTGATTGAAAGGAGAATCAAAGATAAAATCCCCATACCTTTGTGATTAATTTCCTTAAGAATTTGAAGGAGAAATCAGTAGGAACCCATCCCCTGGCTTGAAGCTTCATCAATGTCTTTCATGGAGTTGTAGAGAGAGAATTTATTTTAGAGGGAAGGTTCAATTGGAATAATGAGGTCTAATTCTAGGTTAAAGAGTTTTAACTAACTTAAAATACCCAAAAATAGGTAAAATAGTCGTCTAGGGTCTAATTAGAACGTGGGGGTGAATTTACCCTCACTTGGCCAAAACTTGGCAGTGAAACAGGGCACCAAACGACGGCCACCATTGACGGATCGTCAATACACAGACTGACCGTCAATGTACTGATGGTCCGTCATTGACGGACCATCCTGGTAGGTCGTTGTTGGGGACAGAGGCTCAACATTTGGGGGTTAAGCTCCCACAACTACGTGTGGAGCTATGCCCCCTTTTGACGGGACGTCAATGGCCTGACGAGGCCACACCCTGGGCGTCAAACAAGACTGCCAAACACACTGCCTATGTAGCCTTTTATGCCAACGTTTGGGTCCTCTCCAAGGACCCTTAGGGTGGTCCTTGGGGAGTAGAACCCGGACGTTGGGACCCTAAACATGCCTATTAGGATAGTAGGGTCATCATCACTGATTTTAGACTTCATACGACACATAAAAACATGCAAGACAGACTAGAACACACTAGCATGCAAACGACTAGTTTTCGAACGTCTTGAGCGTCTCTTTGACGTTTGACTTCAAACTCAACTAAACTAACCTATAAATTCATTTTCAAAGATTTATACAAGTTTATCAACTACTAACACACATATGAAGATCGAATTATACTATTTCATTTTGAGGGATGTTACAATATCCCCCACTTGGGAACATTCGTCCTCGAATGACACTTTAACATTATAAAGTAAAGACTCCAGGACTAGCAGCCCACAACAAGCATGTAATATCATTACTACAACAAACATCAAGAAGGAAACATCAACTCGACATAAAAAAGCATTACAACAAGACTTTCATGCAATTCAAGAAAGTAGGAATAACATCTACCACTCAATATGCACAAAACTTTACCATTTCTCATTTCTTTGGAGGAACTTCCTTCTCCATAGAATATCATGCTCATTACAACATATATAGGCTCACCATACAATTTATCTCAAAATCTTATTCAAAATCAAATCAAGGCATGATCAACTAGGCATCTCATGGAGCAATTTAAACAATTCCTCATAAATTCATATAAATCATGAGGGACATAATCATGAAAACTCATTTATTTACTTAAACAAGAATTCAACTAAACTATGCACATCATAACGAAAATATTGAAACTCAATTCACATAAGACTCCAACATGCAACATGCTACTAAGAACTCTTTGTTTCCAAGCTTGAATTAGAATAGAAGGAAAATATCAGTATATTAGCAACCTTACTACGCAACTCATCATCCCCAACTTCAGGTAAACCCATCTAAGGTTATAATCAAACAACAAAGAAAATTGACTTACCTTCATTTGTTCCTTTATCCCAGTTAGCTTGAAGCATATAGAAACGGTTCCTCTTAGGAGCATTTGGATCCGTGCCATCATGAGGAACTTGATTGGTCTCTTTCTCTTTTGCCTTAAGTGTAGGGCAATCTATCATTTTACGACCCTTACTCCCACATCCAAAGCATCCATCCAAACTTGCAAGACACTTGTCCAAATGTTGCTTTCCACAAGTAGCACACCTAGGCCTCTAAAAAGTAGAACCACCTCCATTCCCACTTTGAGGTTTAGGGTTAGACACCCTATCATTGTTGACCATTGCAGAATCTTGTTTATAGAACCTCTTCTTAGACCTAGATTGGATTTGTTCATCCGGCCTACCCCTCTTCATATCTCTATTCATACTTCTAGGCCTTGTCTCCTCAAGTTGTTGAGCATAAACCATAAGCCTGGAGATATTCATATCATGATGGAGCATGGCCGTACGACACTCTTCTTCAACCAAACCGGAAACCCCCATCACAATCTTATTCATTCTACCCTTAGAATTTGCTACCAAGGTAGTAGCATACTTAGAGAGTTGCGTAAACTTGAGAGAGTGTTCCTTCACACTCATATTCCCTTGATGTAGGTTCATGAACCCAACCAACTTTTGCTCCCTCAACTCTAAGGGGAAACACATATCAATAAAGGCCGTCTTAAACACTCCCCAATCTATTGGGTCAGCCCCAATGGGTCTCTCAACCCTCCATTGCTCAAACCACACTTGAGCTACATATTTGAGTTGGTAGGAAGCTAACTCCGCCTTCTCCCTAGGAGTCACTCCCATTGCAGCCCATAACAAGCATGTAATATCATTACTACAACAAACATCACGGAAGTAACATCAACTCGACATAAAAAAGCATTACAACAAAACTTTTATGCAATTCCAGAAAGTAGGAATAACTTCTACCACTCAATATGCACAAAACTTTACCATTTCTCATTTCTTTGGAGGAACTTCCTTCTCCATAGAATATCATGCTCATTACAACATTTATAGGCTCACCATACAATTTAACTCAAAATCTTATTCAAGATCACATCAAGGCATAATCAACTAGGCATCTCATGGAGCAATTTAAACAATTCTTCATAAATTCATATAAATCATGAGGGACATAATCATGAAAACTCATTTATTTACTTAAACAAGAATTCAACTAAAATATGCACATCATAACGAGAATATTGAAACTCAATTCACATAAGACTCCAACATGCAACACGCTACTAAGAACTCTTTGTTTCCAAGCTTGAATTAGAATAGAAGGAAAATATAAGGAAATCAACAACCTTACTACTCAACTCATCATCCCCCACTTCAGGTAAACCCATGTAAGGTTATATAATCAATCAACAAAGAAAATTTACATACCTTCATTTGTTCCTTTATCCCTGTTAGCTTGAAGAATATAGAAACGGTTCCTCTTAGGAGCATTTGGATCCGGGCCATCATGAGCAACTTGATTGGTCTCTTTCTCTTTTTGCCTTAAGTGTAGGGCTGTCGCGACCCGGGAGTATCCCCAAGTCGTAACATGCGTATTCAACCTCTCGGAGGTCTCATACAAGCCTTTAGCATTCATCACATTAGATATGAAAAATAGTGCGGAATTAAAAACTCTTTAAATAAAATCCCATAAGACTCAAAGGTCACTTTTAAAAACATCATTCAAAAGTACACAAGCGGAATACTAAGTCTCTTAGCCATCTTAGACATAAACGTGAAAACATACTAGGGACACGGCCCTTTACAATCAAAAGAAGTCTATTAAGTCTATTACAAGAACCTTATCATAAAACTAGAATAGAAAAGTCTTGCCCTCGACATATGAGGACATACCACAAAATCTAGGAAGAACTTCAAATCCCAAGTTTACTACAAAACCCGCTCACTTGCCGGAACCTACACTTGTAGAAAATAGAGAAATATGGAATTAGCACAATTAAGTACTAAGTATGATGACCATGCAAAAACATGCTAAAAAAGGACATTTATTTGAAATATGTGCTTTCATGCCATTTTTGATAAAACCTTCATATCACAATTATAAGAGACACATTTCAAGTCATCATCCACATATAAGACAATACCCACATAATAGACATACTCAACTAGTACCAATGTACAATACATGAATATAATTGACAAGTAAGCCTTTTCATCATTTCATGACCTCTATCTCAAGTTACCCAAAGCCACACTTAAGTGAAACATGAAGTGACCGCCCATACAATCTCTTTATATACACCTAAGTGTTCCTAAGGGTTACCATAGATAAGGAATGTACCATTACAATATAACATGCTAAGTCAAAATTCTTTAATGAACCACTTTAGGAGACATTTAAGCACATAAGGGGACTTTCACATAATAGTCGTTAGACTTAGGGAACTCACTTTAGTATCTTCAAAGCCTACTCGTGCCATGTGTAGATAGCATCCCATACTACTACCTACACGTTGTAGAACCTATCCAATAACTAGAGTGCACATCCCACATGATGGGAATAGGCATAACCGACATAGACCATACTAGCTAGGTATGGAATCCGGAGTCTATCCTACTCCGTGGAGGTTGTTCTACTTGCCAAAGGTAGAACTAATAAGCAACCCATGTAGGCACATGGTTTAGGAGATGTCCAAGGAAGTTCATTGTGCCTAATCTCATACTCAACTAGGCCACCTTCCTAACCACATCCACTCGGTGCTAGCCTTGTTTCCCATAGAGTATTCAATCACATATGTACTTAGAGAGGGTTCCTTTTCTAGTTCAACCAACTCATAGTACCTCTTCCCAAGAAAGGCCCCATTTCTTAGTCATGGCCAATCAAGGTTCATAAGGATAGCTCATTTGACTTTCTTAGATAAGGATTTTCATGCCGTTCCGGCTCCATCCATCTCTAAGTCTATCATCTCACTCAAGAAGGGAACTTCGCCCTAAGGCCCATCCTTCAAGGTTATACATTTACTTAGGAAAGCTAGACTTATGAAAGGGCACCATTTCTTAGTTTTGCCGATTCAAGTCTTGGCCTAGAATTCCTCTTTTAGCATTTATAGAAATGGCACAATTTCTTAGTTCTAGCCCACTTCACACATTCATGCATTCAAGACTTTAAGTAACAAGGAGGGACACTTTAGTCTACCAACCAAGTCACAGCATTATCATCTAAGGATACTTCATAATCCAACATCATTTCATATATACATCATGAGAAAAATCATACTTTAAATCACAATGCTATCCACTTTACATAGGATCATCACAAGATCACATAAACTCATTCACATCATACCTTCACACATAAAGCTTCACATAAAACTTTACATATAGCTTCATATAGGACTTTACATATAGCCTCATTTATATATATAATATACAATACAATAACACTTTGTACAAGATCACCTTATAACCATAAGAATACCTTCACATAGTACAATAACATTTCATAACTTGATAACACTTTAATTCAATAAATAATGCCTTCAAGGCCATATTCATAATACAATCCATAATTAAACACCTCCACCATAAGTGGATCAAACCAAGCAAGAACAATTATGTCAATAATATGAGATTAAATCAACTTACCATCCTCCAAAGCCATCCTCAACATTAATCAATAGATATAGAAAATCATAAACATCAACAATACAATCTATTCAAAGCATAAATTCATCAATACCCAATCATTATCAACAAACCCATTTCGTAAGTCAAATATAGAAATTTGTGAAATCAAGGGTTCATGAGATTTTTCACTTGAATACATCAATTTAATATCAACAATATCACAATCCATCATTTAAAACTATTTAATGAAAGAACCCTTGAGTAGAATAAGAAATAGAAGTTTTTCATAACTTTTGAGAATTTGAAAACCCTTTGAAATTGAAAGCGAAAACTAGCTTTAGATAAAGAGCCACCATACCTTAGTATTGAGAAAGCCACGAAAATTGATGCAAGAAACCTTCAATTCGAAACCCTAGCTCCAACTTGACCTTTGCCTTCAATGGTGTTCTAGAGAGAACCCTTTTTTTTTAAGAATGAATTAAAACAAACCTTTTTAAAAAAGTTTTAATACCATATAGAAATTAGAAATAATATAAAATATACCCACTTTTTAATCTAACTAAAATTAATATTTACGAAAATGCCCCTTAAATTTCCGGACGGACTCCTTGCCAACTGCTCAACTTTCAAAGGGCATAACTCACTCATACGAACTCGGAATTGAGCAAACTCGGTGGCGTTGGAAAGATCGTTCCAAGAGCTTTCCAAACATAACTGGAACTACTCCTGGATCATCCTGAGATAGGAGTTATGACTGCTCAAAGTTGGCCAAAAACTCACTGATTTCCACACTTGGCAGAATTTCCAGATTTTGAACTTAGCAAATTACCAGATTCTGAACTGTTTTTTTTTTCAAAAGTGACTACTTCCAATTTATGCTTAAACTTTAAAAATTCATACGTTAGGCTCTAGTTTCACCTATCTATTTTTAGGGTCGCTACAAGGGCAATCTATCATTTTATGACCCTTACTCCCACATCCAAAGCATCCATCCGTACTTGCAAGACACTTGTCCAAATGGTGCTTAACACAAGTAGCACACCTAGGACTCTAAAAAGTAGAACCACCTCCATTCCCACTTTGAGGTTTAGGATCAGACACCCTATCATTGTTGACCATTGAAGAATCTTGGTTATAGAACCTCTTCTTAGACCTAGATTGGTTTTGTTCATCCGGCCTACCCCTCTTCATATATCTATTCATCCTCCTAAGCTTTGTCCCTTCAAGTTGTTGAGCATAAACCATAAGCCTCGAGATATCCATATCATGATGTAGCATGGCCGTACGACACTCTTCTTCAACCAAATCGGAAACCCCCATCACAAACTTATTCATTCTAGCCTTAGAATTTGCTACCAAGGTAGTTGCATACTTAGAGAGTTGCGTAAACTTGAGAGAGAATTCCTTTACACTCATATTCTTTTTGATGTAGGTTCGTGAATTCAAACAACTTTTGCTCCCTCAACTCTAAGGGGAAACACCTATCAATAAAGGCCGTCTTTAACACTCCCCAATCTATTGGGTCAGCCCCAATGGGTCTCTCATCCCTCCATTGCTCAAACCACACTTGAGCTACATCCTAGAGTTGGTAGGAAGCTAACTCCATCTTCTCCCTAGGAGTCACTCCCATTGTAGCCCATAACAAGCATGTAATATCATTACTACAACAAACATCAAGGAGGTAACATCAACTCGACATAAAAAAGCATTACAACAAGACTTTCATGCAATTCAAGAAAGTAGAAATAACATCTACCACTCAATATGCACAAAACTTACCATTTCTCATTTCTTTGGAGGAACTTCCTTCTCCATAGAATATCATGCTCATTACAACATTTATAGGCTCACCATACAATTTAACTCAAAATCTTATTCAAGATCATATAAAGGCATGATCAACTAGGCATCTCATGGAGCAATTTAAACAATTCTTCATAAATTCATATAAATCATGAGGGTCATAATCATGAAAACTCATTTATTTACTTAAACAAGAATTCAACTAAAATATGCAAATCATAACGAGAATATTGAAACTCAATTCACATAAGACTCCAACATGCAACACGCTACTAAGAACTCTTTGTTTCCAAGATTGAATTAGAATAGAAGGAAACTATAAGGATATCAGCAACCTTACTATTCAACTCATCATCATCCAGTTCAGGTAAACCCATCTAAGGTTATAAGTAAACAAGAAAGAAAATTGACTTACCTTCAATTGTTCCTTTATCCCAGTTAGCTTGAAGCATATAGAAACGGTTCCTCTTAGTAGCATTTGGATCCGGGCCATCATGAGCAACTTGATTGTTTTCTTTCTCTTTTGCCTTAAGTGTAGGGCAATCTATCATTTTATGACCCTTACCCACATCCCAAGCATCCATCCGTACTTGCAAGACACTTGTCCAAATGTTGCTTTCCACAAGTAGCACATCTATGCCTCTAAAAAGTAGAACCACCTCCATTCCCACTTTGAGGTTTAGGGTCAGACACCCTATCATTGTTGACCATTGAAGAATCTTGGTTATAGAACCTCTTCTTAGACCTAGATTGGTTTTGTTCATCCGGCCTACTCCTCTTCATATATCTATTCATCCTCCTAAGCTTTGTCCCTTCAAGTTGTTGAGCATAAACCATAAGCCTCGAGATATCCATATCATGATGTAGCATGGCCGTACGACACTCTTCTTCAACCAAATCGGAAACCCCCATCACAAACTTATTCATTCTAGCCTTAGAATTTGCTACCAAGGTAGTTGCATACTTAGAGAGTTGCGTAAACTTGAGAGAGAATTCCTTTACACTCATATTCTTTTTGATGTAGGTTCGTGAATTCAAACAACTTTTGCTCCCTCAACTCTAAGGGGAAACACCTATCAATAAAGGCCGTCTTTAACACTCCCCAATCTATTGGGTCAGCCCCAATGGGTCTCTCATCCCTCCATTGCTCAAACCACACTTGAGCTACATCCTAGAGTTGGTAGGAAGCTAACTCCATCTTCTCCCTAGGAGTCACTCCCATTGTAGCCCATAACAAGCATGTAATATCATTACTACAACAAACATCAAGGAGGTAACATCAACTCGACATAAAAAAGCATTACAACAAGACTTTCATGCAATTCAAGAAAGTAGGAATAGCATCTACCACTCAATATGCACAAAACTTTACCATTTCTCATTTGTTTGGAGGAACTTCCTTCTCCGTAGAATATCATGCTCATTACAACATTTATAGGCTCACCATATAATTTATCTCAAAATCTTATTTAAGATCACATCAAGGCATGATCAACTAGGCATCTCATGGAGCAATTTAAACAATTCTTCATAAATTCATATAATCATGAGGGACATAATCATGAAAACTCATTTATTTACTTAAACAAGAATTCAACTAAAATATGCACATCATAACGAGAATATTGAAACTCAATTCACATAAGACTCCAACATGCAACATGCTACTAAGAACTCTTTGTTTGCAAGCTTGAATTAGAATAGAAGGAAAATATAAATATATTAGAAACCTTACTACTCAACTCATCATCCCCCACTTCAGGTAAACCCATCTAAGGTTATAATCAAACAACAAAGAAAATTGATTTACCTTCATTTGTTCCTTTATCCCAGTTAGCTTGAAGCATATAGAAACGGTTCCTCTTAGGATCATTTGGATCCGGGCCATCATGAGGAACTTGATTGGTCTCTTTCTCTTTTGCCTTAAGTGTAGGGCAATCTATCATTTTATGACCCTTACTCCCACATCCAAAGCATCCATCTGTACTTGCAAGACACTTGTCCAAATGTTGCTTTCCACAAGTAGCACACCTAGGCCTCCAAAAAGTAGAACCACCTCCATTCCCACTTTGAGGTTTAGGGTTAGACACCCTATCATTGTTGACCATTGAAGAATCTTGGTTATAGAACATCTTCTTAGACCTAGATTGGTTTTGTTCATCCAGCCTACCCCTTTTCATATCTCTATTCATCCTCCTAAGCTTTGTCTCCTCAAGTTGTTGATCATAAACCATAAGCATGGAGATATCCATATCATTATGGAGCATGGCCGTACGACACCCTTCTTCAACCAAACCGAAAACCCCCATCACAAACTTATTCATTCTAGCCTTACAATTTGCTACCAAGGTAGTAGCATACTTAGAGAGTTGGGTAAACTTGAGAGAGTATTCCTTCACACTCATAATCCCTTGACTACGTTCATGAACTCAACCAACTTTTGCTCCCTCAACTCTAAGGCGAAACACATATCAATAAAGGCCATCTTAAACACTCCCCAATCTATTGGGTCAGCCCCAATGGGTCTCTCATCCCTCTATTGCTCAAACCACACTTGAGCTACATCCTTGAGTTGGCAGGAAGCTAACTCCGCCTTCTCCCTAGGAATCACTCCCATTGCAGCCCATAACAAGCATGTAATATCACTACTACAACAAACATCAAGGAGGTAACATCAACTCAACATAAAAAAGCATTACAACAAGACTTTCATGCAATTCAAGAAAGTAGGAATAACATCTACCACTCAATATGCGCAAAACTTTACCACTTTTCATTTGTTTGGAGGAACTTCCCTCTCCATAGAATATCATGCTCATTACAACATTTATACGCTCACCATACAATTTATCTCAAAATCTTATTTAAGATCACATGAAGGCATGATCAACTAGGCATCTAATGGAGCAATTTAAACAATTCTTCATAAATTCAAATAAATCATGAGGGACATAATCATGAAAACTCATTTATTTACTTAAACAAGAATTCAACTAAAATATGCACATCATAACGAGAATATTGAAACTCAATTCACATAAGACTCCAACATGCAACATGCTACTAAGAACTCTTTGTTTCCAAGCTTGAATTAGAATAGAAGGAAAATATAAGTGTATTAGCAACCTTACTACTCAACTCATCATCCCCAACTTCAGGTAAACCCATCTAAGGTTATAATCAAACAACAAAGAAAATTGACTTACCTTCATTTGTTCCTTTATCCCAGTTAGCTTGAAGCATATAGAAACGGTTCCTCTTAGGAGCATTTGGATCCGGGCCATCATGAGCAACTTGATTGGTCTCTTTCTCTTTTGCCTTAAGTGTAGGGCAATCTATCATTTTATGACCCTTACTCCCACATCCAAAGCATCCATCCGTACTTGCAAGACACTTGTCCAAATGTTGCTTTCCACAAGTAGCACACCTTGGCCTCTAAAAAGTAGAACCACCTCCATTCCCACTTTGAGGTTTAGGGTTAGACACCGTATCATTGTTGACCATTGAAGAATCTTAGTTATAGAACCTCTTCTTAGACCTAGATTGGTTTTGTTCATCCAGCCTACCCCTCTTCATATCTCTATTCATCCTCCTAAGCTTTGTCTCCTCAAGTAGTTGAGCATAAACCATAAGCATGGAGATATCCATATCATGATGGAGCATGGCCGTACGACACCCTTCTTCAACCAAACCGGAAACCCCCATCACAAACTTATTCATTCTAGCCTTACAATTTGCTACCAAGGTAGTAGCATACTTAGAGAGTTGCGTAAACTTGAGAGAGTATTCCTTCACACTCATATTCCCTTGATGTAGGTTCATGAACTCAACCAACTTTTGCTCCCTCAACTCTAAAGGGAAACACCTATCAATAAAGGCCGTCTTAAACACTCCCCAATCTATTGGGTCAGCCCCAATGGGTCTCTCATCCCTCCATTGCTCAAACCACACTTGAGCTACATCCTTGAGTTGGTAGGAAGTTAACTCCGCCTTCTCCCTAGGAATCACTCCCATTGCAGCCTATAACAAGCATGTAATATCATTACTACAACAAACATCAAGGAGGTAACATCAACTCGACATAAAAAAGCATTACAACAAGACTTTCATGCAATTCAAGAAAGTAGGAATAACATCTACCACTCAATATGGACAAAACTTTACCATTTCTCATTTATTTGGAGAAACTTCCTTCTCCATAGAATATCATGCTCATTACAACATTTATAGGCTCTGCACCATTTCTCTCAAAATCTTATTCAAGATCATCAAGGCGCGATCAACTAGGCATCTGATGGACCAATTTAAACAATTCTTCATAAATTCATATAAATCATGAGGGACATAATCATGAAAACTCATTTATTTAGTTAAAAAAGAATTCAACTAAAATATGCACATCATAAGGAGAATATGGAAATCAATCAACATAAGACTCCAACATGCAACATGCGACTAAGAACTCTTTGTTTTCACGTTTGAATTAGAATAGAAGGAAACGATAAGGATACAACCAACCTTACTACTAAACTCAACATCCCACACTTCGGGTAAATCCATCTAAGGTTATCATCAAACAACAAAGAAAATTGACTTACCTTCATTTGTTCCTTTATCCCTGTTAGCTCGAAGCATATAGAAACGGTTCCTCTTTGGTGCATTTGGATCCGGACTATCATGAGCAACTTGATTGGTCTCTTAGCCTTTTGCCTTAACTATAGGGAACCTCTCATCTTATGACCCTTACTCCTACATCCAAAGCATCCATCCGTACCTACAAGACACTTGCCCAAATGTTGCTTTCCACAAGTAGCACACCTAGGCTTCTCAAAAGTAGAACCTCCTCCATTCCCTCGTTGAGGTTTATTGTTAGACACCCTATCATCGTTGACCATTGAAGAATCTTGCTTATAGAACCTCTTCTTAGACCTAGATTGGTTTTGTTCATCCGGCCTAGCCCTCTTCAAATCTCTATTCATCCTCCTAAGCTTTGTCTCCTCAAGTTGTTGAGCATAAACCATAAGCCCGCAGATATCCATATCATGATAGAGCGTGGCCGTACGACACTTTTCTTCAACCAAATCGAAAACCCCCATCACAAACTTATTCATTCTAGCCCTAGAATTTGCTACCAAGGTAGGAGCATACTTAGAGAGTTGGGTAAACTTGAGACTGTATTCCTTCACACTCATATTCCCTTGACGTAGGTTCATGAACTAAACCAACTTTTCCTCCCTCAACTCTAAAGAGAAACACCTATCAAGAAATGCCGTCTTAGACACTCCCCAATCTATTGGGTCAGCCCCTACGGGTCTGTCATCCCTCCATTGCTCAAACCACATTTGAGCTACATACTTGAGTTGGTAGGAAGCTAACTCCGCCTTCTCCCTAGGAGTCACTCCCATTGCATCCAAAGTCTTATATTAGGATAGTAGGGTCACCATCACTGATTTTAGACTTCATACGACACATAAAAGTATGCAAGACACGCTAGAACATACTAGCATGCAAGCGACTAGTTTTCGAACGTATTGAACGTCTCTTTGACGTTTGACTTCAACTCAACTAAACTAACCTATAAACTCATTTTCAAACATTTATACAAGTTTATTAACTACTAACACGCATATGAAGTTCTAATTATCCTATTTCATTCTGAGGGATGTTACAATATCCTCCACTTAGGAACATTCGTCCTCGAATGACACTTCAACAATAGAAAGTAAATACTCTAGGACTAGCTGCCAATAACAATAATGTAATATCATTACTACAACAAACATCAACGAGGAAACATCAAGTCGAAATAAAAAACCATTACAACAAGACTTTCATGCAATTCAAGAAAGTAGGAATAACATCTACCACTCAATATGCACCAAACTTTACCATTTCTCGTTTCTTCGGAAGAACTTCCTTCTCCATAGCATATCATGCTCATTACAACATTTATAGGCTCTATACAATTTCTTTCAAAATCTTATTCAAGATCACATCAAGGCGTGATCTACTAGGCATCTCATGGAGCAATTTAAACAATTCTTCATAAATTCATATAAATCATGAGGGACATAATCATGAAAACTCATTTCTTTACTTCTACAAGAATTCAACTAAAATTTGCACATCTTAATGAGAATATGGAAACTCAATTCACATAGGACTCCAACATGCAACACGCTACTAAGAACTCTTTGTTTTCAAGCTTGAATTAGAGTAGAAGAAAAAGATAAGGATATCAACAACATTACTACTCAACTCATCATCCCCCACTTCGGGTAAACCCATCTAAGGTTATCATCAAACAACAAAGAAAATTGACTTACCTTCATTAGTTCATTTATCCCTATTAGCTTGAAGAATATAGAAACGGTTCCCCTTAGGAGCATTTGGATCCGGGCAGTCATGAGAAATTTGATTGGTCTCTTTCCCTTTAGCCTTAAGTGTAGTGCAATCTCTCAACTTATGACCCTTACTCCCACAACCATAGCATCCATCCGTACCTGCAGGACACTTGCCAAATGTTGCTTTCCACAAGTAGCACACGTAGGCCTCTCAAAAGTAGAACCACCTCCATTCCCTATTTGAGGTTTAGGGTTAGACACCCTATCATTGTTGACCATTGAAGAATCTTGGTTATAGAACCTCTTCTTTGACCTAGATTGGTTTTGTTCATCCGGCCTAGCCCTCTTCATATCTCTATTCATCCTCCTAAGCTTTGTCTCCTCACCTTGTTGAGCATAAACCATAAGCCTAGAGATATCCATATCATGATGTAGCATGGTCGTACGACACTTTTCTTCAACCAAACCGGAAACCCCCATCACAAACTTATTCATTCTAGCCCTAGAATTTGCTACCAAGGTAGGAGCATACTTAGAGAGTTGGGTAAACTTGAGAGAGTATTCCTTCACACTCATATTCCCTTGATGTAGGTTTATGAACTCAACCAACTTTTGCTCCCTCAGCTCTAAGGGGAAACACCTATCCAGAAAGGCCATCTTAAACACTCCCCAATCTATTGGGTGAGCCCCTATGGGTCTCTCATCCCTCCATTGATCAAACCACACTTGAGCTACATCCTTGAGTCGGTAGGAAGCCAACTCTGCCTTCTCCCTAGGAGTCACTTCCATTGCATCCAAAATCTTATACTAGGATCGTAGGGTCACCATCATTGATTTTAGACTTCATACGACACATAAAAATATGCAAGACACACTAGAACACACTAGCACGTAAACAACTAGTTTTCGAACGTCTTAACGTCTCTTTGACGTGAGACTTCAAACTCAACTAAACTGACCTATAAACTCATTTTCAAACATTTATATCAACTACTAACAAGCATGTGAAGCTCTAATTATCCTATTTCATTTTGAGGGATGTTACAATACCCCCACTTGGGAACATTCGTCCTCGAATGACACTTCAACATTATAAAGTAAAGACTCTAGGACTAGCAGCCCACAACAAGCATGTATTATCATTACTACAGCAAACATCAAGGAGGAAACATCAACTCGACATAAAAAAGCATTAGAACTAGACTCCGTGTGAATGGTCTTGAGGGGTATATGCCACTCATGTTAGTGTCATCCATGCTGCCCTTGTTATCATCCTCCCCTTCTTGAAAATGATTCGTCCTCGAATCCAAAGGATCTCCTACAACACAAGGAGACAAATCACTAACATTGAAAACATTATGAACATTATACTCACTTGGTATGTCAATCATGTAAGGATTGTCCTTGATTCTCTTGAGTACTTTGAAGGGTCCATCCCCTCTTGGGCTTAGCTTCCCTTTTCGTACTTGTGGAGACCTCTCCTTTCGGAAATACACCCATACCCAATCATCTGGATTGAAGATCACTTCCTTTGTCCCTCGATTCTTTTGAATGGCCACCTTTGAATTGTTCTTTTCAATGGCCTCTTTGACCTTGGCATGAATGTTCATCATCTCCTTTGCCCTTTTCTTGGCATCTGGGCTCACAACAACATTGCTAGACAAAGGAATCATGGTTAATGGAAACAAAGGTTTAAAACCATAACATGCCTCAAATGGAGACATTCCAATAGAGGAGCGGAAAGACCTATTATGTGCAAATTCACTCAAGGGTAAACGGTCTTCCCAAGTAGTTGGGGTTCCTCTAATCATGCATCGAAGCATGCTTCCAAGAGTCCGGTTGACTACTTCGGTTTGTCCATCCGTTTGAGGATGGCAAGAAGTAGAGAACATAAGTTTGGTACCAAGTGTACCCCATAGACTCTTCCAAAAATGACTAAGAAACTTGGAGTCCCTATCACTAACAATGGTTTGAGGGACTCCATGCAATTTAAGCACATTGATAACAAACATAGATGCTACATGGGATGCATCATCACATTTATGGCATGGAATAAAATGAGCCATTTTAGAAAATCTATCCACTACCACAAATATACTATCATGTCCTCTTTTAGTCCTAGGAAGTCCCAACAGAAAGTCCATAGAAATATCCATGCACGGACCATTTGGAGTAGGAAGAGGAGTATACTTACCTTGGGGCCTAGTCGTGGATTTGGCTTGCTTGCATTCTAGACATTGTCCACAAATCCTCTCCACATCATGCTTCATCTTGGGCCAAAAGAACTGCTCCTTAAGAATATCAAGTGTTTTTGGTACCCCAAAGTGTCCCATCAAACCACCACTATGAGCCTCCTTGACAAATAATTCTCTCCATGAGCTCATGGGCACACATGCTCGGCCTTCTTTGAACAAGAAACCATCAACCAATTGGTAACTATCAACTCGCTTCCCTTGACTAAGATTATCAAAGGTATCTTTGAAGTCGGAATCCATAGAATAGAATCCCTTTAAGCTTTCAAACCTCATCATTCTAGAAACCAAGGTATTGACCAATACAAACCTTCGTGATAGAGCATCCGCTACCACATTTTCCTTGCCTTGCTTGTAGTTGATCACATATGGAAAGGTTTCAATGAATTCAACCCACTTAGCATGTTGCTGGTTCAACTTGGATTGCCCCTTGAGATGCTTCAAGGACTCATGATCGGTCCTTATCACGAACTCTTTGTGCCACAAGTAGTGTTGCCAATGAGCCAACACTCGCACAAGTGCATACAATTCCTTGTCATAAGTTGAGTACTTGAGTGTAGCTCCCTTTAACTTTTCACTAAAGAAAGCTAATGGTTTTCCTTTTTGCATCAACACACCACCTATACCAACACCTGAAGCATCACATTCAATTTCAAAGGCCTTGTCAAAGTCGGGTAGTTGGAGCAAGGGTGCAGAACTCAATATCAATTTCAAGGCTTGAAAAGACTTCTCTTGCTCCTCACCCCATACGAAAGGTACATCTTTCTTGATTAGTTCGATCAAAGGAGCAGCAATTGAACTGAAGCCCTTCACAAATTGCCGATAAAAACTTGCTAACCCATGAAAACTTCTTACCTCAGTTGCACTGGTTGGGATCGGCCAAGTCTTGATGGACTCCACCTTCTCATCATCAACCTCAATCCCATTTGCACTAACCACAAAACCCAAAAACACAACTTTATCAACATAAAATGAACATTTCTTGAAATTAGCAAAGAGACGCTCTCGTAGTAGGACATCAAACACTTGTTTCAAATGGGATACATGTTCCTCCATTGTCTTACTATACACAAGTATGTCATCAAAATACACCACAACAAACTTGTTGATGAAGGGTTTGAGAACATGGTTCATCAATCTCATGAAAGTGCTTGGGGCATTCGTCAATCCAAATGGCATCACAAGCCATTCATACAGCCTAAACTTTGTCTTGAAGGCCGTCTTCCACTCATCACCCGGTTTCATACGAATTTGATGATACCCACTTCGAAGGTCAATCTTGGAGAAAATAATAGAACCACATAGCTCATCAAGCATATCATCAAGTCGAGGAATGGGATGTCGATACTTCACCGTGATCTTATTTACGGCTCTACAATCAATACACATTCTCCAAGTGCCATCCTTTTTGGGAACAAGAATTACCGGTATGGCACAAGGACTTAGGCTTTCTTTGATCAACCCCTTCTCAAGAAGCTCTTCCACTTGCCTTGATAGGTCTTTGGTTTCTGCTGGGTTACTCCTATAAGCTGGACGATTGGGGATTTGTGAACCCGGTATAAAATCTATTTGGTGCTCGATTCCCCTCAAGGGTGGTAATCCAGCGGGCATCTCATCTGGAAATAGCTCATCATAGCCTTGCAAAAGAGAAGAAATAATACATGGCAAAGTGCTAGTATCTTGGTTAGCATGTAACAAAAGGTTGGTGTTGACAAGGCACACTAGAAAGCATTCCTCATCCACACCCTTTAAACACTTGCTTGGCTTTGCTGTCATGCACATGTTCTTATTATTTTTAACCAAGGCACTCCCCTCCTTTGGCACGATGGTGGAACTTTCACCTTCACCTTTTGCCGCCTCGTCTTTTATTCTCTCCCGAAGCTCCTTCATAGCCCGATAGTCCTCACTCACTTGATATGGAGTGAGAGGTGCAAGCACATACTTTTTACCTTCAATCACAAAAGTGTATTTGTTGGATCTCCCATCGTACACAACATCTCTATCAAATAGCCAAGGTCTCCCCAACAGTAGGTGACATGCCAACATGGGAACCACATCACAAACCAATTTTTCATTGTACTTTCCCACACTAAACCGAATACTTTCTTTGTTTGAGGACCTTTATATCTCTACTCTCGTTGAGCCATTGTAGCTTATAATGATTGGGATGCTTGCTGGTTTGTATTTTCATACGCTCCACCAAGGAACTACTCACCACATTGGTGCAAATCCCGCTATCAATGATTAAAGAACACACTTTATCTTGGATTTTGCATCTAGCATGAAATAGATTCTCCCTTTGGTCAAGTTCTTCTTTTGCAAGGGCTCCCATAATTCTTCTCACAACACATGAAAGATTGACATTAATGTTCAAGTCTTCATCATCATCAAGCAAAGACTTTCCCTTCTTCATGAAGCAAGCAAAATTCACCCTCTCGTCCAACCTTTCTTCTTCATCCCCTGAAGAACCTTTCTCTCCTTCACCCCTATCTCCCTCTCCCTCATTTTTTCCTTCACCCTCATCTTCATCTTCAGTCTTATATCCATCACGAAGAGCAACAATTGTTCTCCTATTTGGACACTCACTAGCTACATGTCCCCTCCCTTGGCATTTAAAGTATTGAATTGTACAGGGTCGAGGAAAGTTAGGTTTAACATAGTTACCTCCTTGTGGTTGCTCACTTGCCTTGGATTTGTAATCAAGCTTGACTTGGGCAATTTGACCTCCACCTTTAGGTTGCTCCTTAGAGGATGTCGTCTTCCAATTATCTGTACCTTTGCTCCATGTGGAAGTTAAAGAACTTTTGTCCTTGTATGACTTTTCTTCTTTCAAATCTGCTTCTACCTTTGAGGCATCATGGAAAGCCGCTTCAAGAGTCTCATAGTGCTTAAGCTTCAAGGGCTTCAAGATATCATACCTCAAGTTTGCCACAAATCGTATCACCGTACATTTCATATTCTCTTCAATTTTAGACTTCATCCGCAAGTTCTCAAACTCATCATAATATTCTTCCACAGTTTTGGTACCTTGCCTCAACATGTACACCTTCTTGAGCACCTCTTGGTAGTAGTTTGGAGTCAAGTATCTCAACTCCATAAGTGCAATCAACTCTTGCCAAGTAGGTAACTCGTAGTTATGATGGCTCTCCCTTTCCCTCCTCTTGGACTCCCACCAGGTATCAGCGTACCCCTCAAATTGCGTGAGAGCATACTTCGCCTTCAAAGTTTCTAAGATATTATTTGTGAGAAAGATCCGCTCACTTTGAATTTTCCATTCCAAGAACTCATCGGGGTCACTACTTCCTTTGAACCTTGGAAGTGTGACCTTGATAGTGTTCAAGCCCCTATCTTGATGATCATTCCTCTCCCTAAACCTATTTCCTCTATTTCCCATCCTATTGTCTCTATATCCCATCCTATCTCCTCTATATCCCATTCTATCTCCTTTATTCCCATATTCTTGATCTCCCATGCCTTGGTCCCACCCCAAGTCCCGAGGTCGTACTCCTTCCCTTCGTACTCCATTTCCATCCCTACCCCCAAGCTCCCAAAACTCATCATTATTGAACTTCTCATGAATTTCATCATAGAGAGGATTTTGGTATTGGTAGTCTTGGTAGGGCATTTGTGGTGCATTTTGTGGATATGATGTGGGTTCATGAAAAGATGCATTTGAATCATTTCGAAATGGTGTTTGGTATTGGACTTGGTTGGCCACAAAAGGAAGATTCTCCTGTGGCGGGTGATAGGGTTGTGGATTTGGATGTGGCATAGGCTATCTTAGGTGGTTTGGAGGGTTGGGAGTTTGGAAAGTGGGGCGTTGGTAGTTTCGGGTTCGGCTTTGTGGAGGAGAACATAGATTATGAGCTTGTCCCGGAGCAAGGGTGGTGGAATGCACCGATGCCCTCCTTATCTCCTCATATTCAGGTTGAATTGCTTTCCTTCTATTCTCATATTCCACCCGTACCAACCTTTCCTCCATACCTCCCATCCTTCCATTCATTTCCGCTACTTGCTTAGAGATGTTGGCGAGAACCTCCATGATGTTCTCTGAGCTCTCCCCAATTGAACTTGTATTAGACATGATACCTACAAAACTCAACAAACGAGATTAGTAGAAAAGCCTCACGTCACTCGTATGTAGCTCTCAACTCACCTTCTATGGCGTCGTCTCAAAATTGATAGTGAACTAGCTCCGTTCAATCAACTCAAGATCACCTATCCTTTGTGATGGAGTGGATTCTTGCGACTCTTGAAAGAAGGACGACCCAAAAAAAGAAAAAAAAAACTAATGGACTTGAATCAAGAAGGTTATCAACGAATTAAGATGACAAAAGTAGAAGAAAGAAGTACCAAAAAAAATTCGGACTCAAATAAACCAAGTAACAAAAGTAGAAGAATTACTTCTTGTTACTTACTTTGAAGGATCAAAGAAAAGATTTGATGATTAAAAACTAGTTAAAAGTAATTAAAGATGTTAATTGATTGTTAAATAGCTGAAAATTAGAACAAAAATGAGTTTAGAAGAAGAAGAAGTGAATTTGGACACTTACAAAAAAAATTGCCTCAAAAAAGTCCATCACTTGTAAGACTTTGATTGGATGATTTGATGATTAAAACTAGTTAACAAGTAATTAAAGATGATAATTAATTGTTAAATAGTTGAGGAATTGAAGGGAAAAATGTTAGAAAAAAGAATCACGAAGTTTGGACACTTAGAAAAGTTTCCAAGTCCAAAAAACTTTCATACGTAGAATATTTTTGGGGTCTTAAAAAAAAACCTGCAGGTATTGGTCTCTGAAATTGACTCACACGCGC
This sequence comes from Solanum stenotomum, assembly GCF_019186545.1. NCBI lineage: Eukaryota > Viridiplantae > Streptophyta > Magnoliopsida > Solanales > Solanaceae > Solanum > Solanum stenotomum. The sequence goes on from NC_064286.1 coordinate 18,722,906, forward strand.
GTCAGGTGCGACTGCGCGTCGTTGGCAGGTTGTTTGCTGCGCTGGCTGCTGATGTGTCGGTCTACGTGGCACTTTTTTTTTTTTTTTTCAGATTTCATTTTTTTTTTCAGATTTCGTTTTTTATTTCTTTCTTTCTTTTTTTCAAAATTCCACTAATGGATCCCAAAAAACACCTTTGACCAACTTTGACTTGAAAAGTTGGATCAAATGTACTTTCTTCTTTCTTCTTCTTCAAGAGCAAGTTGAAGACACCAAGGACACACACTAAATCCCAATACACTCAAATCAACTCAACATTTAGGATTTTCTTCCCTTCAACTAAGAGAACAAAGCCCACTAATTATTAACCTCCAATTTCTGCTCAATCAAAAGACCCATTTTCAAAATTTGAAAAGTTTGAAACCCTTCAATGATAACTTCACTTCTACAACTCCAAATTGAACAAAATTTGAAACCTAGACTCAAAAAATACTAGGGAACAAGGATCTAGTGTCAAAAAGAATAAATCATAACAAAAAAAGAAAAAAAATCAGTTTTTTTTTTTTGACAATTTTTTTTGGACTCTTTTTTTAAACCAAGACTAGATTTGTAAGAACAAATCTAAACCTAGGCTCTTGATACCAAATGATAACGATCAAGGAAGGAAAGGAATGAAGAAAGAAAGGATATGTGGATAAATACTCAAGTTATTGAAATTATGGGCAACAAGGGACTAAAACTCTCACCTCCCAATTGACTTCAACAACCTAAATTCAACCCAAGGAAGAATAATCAAATGAAACCAAGAATCACAAAGGGGTAACACTTTGATTAATCAAACACAGAAAGTTAACAAGCAATCCCAAGAGTTCACCCTAATTACTCACTAATTACTCACTAAGAAGATACTATAATTTGAGAGTTAATATTCAATATAGTCTAAGTCTTTCCAAAATAAAAGTGACTACTATTTATACTAAAAAAATAAACAAGACACTTTTTGATAATTTTACCCTTAATGAGATAAGGGCCTTGTTTGGTTGCCTTCTTTTGTGAATTCTTGAATTCATGAAATGGTACTAAGAATATGGAAACTCAATTCACATAAGACTCCAACATGCAACACGCTACTAAGAACTCTTTGTTTTCGAGCTTGAATTAGAATAGAAGGAAAAAGATAAGGATATCAACAACCTTACTACTCAACTCATCATCCCCCACTTCGGGTAAACCCATCTAAGGTTATCATCAAACAACAAAGAAAATTGACCTACCTTTATTAGGTCATTTATCCCTGTTAGCTTGAAGAAAATAGAAACGGTTCCTCTTAGGAGCATTTGGATCCGGGCAGTCATGAGAAATTTGATTGGTCTCTTTCCCTTTAGCCTTAAGTGTAGTGCAATCTCTCATCTTATGACCCTTACTCCCACATCCATAGCATCCATCAGTACCTGCAGGACACTTGCCCAAATGTTGCTTACCACAAGTAACACACCTAGGCCTCTCAAAAGTAGAACCACCTCCATTCCCTCTTTGAGGTTTAAGGTTAGACACCCTATCATTGTTGACCAATGAAGAATCTTGGTTATAGAGCCTCTTCTTAGACCCAGATTGGATTTGTTCATCCGGACTAGCCCTCTTCATATCTCTATTCATTCTCCTAAGCTTTGTCTCCTTAAGTTGTTGAATATAAACCATAAGCCTAGAGATATATATATCATGCATGGCTGTACGACACTTTTCTTCAACCAAACCGGAAACCCCCTTCACAAACTTATTAATTCTAGCCCTAGAATTTGCTACCAAGGTAGGAGTATACTTAGAGAGTTGTGTAAACTTGAAAGAGTATTCCTTCACACTCATATTCCCTTGATGTAGGTTCATGAACTCAATCAACTTTTGCTCCCTCAACTCTAAGGGGAAACACCTATCAAGAAAGGCCGCCTTAAACACTCCCCAATCTATTGGGTTAGCCCCTATGGGTCTCTCATACCTCCATTGCTCAAACCACACTTGAGTTACATGCTTGAGTTGGTAGGAAACCAACTCCGCCTTTTCCCTAGGAGTCACTCGCATTGCATCCAAAATCTTATATTAGGATAGTAGGGTCACCATCGCTGATTTTAGACTTTATACGACACATAAAAACATGCAAGGCAGACTAGAACACACTAGCACGCAAATGACTAGTTTTCGAACGACTTGAACGTCTCTTTGACGTTTGACTTCAAACTCAACTCAACTGACCCATAAACTCGTTTTCAAACATTTATATTAACTACTAACACGGATGTGAATCTCTAATTATCCTATTTCATTTTGAGGGATATTACAATATCCCACACTTGGGAACATTAGTCCTCGAATGACACTTCAACATTATAAAGTAAAGACTCTAGGACTAGCAGCATGTGACAAGCATGTAATATCATGACTACAACAAACATCAAGGAGGTAACATCAACTCGACAAAAAAAAGCATTACAACAAGACTTTCATGCAATTCAAGGAAGTAGGAATAACATCTACCACTCAATATGCACAAAACTTTACCATTTCTCATTTCTTTGGAGGTACTTCCTTCTCCATAGCATATCATGCTCATTACAACCTTTATGGGCTCACTCGCACATCCAAAGCATCCATACGTATCTGGAAGACACTTGCCCAAATGTTGCTTTCCAAAAGTAGCACACCTAGGTCTCTAAAAATTAGAACCATCTCCATTCCCTCTTTGAGGTTTAGGGTTAGACACCCTATCATTGGTGACCAGTGAAGAATCTTGGTTATAGAACCTCTTCTAAGACCTATATTGGTTTTGTTCATCCGGCCTAGCCCTCTTCATATCTCTATTCATCCTGCTAAGCCTTGTCTCCTCAAGTTGTTGAGCATAAATCATAAGCCTAGAGATATCCATATAATGATGTACCATGGCCGTATGACACTTTTCTACAACCAAACCGGAAACCCCACTCACAAACTTATTCATTCTAGCCCTAGAATTTGCTACCAAGGTAGGAACATACTTATAGAGTTGGGTAAACTTGAGAGAGTATTCCTTTCACACTCATATTCCCTTGACGTAGGTTCATGAACTCAACTAACTTTGGCTCCCTCAACTCTAAAGGGAAACACCTATCAGGAAAGGCCGTTTTAAACACTCCCCAATCTATTGGGTTAGCCCCTATGGGTCTCTCATCCCTCCATTGCTCAAACCACACTTTAGCTACATCCTTGAGTTGGTAGGATTCCAACTCCGCTTTCTCCTTAGGATTCACTCCCATTGCATCCAAAATCTTATATTAGGATAGTAGGATCACCATCACTGATTTTAGAGTTCATACGACACATAAAAACTTGCAAGACACACTAGAATACACTAGCACGCACACGACTAGTTTTGGAACGTCTTGAACGTCTCTTTGACGTTTGACTTAAAACTCAACAAAACTAACCTATAAACTCCCTTACAAACATTTAGACAAGTTTATTAACTACTAACACGCATGTGAAGCTCTAATTATCCTATTTCATTTTGAGGGATATTACAATATCCCACACTTAGGAACATTCGTCCTTGATTGACACTTCAACATTATAAAGTAAAGACTCTAGGACTAGCAGCCTGTGACAAGCATGTAATATCATTACTACAGCAAACATCAAGGAGGAAACATCAACTCGATATAAAAAAGCATTACAACGAGACTTTAATGCAATTCAAGGAAGTAGGAATAACATCTACCACTCAATATGCACAAAATTTTACCATTTCTCATTTCTTTGGAGGTACTTCCTTCTCCATAGCATATCATGCTCATTACAACATTTATAGGCTCACCATACAATTTCTCTCAAAATCTTATTCAAGATCACATCAAGGCATGATCAACTAGGCATCTCATGGAGCAATTTAAACAATTCTTCATAAATTCATATAAATAATGAGGGACATAATCATGAAAACTCATTTATTTACTTAAATAAGAATTCAACTAAAATATGCTCATCATAACGAGAATATGGAAACTCAATTCACTTAAGATTCCAACATGCAACATGCTACGAAGAACTCTTTGTTTTCAAGCTTGAATTAGAATAGAAGGAAAAGATAAGGATATCAACAACCATACTACTTAACTCATCATCCCTCACTTCGGGTAAACCCATCTAAGGTTATCATCAATCAACAAAGAAAATTGACTTAATTCCATTTGTTCCCTTATCCCTGTTAGCTTGAAGCATATATAAACGGTTCGTCTTAGGAGCATTTGGATCCGGGCCATCATGAACAAGTTTCTTTCCCTTTTGCCTTAAGTGTAAGGCATTCTCTCATCTTATGACCCTTACTCCCACATCCAAAGCATCCATACGTATCTGGAAGACACTTGCCCAAATGTTGCTTTCCACAAGTAGCACACCTAGGTCTCTAAAAATTAGAACCATCTCCATTCCCTCTTTGAGGTTTAGGGTTAGACACCCTATCATTGTTGACCAGTGAAGAATCTTGGTTATAGAACCTCTTCTAAGACCTATATTGGTTTTGTTCATCCGGCCTAGCCCTCTTCATATCTCTATTCATCCTGCTAAGCCTTGTCTCCTCAAGTTGTTGAGCATAAATCATAAGCCTAGAGATATCCATATAATGATGTACCATGGCCGTATGACACTTTTCTACAACCAAACCGGAAACCCCACTCACAAACTTATTCATTCTAGCCCTAGAATTTGCTACCAAGGTAGGAGCATACTTATAGAGTTGGGTAAACTTGAGAGAGTATTCCTTTCACACTCATATTCCCTTGACGTAGGTTCATGAACTCAACTAACTTTGGCTCCCTCAACTCTAAAGGGAAACACCTATCAGGAAAGGCCGTTTTAAACACTCCCCAATCTATTGGGTTAGCCCCTATGGGTCTCTCATCCCTCCATTGCTCAAACCACACTTGAGCTACATCCTTGAGTTGGTAGGATTCCAACTCCGCTTTCTCCTTAGGATTCACTCCCATTGCATCCAAAATCTTATATTAGGATAGTAGGATCACCATCACTGATTTTAGAGTTCATACGACACATAAAAACTTGCAAGACACACTAGAATACACTAGCACGCACACGACTAGTTTTGGAACGTCTTGAACGTCTCTTTGACGTTTGACTTAAAACTCAACAAAACTAACCTATAAACTCCCTTACAAACATTTATACAAGTTTATTAACTACTAACACGCATGAGAAGCTCTAATTATCCTATTTCATTTTGAGGGATATTACAATATCCCACACTTAGGAACATTCGTCCTTGATTGACACTTCAACATTATAAAGTAAAGACTCTAGGACTAGCAGCCTGTGACAAGCATGTAATATCATTACTACAGCAAACATCAAGGAGGAAACATCAACTCGACATAAAAAAGCATTACAACAAGACTTTCATGCTATTCAAGGAAGTAGGAATAACATCTACAACTCAATATGCACAAAATTTTACCATTTCTCATTTATTTGGATGAACTTCCTTCTCCATAGCATATCATGCTCATTACAACATTTATAGGCTCACCATACAATTTCTCTCAAAATCTTATTCAAGATCACATCAAGGCATGATCAACTAGGCATCTCATGGAGCAATTTAAGCAATTCTTCATAAATTCATCTAAATCATGAGCGACATAATCAAGAAAACTCATTTATTTACTTAAATAAGAATTCAACTAAAATATGCACATCATAACAAGAATATGGAAACTCAATTCACTTAAGATTCCAACATGCAACATGCTACTTGGAACTCTTTGTTTTCAAGCTTGAATTAGAATAGAAGGAAAAGATAAGGTTATCAACAACCTTACAACTCAACTCATCATACCCCACTTCGGGTAAACCTATCTAAGGTTTTCATGAAACAACAAAGAAAATTGACTTACCTTCATTTGTTCCCTTATCCTTTTTAGCTTTAAACAAATAGAAACAGTTCCTCTTAGGAGCATTTGGACCCGGGCCATCATGAGCAACTTGATTGGTCTCTTTCCCTTTTGCCTTAAGTGTAAGGCATTCTCTTATCTTATGACCCTTACTCCCACATCCAGAGCATCCATCCGTACCTGCAAGACATATTCCCAAATGTAGCATTCCACAAGTAGCACACCTAGGACTCTCAAAAGTAGAACCACCTCCATTCCCTCTTTGAGGTTTAGGGTTAGACACCCTATCATTATTGACCATTGAAGAATCTTGGTTATAGAACCTCTTCTTAGACCTAGATTGGTTTTGTTCATCTGTCCTACCCCTCTTTATATCTCCATTCATCCTGCTAAGCTTTGTCTCCTCAGGTCATTGATCATAAACCATAAGCCTAGAGATATCCATATAATGATGTACCATGGCCGTACGACACTTTTCTACAACAAAATCGGAAACCCACATCACAAACTTATTCATTCTAGCCCTAGAATTTGCTACCAAGGTAGGAGCATACTTAGAGAGTTGGGTAAACTTGAGAAAGTATTCCTTTCACACTCATATTCCCTTGACGTAGGTTCATGAACTCAACCAAATTTGGCTCCCTCAACTCTAAGGGGAAACACTTATCAAGATAGGCCGTCTTAAACACTCCCCAATTTATTGGATCAGCACCTATGGGTGTCTAATCCCTCCATTGCTCAAATCACACTTTAGCTACATCTTTGAGTTGGTAGGAAATTAACTTCGCCTTCTCCCTAGTAGTCACTCCCATTGCATCCAAAATCTTATATTCGGATAGTAGGGTCACCATCACTGATTTTAGACTTCATACGATACATAAAAACATTCAAGACACACTAGAAAACACTAGCACGCAAACGACAAGTTTTCGAACATCTTAAACGTCTCTTTGACGTTTGACTTCAAACTCAACTAAACTGACCTACAAACTCATTTTCAAACATTTATATCAACTAATAACACGAATGTGAAGCTCTTATTATCCTATTTCATTTTGAGGGATGTTACAATATCCCCCACTTGGAAACATTCGTCCTCAAATGACACTTCAACATTATAAAGTAAAGACTCTAGGACCAGAAGCTCACAACAAGCATGTAATATCATTACTACAGCAAACATCAAGGAGGAAACATCAACTCGACATAAAAAAGCATTACAACAAGACTTTCATGCAATTCAAGGAAGTAGGAATAACATCTACCATTTAGTATGAACAAAACTTTACCATTTCTCTTTTCTTTGGAGGAACTTCCTTCTCCATAGCATATCATGCTCATTACAACATTTATAGGCTCCATACAATTTCTCTCAAAATCTTATTCAAGATCACATCAAGGCATGATTAACTAGGCATCTCATCGTGCAATTTAAACAATTCTTCATAAATTCATATAAATAATGAGGGACATAATCATGAAAACTCATTTATTTACTTAAACAAGAATTCAACTTAAATATGCACATTATAATGAGAATATAGAAACTCAATTCACATAAGACTCCAACATGCAATATGCTACTAAGAACTCTTTGTTTTCAAGCTTGAATTAGAATAGAAGGAAAATATAAGGATATCAACAATCATACTACTCAACTCATCATCCCCCACTTCGGGTAAACCCATCTAAGGTTATCATCAAACAACAAACAAAATTGACTTACCTCCATTTAGTCCCTTATCCCTTTTAGCTTGAAGCAAATAGAAATGGTTCCTCTTAGGAGCATTTGGATCCGGGCCATCATGAGCAACTTGATTGGTCTCTTTCCCTTTTGCCTTAAGTGTAGGGCAATCTAGCATTTTATGACCTTTACTCCCACATCCAAAGCATCCATCCGTATCTGCAAGACATTTGCCCAAATGTTGCTTTTCACAAGTAGCACACCTAGGCCTCTTAAAATTAGAGCCACCTCCATTCCCTCTGTGAGGTTTAGGGTTAGACACCCTATCATTGTTGACCATTGAAGATTCTTGGTTAAAGAACCTCTTCTTAGACCTAGATTGGTTTTGTTCATCTGGCCTAGCCCTCTTCATATTTCTATTAATCCTCCTAAGCTTTGTCTCCTCAAGTTGTTAAGCATAAACCATAAGCCTGGAGATATCCATATCATGATGGAGCATGGTCGTACGACACTCTTCTTCAACCAAACCGAAAACCCCCATCACAAACTTAGAGAGTTTGGGAAACTTGAGAGAGCATTCCTTCACTCTCATATTCCCTTGACGTAGGTTCATGAACTCAACCAAACTTTGCTCTCTCAACCCTAAGGGGAAACACCTATCAAGAACACTCCCCAATCTATTGGGTCAGCCCCTATGGGTCTCTCATCCCTCCATTGCTCAAACAACACTTTAGCTACATCCTTGAGTTGGTGGTAGGAAGCCAACTCCGCCTTCTCCCTAGGAGTCACTCCCATTGCATCAAAAATCTTAAACCATCTATAAAGTTTTGTGGGTCCTCATCTACCTTAGAACCAAAGAAGGTAGGAGGGTTCATCCTTGTGAAATCCCTTAACCTTGAGGCCACGGTACTCTCAATAGCATTCACCCTAGGCCTCACATCTCTATTTATTTGAGTAGTCATGGCACATGCCAGCTTCTCTAATCTCCCCATTAGTCATATCCGGGGGAGCCACCGGAACCACATTCTCTTGCCCACCTAAAGGAGCTTGGTCAACTTGCACTCCTTGGGGAGGAACTCTCCCATCATCTATCTCCTCTTTCGCTCTCCTCCGAATAGCCCTTGTATTTATATCCTATAAACACAAGAGACGGATTAAGAAAAGGACACCTATAGACCAAACTCTCAGGCACGGCATCAAGAATAATGAAAGAAAGTGAAACTTCTATCATCCTAAAGCCTCTCGCTCATAGATGTGTCGCGACTCGCACCGATGAACAAGACTCTACTAGACGTGGCTTTCGAGACTTTTAACCTAAAAGTAATCTTTAAAACCTTATGCTCTGATACCAAATTTATAACGACCCGAGAGCACCTCCTAGCCGTTACATGCATATTCGACCTCTCGGAGGTCTTATAAGCCTTAGCATTCATTCATCGCATGGATCATAAAAATCACTAAGAATTTAAAACTTTTATTCAAAATGACCATAAGACTTCAAGAGTCATCAACATTTGAAAACATCAATACGAAAGCGGAACTACTAAGTCTCTTTAGCCAATCTTAGACAAGAATTTAAAACGTACTAAGGGACACGACCCTTTGCAAATGAAATGAAACTTAAGTGTCTATTACAATTACTAAGAAACTTCTAAACATAGTTCTCGAATCTTGAGGAAATACCAAAGACTTGGAAGAGTGAAGCAATCCAAGCAACTCCAAAGTACAATCTCCTCCTAATTACCCCAACCTACACTTGTAGTAAAATAGAAGAAAATAGTACAACACACGTACTAAGTATGAGAATATGCAAAACATGCTAAATAGGACATTTGTTTGGAAGTTTCACTTTCATGCCATTTTGATAAAATCTCATGAACATCAACTTAATAGGCACCATATAAGTCACAACCAACAATACAAACTCATATGCTTCACAATACATCATAAACATACATAACCCATTTATCTTTATCTTCTTGCCTTGGACCTCCACCTTGAGTTACCCTTAAGCAACACCTTTATGCAATGTATGGGCAACGTCCCATACCATCTCACCCACACTAAGGCACCACCTTAAGGTCACACAATGTGCACTTACCATGCATACCTCGACCTTCACCAATTAATCACATAAGACATATAAGCACATAAGCCAACAAGTCACTTCATAAAACTAGAACACTCATCAAATGTCATCCCAAGACTCACCTAAGCAAGACATGGTGAGGCAGCCCATACTACCTCTCCATACCACACCCATGTGATCCTTAAGGCTACACAAGACAAACTCAATTCACATCTCAACATAAATCGTTCATTCAACTTAATGCATTTAGACAACTTCATTCATTAATGACATAAGATCATCACATTCATTCAATTCGACATAAGCACTTACATTCAATTCATTATGACTCACTTTCACATTAGCATGCTCAAAGACCAACACTTTTATTAATTAGCCCAATAAGACTCATTCATTCATTATCATTACTAAGACACACCAAGATCTCCCTTAAATGTCAACTTGTGCAATGTCAAGATGATGTCCCATTCCACCACCTATCCTAAGTACTACACCCTTAACAGACCCTAGTGAATTCATTCATTAATGTGGGGGAAGAGCCTTAACCGACATAGACCATGGAGCTTCACATGGAATCCCGGTAGTAACCCTTACCGGATGAGGGATCCCCACTTGCCAAAGGTAGGGTCATTCTTTTAGCCTTTACGTGGTTGAAATCACTAGCTAGTCCTATGTGGGCACATAGTTAAGGGATAGAAGGATTGCTACTAAGTACTCTCCTCTCAACTTACGAAGGAGCACCCATCTTAAGGGTTGCTACTAAATGCTCACATGTCAACTAACGAAGGAGTATCCACCCATCTTTATATCCTCTCGGTGCTAGACATTACTCCCCCACGGAATTGGACATTCATTTCGTTCATTCATTTAGGGATAATGCTACTAAGTACTCTCATATCAACTCACGAAGGAGTACTCATCATAACCCAACATTCATTCATTAAGGAAGCTCTTGGATTCAAAGATGAGAAAACCTTTCATCTAGGAACCCCATTTATTTAAATGAGTACTTTATGAGACTATCCTTACAATAGACCCAACTTCCATTCATTAGCATTAACTCCCATTCTTTTCATTCATTCTCACATTCTTTCATTTTTTTTCATTCACTAGGTGTGAGAGTAGGTAAACATAGTATATCCTAACCTCACCTTCATTATAAGTCATTCAACGAAGACAACAACCAAGCATAACACATAAAATCTCCACACAAGGTCAGCTTTCTTACTCTTAGACCATGCACAAATTCACATCATATCACATGACCTTCACATAATCAACATAACCCAAAACAACAATCATCCAACTTTGCCTACAAGGCCACGATCACAACATGCTTATAAAGTAAACATCTCCCCACTTTCAAAGGGATCAAACCTCAAAAATTTATATATATATATATATATATAAGATACTAGAATCAATAATCTATTCACAACTTCATCATCATCATAAACCTTAGGTCACAATTGCCCATTCAAGGCCAACATCCAATATAACACAATTGACCATCAATTCCTCATAATTCAATATATAACAATACATAAATCAATATCCCATAACAATCTACACATTAATATCACATTATTAGCTCATCATCAATAGACCCACTTTAGACCCAAAAATTAGGATCAAGATATGCAAAGGTTCATGTAGTTTTTTTTATGTTAAAACCATCAATATTAACATAAATCATCATTTGAAATACTTTCATGCAAGAACCCAAGCTTATAATTGAAATTGGGGTTTTTAGTGTTCATGAAAAACATTGAAATCACTTCAATTTGGCTCTTTGATTGAAAGGAGAATCAAAGATAAAATTCCCATACCTTTGTGATTAATTTCCTTAGGAATTTGAAGGGGAAATCAATAGGAACCCATCCCCTAGCTTGAAGCTTTATCAATGTCTTCCATGGAGTTCTAGAGAGAATTTATTTTAGAGGGAAGGTTCAATTGGAATAATGAAGTCTAATTCTAGGTTAAATAGTTTTAACTAACCTAAAATACCCAAGAATCGGTAAAATAGTCATCTAGGGTCTAATTAGAACGTGGGGTGAATTTCCCCTGACTTGGCCGGAACTTGGCAGTGAAACAGGGAACCAAACGACGGCCACCATTGATGGACCATCAAGTGGGACTATTAGACCAACTGAAGGTTAGGAAGGAATGGAAAGATAGGAAGATTAGAGAGCTAATGGAAAGAAATGCGTAAGAAATAACAGATCTGTGATAGAAGTCGAATACGATTAAGTAACTAGTGGCAAGATACAGAATTTAGAGCGTCAAGTCATACACGAACCGGAGTGACTTCACTACCTGAAGAAAGAAAGCTGCTTCGGCAGGGTCGAAGAAGACGTGTAAGACACCGAGGGAACGATGCTTCTTTATTGTATGGCATCTAGAAGCCCAATTTTTGGCTTTTTTGTCGTGTCTTATGGGCATGTTCACAATGGAAACTTGAGAGAGCATTCCTTCAAACTCATATTCCCTTGAAGTAGGTTCATGAACTCAACCAACTTTTGCTCACTCAACATTAAGGGGAAACACCTATCAAGAAAACTTCCCAATCTATTGGGTTAGCCCCTATGGGTCTCTCATCCCTCCATTGCTCAAACCACACTTGAGCTACATCCTTGAATTGGTGGTAGGAAGCCAACTCCGCCTTCTCCCTAGGAGTCACTCCCATTGCATCAAAAATCTTAAACACCTCATCTATAAACTTTTGTAAATCCTCATCTACCTTAGAACCAAAGAAGGTAGGAGGGTACATCCTTGTGAAATCCCTTAACCTTGAGGCCACGGTACTCTCAATAGCATTCACCCTAGGCCTCACATCTCTATTTGCTTGAGTAGTCATGGCACAGGCCAGCCTCTCTAATCTCCCCATTAGTCATATCCGGGGGAGCCACCGGAACCACATTCTCTTGCCCACCTAAAGGATCTTGGTCACCTTGCACTCCTTGGGGAGGAACTCTTCCATCATCTATCTCCTCTTACGCTCTTCTCCGAATAGCGCTCGTATTCATATCCTATAAAGACAGGAGACGAATTAGGAAACGGACACTTATAGACCAAACTCTAAGGCACGACATCAAGAATAGTGAAATAAACTGAATCTTCTATCATCCTATATAGCCTCTCGCTCATAGATGTGTCGCGACTCACACCGATGAACAAGACTCTACTAGACGTGGCTTTCGAGAATCTTAACCTAAAAGTAATCTTTAAAACTTTATGCTCTGATACCAAGTTTATAACGACCCGAGAGCACCTCCTGGCCGTTACATGCGTATTCGACCTCTCGGAGGTCTTATAAGCCTTAGCATTCATTCATCGCATAGATCATAAAAATCAGTAAGAATTTAAAACTTTTATTCAAAATAACCATAAGACTTCAAGAGTCATCAACATTTGAAAACATCAATACGCAAGCGGAACTACTAAGTCTCTTTAGCCAATATTAGACAACAACTTAAAACGTACTAAGAGACACTGCCCTTTGCAAATGAAATGAAACTTAAGTGTCTATTACAATGACTAAGAAACTTCTAAACATAGTCCTCGAATCTTGAGGACATACCAAAGACTTGGAAGAGTGAAGCAATCCAAGCAACTCCAAAGCACAATCTCCTCCTAATTACCACAACCTACACTTGTAGTAAAATAGAAGAAAAGTGTTAGTACAACACACGTACTAAGTATGAGGCTATGCAAAACATGCTAAAACGGATATTTGTTTGGAAGTTATGCTTTCACGCCATTTTGATAAAATCTCATGAACATAAACTTAATAGGCACCATATAAGTCACAACCAACAATACAAAGTCATATGCTTCACAATACATCATAAACATACATAACCCATTTACCTTTATCATCTGGCCTTGGACCTCCACCTTGAGTAACCCTTAAGCAATACGTTTGTGCAATGTATGGGCAACGTCCCATACCATCTCACCCACACTAAGGCACCACCTTAAGGTCACACAAAGTGCACTTACCATGCATACCTCAAGCTTCACCAATTAATCACATAAGACATATAAGCACATAAGCCAACAAGTCACTTCATAAAACTAGAACACTCATCAAAGGTCATCCCAAGACTCACCAAAGCAAGACATGGTGAGGCAGCCCATACTACCTCTCCATACCACACCCAAGTGATCCTTAAGGCTACACAAGACAAGCTCCATTCACATCTCAACATAAATCGTTCATTCAACTTAACGCATTTAGACAACTTCATTTATTAATGGCATAAGATCATCACATACATTCAATTCAACATAAGCACTTACATGCAATTCATTATGACTCACTTACACATTAGCATGCTCAAAGACCAACACTTTCATTAATTAGCCCAATAAGACTCATTCATTCATTATCATTACTAAGAAACACCAAGATCTCCCTTAAATGTCTACTTGTCCAATGTCAAGTTAATGTCCCATTCCACCACCTATCCTAAGTACTACACCCTTAACAGACCCTAGTTCATTCATTCATTAATGTGTGGAAAGAGCCTTAACTGACATAGACCATGGAGCTTGACATGGAATACCGGTAGTAACCCTTACCGGATGAGGGTTCCCCATGATAACAGCAAGGTTAAGGGAGATCACAAATAGAGAATTGAATATTAGAATGCGGAAGCACAAAGAAAAGAAACAAAAAAAACTAACTAAAGATATGGGAAATTCGAAGGAAAGATCCACGAATTTCCAAGGATTAGATGTTCTAAGGCCTTGAAAAGATCCAAGTAACAACATATAGATTTATGGAAGAAATCTAACGCCTTTACTTGAGAAAACGAATCAAAACGATAGATTCGGATCTTGACCGCTTTATGAGTAACTAAAGACAATAATTAGTATGTAGAAACTAATCACCTTCTAAAGAATACCAAAAAGAAACCAAAGATATCACAAGAAGAAGTTACTTTATACCTTAAACTATGAAACTAGTAAAGGTTTAAAGATAAATTCTCAAAGAACAAGTCACAAAGGTTCAAAGAACTCTCTCAAATATTATTAATATCAATCTAAATTGTCTTTAATGAATGAAAAGGACTCCTATATATAGGAGAAGGGAAAAACGTCCAAGAAGCCAAACCCTAAAAAAACAATTACAAGGAATCCTACTCTAGAAAGGAAATAAAGTAATCTAACTAGGAACAAATTTAGTACTTCTAGGAAAGCATTAAATGGTACTTAGGAGACCATAAATAGACTAAGGAAAATATTAATAACCTATATATAAATAAATAAATAAGGTAAATCCCAACTAGGAAAAGAATCTTGACAATCTTGGAAAGTTTGACTAGTCTTCTCTCAAAACTTGGGCAGAAAGCAACTCTTGTTGTGGCTGATTCTTGGACTCTTCTTGACCTTTTTTGCACGAAATTGGACCTTAAAATTCCTCATCTTGGGCTTGAATTTGGGCCACCAAATAATTGTAGCATTTGGACAATTCCTCTCCCTTGGGCTTGAGCTCTTCTTCCCCAATAAGAAACCTTTGGATCAGCGATTGAAGCCCATTGAGCTTATCATTGAACTCCTTGGTTTGAGATCTTGTTATGGGCCTCCTTGGAGTTTCTAAAGCGTCATCCTTGTCCTTCAATGGAGTAGAGCTTCCTTGGATGCTATCATTCCCCTCTTCTTGAAGAGAATTCGTCCTCGAATTCAAATCTGCATCAAAATGGGAAAGATCAGAAACATTAAAAGTAGCACTAACTTGGAACTCACCAGGAAGATCAAGTTTATAAGCATTGTCTCCAATCCTTTCAAGGACTTTGTATGGCCCACTTCCTCTAGGATCTAGTTTGGTCTTTCTTTTGGAAGGAAATCTTTCCTTTCGCATATGCACCCAAACCAAGTCACCAGGTTTAAAAACAACATATTTTCTGCCCTTATTCCTTCGCAATGCAACTTCCTTGTTCTTCTTTTCAATTGCAAGCCTTGTTTGTTCATGAATTTTCTTCATCATATCAGCCTTCTTCTTACCATCAAGATTAGCAAAATCATTAGTAGGCAAAGGCAATAAATCAAGGGGGGTAAGGGGGTTGAATCCATATACAACTTCAAAAGGAGTCTTACCAGTAGAAGAATGGAAGGTCCTATTATAAGCAAATTCTACAATAGGTAAGTAATCTTCCCAAGAAGTCAACTTTCCTTTCAAAATAGCCCTCAACATGTTCCCTAAAGTTCTATTAACCACTTCCGTTTGCCCGTCCGTTTGTGGGTGACAAGATGTAGAAAATAGCAATTTAGTTCCCAACTTTCCCCAAAGAATTCTCCAAAAGTGACTTAAGAACTTGGCATCCCTATCACTAACAATAGTTCTAGGTATTCCATGCAATTTAACCACTTCCTTTACAAACAAGTCAGCCACATGAGATGCATCATTAGTCTTTTTACATGGGATAAAACGAGCCATTTTAGAAAATCTATCTACTACCACAAATATACTATCCTTACCATACTTAGTCCTTGGCAGCCCCAATATGAAATCCATAGAAATATCAATCCAAGGGGAATTAGAAACAGGTAAAGGAGTATAAAGACCATGCGGCAATGTTCTAGACTTAGCCTGTTTACATTCAAGACAATAAGAACACACTTTTTCAACATCCTTTCTCATGCTAGGCCAATAAAAATGTTCAGAAAGTATTTCCAGTGTTTTGGGTACACCAAAATGTCCCATTAGCCCTCCACAATGTGCTTCCCTAACAAATAGTTCACGCAACGAGCAGTTAGGAACACATAATTTATTTTCCTTGAATAGAAATTCATCTTGAAGATTAAATTTCTCAAAAGGACCTAACCTACATTTAGCAAAAATCTCACCAAAATCAGAATCATTAGCATAGAGGAACTTGATTTGGTCAAAACCCAATAACTTTGAAGTAAGAGTAGAGATCAAAACATACCTTCTTGAGAGTGCATCAGCAACCACATTCTCCTTTCCTTGTTTGTAAGCAATTACATAAGGAAAAGTTTCAATAAACTCTACCCATTTAGCATGCCTACGACTAAGTTTACCTTGGCTCTTCAAGTATTTTAATGACTCATAATCAGTCTTGACCACAAATTCTCGAGGCCACAAGTAGTGCTGCCATGTAGCTAACGCCCTCACCAAGGCATATAGCTCCTTATCATAAGTTGAGTAGTTCAATGTTGCTCCACTTAGCTTTTCACTAAAGTAGGCAATTGGCTTGGAGTCTTGCATCAAAACTGCACCTATGCCCTTACCAGAGGCATCACACTCAACTTCAAAAGACTTAGAAAAATCAGGCAATTGCAAAAGAGGAGCAGAACACAATTTATCCTTCAGCAAGTTAAATGCATCATCTTGTTCCTTTCCCCATGTAAAAACCTTATCTTTTTTTAATAACTTCAGTTAAAGGAGCAGCAATGGTGCTAAAGTCTCGCACAAACCTCCTATAAAAACTAGCAAGTCCATGAAAACTCCTAACTTCAGTTACACTATTAGGTTTAGGCCATTCTTTTATTGCCTTGATTTTCTCATCATCTACTTCAACTCCGTTAGAACTGACCACAAAACCTAAGAAAACCACACGATCCACACAGAAAGTACACTTTTTGAGATTAGCAAATAAGCACTGATTTCTAAGAACTTCAAAAACTTGATTTAAGTGCTCTAGGTGTTCATCCAGATTTTGAGAAAAGATCAAGATGTCATCAAAATACACCACAATAAATTTTCCATGGAAATCTTTAAAAACATGATTCATTAGTCTCATAAAAGTGCTTGGTGCATTATTCAAGCCAAAGGGCATAACTAACCACTCATAAAGTCCATATTTAGTCTTAAACGCAGTTTTCCATTCATCTCCAGGATTCATACGAATCTGATGGTAACCACTCTTTAGATCAATTTTAGAAAAGATTTTGGAACCATACAGTTGGTCCAACATGTCATCAAGACGAGGGATAGGATGGCGATACTTTACCGTTATCTTGTTGATGGCTCGACAATCTACACACATCCTCCACGTTCCATCCTTTTTGGGGACCAATAGGACTGGAACAGAGCATGGGCTCATACTCTCTAGAATAAATCCCTTTTCAAGCAATTCTTCAACTTGCCCTTGTAATTCTTTGGTCTCTTCGGGATTGCTCCTATAGG
>NC_064286.1:18741912-18775737 GCF_019186545.1 Solanum stenotomum
TACTCTAGAAAGGAAATAAAGTAACCTAACTAGGAACAAATTTAGTACTTCTAGGAAAGCATTAAATGGTACTTAGGATACCATAAATAGACTAAGGAAAATATTAATAACCTATATATAAATAGATAAAAAAATAAGGTAAATCCCAACTAGGAAAAGAATCTTGACAATCTTGGAAAGTTTGACTAGTCTTCTCTCAAAACTTGGGCAGAAAGCAACTCTTGTTGTGGTTGATTCTTGGACTCTTCTTGACCTTATTTGCACGAAAATGGCCCTTAAAATTCCTCATCTTGGGCTTGAATTTGGGCCACCAAATAATTGTAGCATTTGGACAATTCCTCTCCCTTGGGCTTGAGCTCTTCTTCCCCAATAAGACACCTTTGGATCAACGATTGAAGCCCATTGAACTTATCATTGAACTCCTTGGTTTGAGATCTTGTTATGGGCCTCCTTGGAGTTTCTAAAGCTTCATCCTTGTCCTTCAATGGAGTAGAGCTTCCTTGGATGTTATCACCTCACTTGCCTAAGGTAGGGTCATTCTTTTAGCCTTTACGTGTTCGAAACCACTAGCTAGTCCTATGTGGGCACATAGTTAAGGGATAGAAGGATTGCTTCTAAGTACTCTCATCTCAACTTATGAAGGAGCACCCATCTTAAGGGTTGCTACTAAATACTCACATCTCAACTAACGAAGGAGTATCCACCCCTCTTTATATCCTCTCGGTGCTAGACATTACTCCCCCACGGAATTGGACATTCATTTCATTCAATCATTTAGGGATAATGATTGCTACTAAGTACTCTCATCTCAACTCACGAAGGAGTACCCATCCTAGACCAACATTCATTCGTTTAGGGATAATGATTGCCTATAAGTACTCTCATCTCAACTCACGAAGGAATACTCATCCTTACCCAACATTCATTCTTTAAGGAAGCTCTTGGATTCAAATATGAGAAAACCTTTCATCTAGGAACCCCATTTATTTAAATGAGTACTTTATGAGACTATCCTTACAATAGACCCAACTTCCATTCATTAGCATTAAATCACATTCTTTTCATTCATTTTCACATTCTTTCATTTTTTTCATTCACTAGGTGTGAGAGTAGGTAAACTTAGTTTATCCTAACCTCACCTTCATTTTAAGTCATTCACAGAAGACAACAACCAAGCATAACACATAAAGTCTCTACACAAGGTCACCTTTCATACTCTTAGACCATGCACCAATTCACATCATATCACATTACCTTCACATAATCAACATTACTCAAAACAACAATCATCCAAATTTGCCTACAAGGCCATGATCACAGCATGCTTATAAAGTAAACACCTCCCCACTTTCAAAGGGATCAAACCTCACAATTCTAACATCTACAACATATATATATATATATAAAATACTAGAATCAATAATCTATTTACAACTTCATCATCTTCATAAACCTTAGGTCACATTTGCCCATTCAAGGCCAACATCCAATATAACACAATTGACCATTAATTCCTCATAATTCAACATATAACAATACATTAATCAATAGCCCATAACAATCTACACATTAATATCACATTATTAGCTCATCATCAATAGACCCATTTTAGACCCAAAAATTAGGACTTCAAGATATGCAAGGGTTCATGGAGTTTTTTTTTATCTTAAATTATCAATATTAACATAAATCATCATTTGAAATACTTTCATGCAAGAACCCAAGCTTATAATTGAAATAGGGGTTTTTAGTGTTCATGAAAAACATTGAAATAACTTTGATTTGGCTCTTTGATTGAAAGGAGAATCAAAGATAAATTTCCCATACCTTTGTGATTAACTTCCTTAGGAATTTGAAGGAGAAATCAGTAGGAACCCATCCCCTAGCTTTAAGCTTCATCAATGTCTCTAATGGAGTTCTAGAGAGAGAATATATTTTAGAGGGAAGGTTCAATTGGAATAATGAGGTCTAATTATAGGTTAAAGAGTTTTAACTTAACTTAAAATACCCAAGTATAGGTAAAATAGTAGTCTAGGGTCTAATTAGAAGGTGGGGTGAATTTACCCTCACTTGGCCGGAACTTGGCAGTGAAACAGGGCACCAAACGACGGCCACCATTGACGGACTGTTAGGTGGGACTATTAGACCAACTGAAGCTTAAGAAGGAATGGAAAGATAGGAAGCTTGGAGAGCTAGTGGAAAGAAATGCATAAGAAATAACAGATATACGATAGAAGTCGAATACGATTAAGTAACTAGTGGCAAGATACATACTTTAGAGCGTCAAGTCATACACAAACCAGAGTGACTTCACTACCTGAAGAAAGAAAGCTGCTTCGGCAGGGTCGAAGAAAACGTGTACGACACCGAGGGGCCGGGGCTTCTTTATTGTAAGGCATCTTGAAGTCTAATTTTTGGCTTTTTTGTCGTGTCTTGTGGGCATGTTCACAAAGGAAAAGGCTCTCTTCCTAAGTGATTAGGTCACTCCTCTTCTCTCCGATTTGGGAAGTCTCCAATTCCCTTACTTCGATTTCCAATGACTCAGTATAATGCTCATTTGATTGTCATGTAGGTAAAGTGTTTACTGGTCCACCGGGTGAGACCTCTTGTACTCCTTCTTTCGCTGATTAAGAGCCGGATGAGAATCCTCTCAAATCCTCGAATGAGAACTTCCCTTAAGGAAGGAATGAATCTAGGGAAGAAGTCGTAAGGATAGTTCCATTTCTCCGCTAGCCGAGGACATGACTTCCAGCTGATAAACTTGCTCTCGCTCCATTCGCTGAATCTGGAGATTTATACTTGTTAGAAACTGTATTCTTACTCTTCTTTGTATTTCCGGGGGTTTTTCGCAAACTAAGGCAAATAAAGAGTCTTATTCTCCCTTTCAGTCAGCCGGAAGTAAGAAGATTGATGCTCTAGCCATAGCTTCTCTACGCGGATACGATCTTTCCTTACTGAACAGCTTCCCCAGATCATGTTACATTAGAGTTGCGGAGATAGAGAAGGCTCATTCGCCTTTAATAGCAAAGGCTTTTTCACGAGCTGTGCTCGAACCTGCGCTTTCCTTTCTAGGAGTGCATTCCAGAAATATAGTTGGAGATGAGTCTGTCGACCAGTGCTTGAACTAGGATTGTTCGAAAGAGAAAGGGAATGAGTATGAAAAGACAGGTTGAAAAGGGTTGCGAGCTCAAACGAATAGAGTTCAAGCCGAATTTGTTTCAAAATAGAAAGAGAAAGGCAGGAACAAAGTAGCTCGCCTAAAAGGAGGGGAACGAAGCACTCGGCTGAGATTTTTGGAAAAGAGAGGCAGAGCCCGAGGCACTTTCTAACGAGCAGGCGGGACAAGACCTTGAAAAGACACTCTACTTTGAAGGCAATGGCTTTGAGGGTACTAACTGTGATATATGGGTAAGGAAAAAAAAGATTAGCTCAGGCTCTCGAGGCATACTAGCGGGCCTTGACTAGAATCGTAGAAAGAAGCTGGGGAGAAAGATCCAAGTGCGAGCATTGAGTCAAACTGATTCAGGTATAACAAGATAGTTCTTATCTCCTTCTTCTACCTACTTTCCTTTATAGCTCTTCTAGCCTTGAAAAGATAATCTTTCTTAGTTGTACTACCTCACTCTTTTTTTCCTATCTCAAAGGAGTTCAGTTCCCCGAGGATGAACAAACAAGACTACAAGGTTACTTCCCCGCCTATAAATGTCGCATCATAGTATGCTTGCCGCAACATAAGATGCCTATCGCATGTTAATCTGGATGGCGGAATCCCATACGTACCAATTCGTCTCTTTAAAAGATGCGGGTCTATGAGACTGTATGGCGACAGTATGGTGTAATTGCGGGTATGGCCTAGTGGCAATAGGCGTTAAGGATACCCGGTGCTAGGGTATTGATGCAAGGATGCAAAAATGACTCCATGTGTTTTTTAATTAACATAATATTCTACATTACAAATATATCCTAACACCCGGGATGGTGCTACCCTTCTTCCCTATCCAGAAACTAATCCAATGAAAGAGCAGAAAAGCCCAGAGACTGTACTGAGCCATTCGGTGACTTTCGCGGTCTCCCTCACTAAACCAACTTGAATCTGAACTACTATTTCCGCTCACCTCACCGGACCTAAATTTGTATTCACCTCTGCTACATCACCTGAACCACTAGTAGTAGTATGATACTTATGGTTCTGAAAGATCTAAGCCCTTCCAAAACCGTATTAGTGCATATTTTACCTCCTCCCGCATAGGCGCATCGACGTAGAGGCGGTTAACCCATTTCTTATTTAGACTATCAATCATGTCGTTATCTCTCTTGATCATGGTAAAAATTTTCACCCTTTAACGAGTTGAGTAGAAATCAAACCTGGGATATCGAATCCCTGGTATTTTACATTATAGTTTACCAGCGATAGGTAGCACACCCAGTTCGCGGGTCTCTCAACCCGGTGGACCCATTGTTTATACACCTGCTATGAGAGGTAATCGTGCCACCCAGGACTTGAATACATGCAGCAGGTGAACAACATAAATGGAATTTCTCAATGATGCCTTCACCCCGACCGGAGTCCCTTAGATATGATGCAAAAGGGCTCTTGGTCTATCCTTGATCAGAGATTTCTCTATGAAAAATATGAATCGAAGTCTGAAGAAGGGGAGGGAGAAGGAGACCTTGACCCGCAGGAGGATTTATTCAATCACATAGTTTGGGCTCTTAGAATATGGTGCCCTTGGGGCTTTCTATTTTATTGTATTGAAAGGCCCACTGAATTGGGATTTTCCTATTGGTCCAGGTCATTTCGGGGCAAGCAGATCCTTTGTGATGAAAATGATGAGCTTCAAGAGACTGATTCGGGGTTCTTGCAGAGTGGAACCATGCAGTACCAGACATGAGATAGATCTTCCAATGAACAAGGCCTTTTTCAAATAGGCCAATTCATTTTGGACCCTGCAGATCCACTGTTTTTCCTATTCAAAGATCAGCCCCCTAGCTCTATGTTTTCATATCGAGAATTATTTGCAGATGAAGAGATGTCAAAGGGGCTTCTTACTTCCCAAACGGATACTCCTACATCTATATATAAACGCTGGTTTATCAATAATACGCAATAAAGGCACTTCGAATTGTTGATTAATCGTTAGAGATGGCTAAGAACTAATAGTTCATTATCTAATGGATCTTGCAGTTCTAATACTCTATTCGATAGTTCTCAGTATTTATCAAATATGTTCCTATCTAACGGAACACTATTGGACTTAGAGGCGATTAGAACTTCTAGAATATGAGAAAAAGTTGCCTACACTGAAGATGTTGATTCTCCCTCTCCTTCTCCTGCCATATGAATGAACGCTTCTCTTAAGGGCAGCTCACATGCCCCAAGCTATCTATTCAGTTCCCATGTCTGCATTCTTTCATATGGAATCCAGCTAACAGTGTTCCCGACCCCTTAGAGACCCGTATTCTCTAGACTGATGGAAGACGCGGGCCTGGCATATTCGATAAAGTATCCTTTTTCAGTTTCCTTTCAATCTCTATATTGACCGTCGCACCCTCACCTCAGAGATTGGCTGAGCGTAGATAAATCTTAAAGTGTTTTTTCATCCGCATTTTCCCTTATGGCAGATTCGAAAAGTATCCCATCTTTTAATCTTGAATCTCATAAAAGAGGAATCTCGCCGCCCTAAAGCATCGTACCATTATTGAAATTGGAATCGGCCAGGCCTTTAAGGCTTCTATCTCCTCTCCTGTTGATATTCTTTGTTTTGTCACCTCGCTTCGTTTGACTTTCAACTATGCAAATAAATAGGCGGGGCTTATCATTGCGTTAAACTTCCTTGAAAGGGTACGGAGTGTATCCTTTTACCATACTCGAGCTTTGGATCAATTTCTTTGACCGGTCCTTTCGAGGTTCCAGTTCTTCTGGATTGTAGCCCAAGAGGGCACTCTGGAGCAACCTTTCGAACTGCTACTGAATCTATGGGCAGGCAAGAGAGAACCAGGGGAACTGAAAGATCTTAGTAGCCAGAGGAAAAGATAGTAAAAGCGATTCCCGTAGTAGCAGTGGGCGAAATGGGAGCTGCCTAAACTGTGAAAACAGGGTTGTGGGAGAGCAATACAAGCGTCGTGCAGCTAGGCGAAGCAGCCCGAATGTTGCACCCAAGATGGCAAAAGTCCTGTAGCCAAAAGCATCACTAGCTTAGGCTCTGACTCGAGTAGCATGGGGCACGTGGAATCCCGTGTGAATCACCAAGGACAACCTTGCAAGGCTAAATACTCCTGGGTGACCGATAGCGAAGTAGTACCGTGAGGGTAAAGAACCCCCTAGAGTAAAATAGAACATGAAAGCCTAAGCTCCCAAGAAGTGGGAGGAGCTAGGGCTCTGACCGCGTGCCTGTTGAAGAATGAGCCGGCCGTCAAAATTGACGGACCGTCCTGGTTGGTCGTTGTTTGGGACAGAGGCTCAACATTTGGGGGCTAATCTCCCACAACTAATTGTGGAGCTACACGCCCTTTTGACGGGGCATCAATGGCCTGACGTGGCATCACCCTGGGCATCAAACAATACTGCCAAACACACTGCCTTGGCAGCTGAGCCTTGGGGAGTCGTGCCCAAACATTAGGACCCTAAACATGCCTATTAGGATAATAGGGTCACCATCACTTATTTCAGACTTCATCCGACACATTAAAACATGCAAGACACACTAGAACACACTAGCACGGAAACGACTAGTTTTCGAACGTCTTGAACGTCTCTTTGACGTTTGACTTCTAACTCAACTAAACTGACCTATAAAAACTCATTTTTAAACAATTATACAAGTTTATCCACTACTAACACGCATGTGAATCTCTAATTATCCTATTTCATTTTGAGGGACGTTACAATATCCCCCACTTGGGAACATTCGTCCTCGAATGACAGTTCAACATTATAAAGTAAAGACTCTAGGACTAGCAGCCCACAACAAGCATGTAACATCATTACTGCAACACACATTAAGGAGGAAACATCAACTCGACATAAAAAAGCATTACACAAGACTTTTCTATGTGAGTAGTGAGGGTTTGAAGTAGGTTTGACAATATTCGAAAGAGGTTTGAGGCTAAATAGAGTAAGTAAAGTATAATTTGTCATAGTAATCAACCTACTTGCTTAAGCTACTGATTCGGATCTCTTATGTAATTAAGTTACTTACGTACACGTGTAGCTTACGTAGAAAGGATGACATAGGTTCTTAATGGTAGATTAACTGCTGACCTACTTAAATAAGTGGTAAGTAGGTGATGCACCTACTTAAGAAATATGTGGACTGCATTTTAAAAGAAAAGGGCAACTAGGTGATGCAGCTACTTAAAGAACTTGTGGCAGAAATTAAGGGAGTGATGTACCTGCTTACTTAAAGTGAGGGACTAGATATTTCTACATATTTCTTAATGTAAAAACGTCCATAAAGGACCCTTAAGAGAATGAAATTCATTTCATAGATCTCTCACTTGTTCTACAACAATTTACTCCCAAAAAGAAACCCTAGAAGCTCCAAAGTGCTGGCCTGCAAGTTCACCATTAAAAATCTGAGAAAACCCTTTATTTTTCAAGTACATGTTGGTGTAACATCTCCCATCTTAAGAAATTCAAGAGGAGAAACTGATTTCACCTTAAGATAATTTGGAAAAGACTATCTAAACCTTGAAGTTAGCAAGTGAGGTTGCTGTCCAACAAGGTGAGTTACTGAAATTTTCATCCCTCTTTTGTGCTTGAATCGGTTAGGGGACTTGGTATGTGTTAATGAGCTAAGAATTGTTCCTTTTACATGGTGTGAGATTGGGGAATGTTCTGGTGGATTGTGCATGTTGGGACAGCCATAGACAGCCATGTTTGGTATTGATATAATTTCAGATACTCAACCTATTCCATTCCTCCATATAGAATGACCCAAGCAGAATTACGGGAGTTGAAGGAACAATTAAATGATTTGTTTGAAAAGGGTTTCATAAGGCCTAGTATGTCCCCTTGGGGAGCACCAGTTTTATTTGTACGCAAGAAAGATGGGTCATTGAGAATGTGTATTGATTATCGACAGTTAAATAAGGTAACGATTAAGAACAAATATCCCCTCCCAAGAATTGATGATTTGTTTGATCAGTTACATGGTGCTAAGTGCTTTTCAAAAATTGACTTGAGGTCGGGTTATCACCAAGTGAGGGTCAGAGATCAAGATATACCCAAGACGGCTTTTCGAACACGGTATGGTCATTTTGAGTTTTTAGTTATGTCATTCGGGCTAACAAATGCACCAGTAGTTTTTATGGATTTGATGAATAGGGTGTTCAAGCCATTTTTGGATGTGTTCGTGATAGTATTTATAGATGACATTATGGTGTATTCATGATCTGAAGAGGACCATGCTAATCACTTGCGGCAGGTGTTACAGATTTTTCGTGATCGAAAGTTGTATGCAAAGTTCTCTAAATGTGAGTTTTAGTTAAGATCTATGGCATTCTTAGGTCATATTGTATCTGATGAAGGAGTAAGGGTTGATACCCAAAAGATAGAAGCTGTGAAGAACTGGCCAAGACCTACAACACCTAAGGAGGTTCATAGTTTCCTTGGGCTGGCAGGTTATTATAGAAGGTTTGTTGAAGGATTTGCTTTTATTTCCGCACCATTAACAAAACTAACACAAAAAGAAGTCAAGGTCCAATGGAGCGATGCGTGTGAAAGAAGCTTCCAAGAACTGAAGAATAAATTGACTTCTACACCTGTATTGGTACTTCTAGAAGGTACGGAAGGGTACGTAGTGTATTGTGATGCATCGAGAGTGGGCTTAGGATGTGTGTTGATGCAACATGGTGAGGTGATAGCTTATGCCTCAAGGCAATTGCGGTCACATGAGAAAAACTATCCAACCCATGATCTAGAGCTAGCAACAGTTGTGTTTGCTTTGAGGATATGGTGCCACTACTTGTATGGTGTTCACGTTGATATATATACTGATCACAAGAGTTTGCAATACATCTTTAAGCAAAAGGATCTGAATTTGAGGCAACGAAGGTGGCTTGAGTTATTAAAAGATTATGACATTGATATCTTGTATCATCCCGGGAAGGTAAATGTTGTAGCTGATGCTTTAAGTCGTAAAATGATGGCAAGCACTTATGAGCAGTCCATAGAAAGGCAGCAAATAACTAAAGATCTACGTCAATTAGCTAGCTTGGGGGTTCGCCTTCTTGAATCTCCAGATGAAGGAGTTATTGTGCAAAATGCTGCAGAATCTTCATTTGTAGCGGAGGTGAAAGAGAAGCAGTACACGGATCCTATCCTATTACAGCTTAAGGAGAATGTACAACAAGGTATGACAAAGGCATTTGAGCTTACAGAAGAGGGAGTACTTCAATACCAAAACAGATTGTGTGTACCTAACATAGATGGACTAAGAAGGAGAATTATGACGGAAGCACATCATTCAAGATATTTTGTCCATCCGGGATCAACAAAAATGTATCATGACTTGAAAGAAATATATTGGTGGGGTGACATGAAGAAGAGCATAGCAGAATTTTTAGCTCAATGCCCAAATTGTCAACAAGTTAAAGTAGAGCACCAGAAGCCTGGAGGTTATATGCAGCGTATAGAACTTCCAATTTGGAAGTGGGATATGATTAATATGGATTTTGTCACTGGTTTGCCTCGCTCATTTCGAAAATTTGATTCCATATGGGTGATTGTTGATAGACTCACCAAAGCAGCGCTTTTCTTACCGGTCAAGACTACTTATACAGTTGAAGAGTATGCAAAGTTGTATATTAAAGAAATAGTTCGGCTACATGGAGTGCCAATCTCTATTATATCTGATAGAGGAGCTCAATTCACCGCGAACTTTTGGAAGTCATTTCAGATGAGTTTGGGGACGCAAGTGAATTTAAGCACAACCTTTCACCCTTAAACGGATGGTCAGGCAGAACGTACAATCCAAACACTTGAGGATATGTTGCGAGCTTGTATATTAGACTTCAAAGGTAGTTGGGATAATCATTTGCCGCTTATTGAGTTTGCTTACAACAACAACTACCATTCAAGTATCAGAATGGCACCTTATGAAGCATTATATGGGAGAAAGTTCAGGTCACCGATCGGATGGTTTGAAGCGGGCGAAACTGCCTTATTTGGGCCAGGAGTTCATCAAGCTATGGAAAAAGTTAAGGTGATACAACAACGATTAGCAACAGCTCAAAGCCGGCATAAATCATATGTAGATAATAGAAGGAGAGGACTGGAATTTTTCATAGGAGATTGGGTATTTTTGAAGGTATCCCCAATGAAAGGGGTAATGAGATTTGGTAAAAAGGGGAAGCTGAGTCTGCGCTATATAGGGCCATACAAAATTATTCGAAGAGTTGGTCAAGTCGCGTATGAGTTAGAGCTACCTCAAGAGCTCTCAACAGTCCATCCAGTATTTCATGTCTCAATGCTTCGAAAATGCATAGGCGACCCATCTCGTATCACTTCTACGGAAGATGTACACGTTACAGAAGATCTCACTTACGAAGAAGTACCCATCGCAATTTTGGATCGACAAGTTAAGAAACTAAGAAATAAAGAAGTAGCTTATGTAAAAGTACTATGGAGAAACCAACAAGTTGAAGAAGTTACATGGGAGACGGAAGAAGCAATGAAGTACAAATATCCTCATTTATTTCAATCCGAGGAGAAGGGTCAAAGTGCAAAGTTGAGACAGTAACAAGTAAGTATAAGTCTGTGCGTATTATGTGGCTAACAGTAGAATTCTACATAGGTTTGATTGAACTTGATTGGAGCTGAATAATTAGGCAAACATTCGTGGACGAATGTTCCTAAGGAGGGGAGGTTGTAATGTCCCATATTTTGCATATACTAGTTCTATGTGAGTAGTGAGGGTTTGAAATAGGTTTGACAATATTCGAAAGAGGTTTGAGGCTAAATAGAGTAAGTAAAGTATAATTTGTCGCAGTAATCAACCTACTTGGTTAAGCTACTAATTCGGATGTCTTACGTAATTAAGTTACTTACGTACATGTGTAGCTTACGTAGAAAGGATGACATAGGTTCTTAATGGTAGATTAATTGCTGACCTACTTAAATAAGTTGTAAGTAGGTGATGCACCTACTTAGGAAATATGTGGACTGCATTTTAAAAGAAAAGGGCAATTAGGTGATGCATCTACTTAAAGAACTTGTGGCAGAAATTAAGGGAGTGATGTACCTGCTTACTTAAAGTGAGGGACTAGATATTTCTACATATTTCTTAATGTAAAAACGTCCATAAAGGACCCTTAAGAGAATGAAATTCATTTCATATATCTCTCACTTGTTCTACATCAATTTACTCTAAAAAAGAAACCCTAGAAGCTCCAAAGTGCTGGCCTGCAAGTTCACCATTAAAAATCTGAGAAAACCCTTTATTTTTCAAGTACAAGTTGGTGTAACATCTCCCATCTTAAGAAATTCAAGAGGAGAAACTGATTTCACCTTAAGATAATTTGGAAAAGACAACTTAAACCTTGAAGTTAGCAAGTGAGGTTGCTGTCCAACAAGGTGAGTTACTGAAATTTTCATCCCACTTTTGTGCTTGAATCGGTTAGGGGATTTGGTATGTGTTAATGAGCTGAGAATTGTTCCTTTTACATGGTGTGAGATTGGGGAATGTTCTGGTTGATTGTGCATGTTGGGACAGCCATGGAGGGGAGTCCCCTTTAACTCAATTGTTAGCCCATTTGAGCATTTTAAATGTAATGTTAGTTGGATGCTCAAGGGACAATGGTCGGAAACCGTGAGTTCATATTATTACTGCCACATTCTGATGTTTAGAGACTGATTTGTGTATAGCAACATAAGGAGGCATGTGCAGAAGTCACGGAACTTGTAAAAGGATAAAACGATAAAGGGTGCAGTAACGTACCATCTAAATGGGCCTTGCATGAGCTTACTGCGTGCAACCCCTTTGTAGACTGTTTTGCATATGTTATAAAGCCCGAGGAGTTTCAAGGGACCTTATTAGAAGGTCGTATTGTATATGACGTTATTAAAGGAGAAGGGGTGGAATGCATACCATCGGTTTGATAAGTATGGGTTTGCTGCCTGATTACTGTTTGCCAAGTTCAAGTAGCCCAATCTGTTGGTTAGCTACTAATATTAGTTGTGTTACTTATTTCATTGTAGATTAATAATCGGAAAGGAAGGAGGTTAATTCGTTGTACTATCTGAGTGGTACATCAAAGTATGTAAGGCTATTCGATTCTATATTCTTTGGCATGAACTCTGCTTGTGTCACTACCAACAAGTGAGCTTCCTAAGTGCTCTTTCAAGTAAATGACACAGTGGCAGCGTACAATCCCAAACACAGTGTACCAACTTGTATTATGCGTATGCTAGTTCTATTCACGTGATACTTGACATAGCCTTATAGTATAGGTGAGGGGCCGTGCTTCTTATATGATTGGTGTTGGTTTAAACTAGCTAGCTCGCAAGGTGATGTAACACCTTGCACGTTTCAGCATATGTACTGCAAGTTAGCTCCGACGGAAGTATTTAAACTAGAGGTAGTAAAGTGGTAATTGGGTCAAATGCACTACCACTTACTTGCCTTAATTTGGCCCAAGTTGAGTTGATAGCGGAAAAATGGACAGCCAAGGCCCAATAGTCTTATGTCCAAAAAGGCCCAAGTGAAAAGTCCAAATAGGTGGACCACCTACTTGCATTAATTATGGCCCAAATTGACATGAATAGAGGGATAATTAGGAGTAGGGCCCAACAAGTGTTGAAGTTCCCAAAAGCCCAAGTTAAAAGGCCAAGTAGGTGGGGCCAAGTAGGTGGGTCACCTACTTGACAATATATGGCCAAAATTAGTCAAGAAATTCGGCCATTACACGTCCTTTTTAAAGGGATAAAGATCAGATCTTTAGCTTCATTTTTAACTTTCAAAATTTTCAGATTTCTTAAGTTTCTCTCTTGGTCTCTCTTGGCTTCAATCAGCAGCCCTAGAAAACCTTGGTTCCTTGAGTATTGCCCCATTTTGAAGTAAAAGTTTGAAGGAGAGTTTCAGTTCTTGGAGTACAACTTTAGAGGATAAATTCCTAGAAACTAAGGTAAGACTACTACCCATTTTTTTCCTCTCTTTAAATCCAGATTTGGGGTGGAGAATTTTGTATATATTTATCAAGAACTAATGGATGGTGATAAATCTTTGAGTTAATATTCTCCTATTATGCTGAAAGATTTTTAGGGATTGATAGTGGCTGCCTTATGCATATTGTTGTTGGGGGCTGTTTGGGTATCTTGGAAAAGGATGTATGAAGTTGTATTAATGTATAGAAGAAGGGTGTGGTGGTTCACCATTGGTGCAAGGGTTGTATGGGCCTACTTTCCGTCAAGTGTTAGCTACTGTTTTTAGGGCCTTGATTAGTTGCTAACATTAGCTTAATTGTGACTTATATTGTAGATTAGCATTCAAGAAGGGAGGTTGAATTGTGACAGTGGTATTGGTCAAAAAAAATAAGGTATGTAGGGCGATTCGATTCCATATTCCTTGGCATGAAATCTGATACTTGCGATTAATGTCAATAAGTGAATTTCCTAAGTTCTATTCCTAGTAAAGGAAACATAGTGGCAACGTACGATATCCAAATAGCTAACAATATTCCCCCCCTCCTAAGTGTACATAATTACTTAGTTACACGTTCAGTACTCTATAGTCAATTGAAGTCATTTGTGTCATTCAAACTCTCAAGTAATGCATTAATGTTACGTAGCTCCTTATATTGTAGCTACTGTCCTAAAGTATTATTTTCATGTCTCCTACTACTGTTCCGTATTTCCAAATCTCAAAAATTATCGTGACCACCAAAACAACAATCTCAAAGATTAAAGAATCTAAGTGAAGCAATTTGTATAACTATGGGTGGCAGCTCAGGGGCGAAAGCCTAGCATGGGCCGATCCCGATTTGTGCAATGTTGAGAATCGCATCCCAGGGGTTAAAATGCCTAGCATGGGTCATCCTCTTCTACCACTGATCAGCTGGTCACTTATATCACATGCGTTATAAAGATCATAACACACATAAAGGTAAAGACAAGAATGTAACATACATGACCCCACCAGAGTTAACAGAGGCAGCCTCCTATTCTGATTTATGCACTTATACGTTGATACCTGGTTTCGTTTGAGCTCTTATTTTTATATATGTAGTTGCCTTACATATTCAGTACACTTTTCGTACTGACGTCCCTCGCGGGGGACGCTGCATTTCCTGTTGCAGGCACATGTACTCTCACTAGTAGAACTCCTCAGTAGGAGCATACGACACTCAGCTACTTTTGGTGAGCTCCAGGTTGCTTCAGAGCTTTACTGAGCCCTTGGTAGACTCATTTTGGTATTGTATCGTAGCTAGAGGTAAGGTGGGGTCTGTCCCGACCTACTCTAAGGGTTTCTATCTTTTAGAGGCTTTGTAGACTTATGTATATGGTTCAGTTGCATCTTAACCAGTTGTGGCCTCAATGGCCAAGTCTTGTATATAAGTTTTGGGTCTACTTATGTCGGTTCAGATCATTGTGTCCCTGCGAACTTGTCACAAAACTTTTATAGTTACATGCATAGTAAGCACAGGTCACATGTTGGTTCTCTTGGGCCATTAGGGCATCGAGTGCTTGTCCGTCTTAACGGGATTTGAGGCGTGACACACAGCTAACAATATTTCCTCTTTCCTTAGTGTGTCGAATTGCTTCAATATATGTGCATCTTTACTTTTCCAAGTATTGGTATGAGAAAAGGGTAATTTCAGCAGTAGCTTTGTGATTCCTCCTGTCAATCAAATGTGGTCCATTGTGTCATTTGAGCTCTTATGTAATTCATTAGTGTTACATTTCCATCTTGTGTTATTGTTACTGCCCTAAGTGCATATTCACATGTTTCCTACTACTGATCCACAGTTCTGATGCTCAAAAATAATCATGACCACCAAAATAACAATCTCAAAGAAGCGGTATATGTGTAAATGAAGCGGTATATGTGTAAGGGTGGCAGCCCAGGGGCAAAAGCCTAGGATGGGTCGATCCCAATTTGTGTATAAGGGCGGTAGGCTAGGGGCGAAAGCCTAGCATGGGTCGATCCCAAATTTATATATTTGAGGACAGCATCTCAGGGGTTAAAATGCCTAGCATGGGTCATCTTCTTTTACCACTGATCAGTTGGTTATTTGTAGCACATGCTTTACAGAGATCGCAATGTAAAGAAAATTACAGAAAAGAATATAATGTACCTGATCCCATAACAGCAACAGGGGTGGTCTTTAATCTGATCTATGCATTTACATATTGATACTTGATTTCAATTGAGCTCTTGTTTACATATGTTATTGCCTTACATATTCAGTACATTCTTCGTACTGACGTCCCTCTCGGGGGACGCTGCATTTCATGCTGCAACCACAGGTACTCCAGCTAGTAGACCTCCCCAGTAGGAGCACAGGACACTCAGATGCTATTGGTGAGCTCCAAGTTGATTCGGGGCTCAATCGAGTCTTTGGCATCTATTTTGTTACCGTATAGTAGTTAAGGGTAAGGCGGGGCCTTGTTCCAACCTAAACCAAGGTTGTCTATCTTTGATAATGGTTCCAATTGGGGATGAAACCAATTGAAATCAAATGGGAAATGAAACAACACAAAAGTAAGATAGATGAGAAATAAGAGATGAGAAGAGAAGAAAGAAAGACAATTGAATAAACAATCAACCAAGGAAGAAGAGAAACTTGAATTCAAAAAGAAACAACTCAAATTGAAAACCACAAATGAGCAATCTCAAGTGAAATCAAGGTTAAAGAAGTCCTAAATCAACAATGAGAATTCACCCATTACTAATCTAGATTAAGCTACACTAAGCTAGACTATCCTAAAGGGATTCCACCCTTAAACTACACTCTTTAAAAAGTTTGTTCATTTCACATTCAAAATCCATATAGTCTAAATCTTCCAAAATAAAAGAGACTACTATTTATACTAATAAAATAAAGAAGACACTTCTTTGACAATTTTACCCTTAATGAGGTAAGGGCCTTGTTTGGTTGTCTTATTTTTTGAATTCTTGAAATTAATTGTGAGATGACCATTTGCACAAATGGCCTCTTTCTTCTTTCTCTTCACTTAGATGGACCTTCTACACATTGTACTTCTTGATTTTGTGTCCATCAAGCTCCTCTAATGCTTTTACGCGATCCATGCTATCCATGTTGTTATCAATCTTGTAGAGGCTTTGTAGACTAATGTATAAAGTTTGATTGTGTCTTGTCTCATAACAATTGTGGCCTCAACGGTCAAGTGTTATACATAAGTTTTGGGCCTGTCTATGTCGGTCTTTTATCACTACAGGGCATATAAGCTTGTCATAGCTTCATAGTTATCATAGTTAAATGTATTGTAAGTGCAGGTTGTAAGTTGGTTCTCCCGGGCCATTTAGACATCGGGTGCCTGTCCGTCTTAATCAGATCTGAGGCGTGATAAAAGTGGTATCAGAGCAGGTCATCCTAGGGAGTCTACAAAATCGTGTCTATGTAGAGTCTTGCTTATGGATGTGTTGTGCACCACATCTATAAACAGGAGGCTACGGGACATGTAGGAGTTGTTTCTGTTGTTTCATCTTCTAGATCGTGCGATAGAGCCATATTGTAGGTGGATTATATCTAACCTCTAAATTGTTTTATTATAGCAAAGATGCCAGTTACGAGAAGGAGTAGAAATACAGGCAAGCAAATAGATGTGGCTGCCGGAGAAGGGAGTAGCCAATTATTACCTAGACAAGCTGATCAAAGTAAGGCTTAAAATGAGTCTCTATCATAGACTTCCCCGACTCCTCCATCTCTAGATGATTTAAGGAGGGAAGCAACACCTCGAGAACCCCCTATAAATACTACTGAGCAAGATTTAAAGAATGCAGTCCAATTATTGACTCGTATAGTTGCTGGCCAAGGGCAAAGGCAAGAAGGTCCAATTGCAGGTACGAGTGCTGCAGATAGGGCTGCTAGTACACGAATACGTGATTTTCTTAATTTGGACCCTCCATCATTCACCGGGTCAGATCCTAAAGAAGATCTGCAAGACTTTATTGATCAGATTCAACGAACTTTGGATGTTATGCATGTAAGTGGTAAAGAAGCAGTTGAGCTAGCAACATATAGACTCAGAGGTATGGCTATATTGTGGTATGAAGCTTGGAAGCAATCAAGGGTTACAGATGCACCTTTAGCTAGTTGGAAAGAGTTCAAAAAGGCATTTCTTGACCATTATCTGCCATTAGAGATCCAAGAGGCCCGTGCTGATCAGTTTTTAAATCTCCACCAAGGGAATATGAGCGTGAGGGAGTACAGTCTCAAGTTTAATTCTTTATCCAGGTATGCTCCTAATGTAGTGTCTACTATGGAGGATAGAGTTCATCGATATGTGGACAGATTAGATTCATATTTGGTTAGAGATTGTACCATTGCTTCTTTGAATAAAGACATGGATATAGCGAGGATGCAAGCTTTTGCACAAAAGTTGGAGGATTAAAGGCAAAGAAGAAGGGCACAAGAGTCGGAAAGAGGGCAGTCCAAGAGGGCCAAATCTACGGGGCAGTTTACCCAATCTCAAGGTGAGTTTAAGCCTCAGTTTTTTAATAGACCACCTAGGACATCATTTTCCTACTCTACAGCTAGTGCTCCACCCTGAGGGTCTAGGGGCGATCAGTTTGGGCAAAGAGTTGAAAGCCAAAGCTCAAGAACAGCAGGGCACCAAGAGCAGGGAATTATGAGCCAATCAAGACCTCCTCGACAACTTTGTATACAGTGCGGGAGAAATCACCTAGGCACATGTATGTTTGGGACAGATGCTTGTTTTTGGTGTGGTACACCGGGACACATGATGAGAAATTGCCCTCAAAGGGGCATGGGTGGTATGGCACAACCTGCTGGATCGATTGCTGCATCGTCTTCATCAGTTCCTTCTTTAGGCAGGGGTGCACAAATGCCTGCAGGTCGTGGTAGAAGTGTTAGAGGAGCAGCTAGTTCTAGTGGAGTTCAGAATCGCACGTATGCCCTGGGGAATCGACAAAATTTGGAGGCTTCACCGGATGTGGTTACAGGTACATTATCCATCTTTTCACATATTGTATATGCATTAATTGATCCGGGGTCTACACTATCGTATGTCACTCCATTGATTGCTGCAAAGTTCAAAAGAACACCAGAATTATTGGTTAAACCATTTGAAGTGTCTACACCGATTGGTGAATCTATTATAGCTAGAATACTCTATCGAAAGTGCTTAGTAACTGTTTGTGGTCGTAATACATTAGCAGACCTTGTTGAACTAGAAATGGTTGATTTTGATGTCATAATGGGTATGGATTGGTTAGCTTCTTGTTTTGCTACAGTAGAATGCCGAACTAAGATGGTGCATTTCCATTTTCCAAAAGAGGCAGTCCTTGAATGGAAAGGTAATGTTGGGGTGCCAAGAGGTAAGTTTATTTCTTATTTTAAGGCTAAGAAGATGATGACCAAAGGTTACATATGCCATTTAGTAAGAGTGAGAAATATAGATGCAGATCCACCAACTCTTCAATTTGTTCCGGTGGTAAATGAATTTCCTGATGTATTTCCTGAAGATCTTCCAGGTTTGCCTCCAGAACGAGAAGTAGAGTTTGGTATTGATATAATTTCAGATACTCAACCTATCTCCATTCCTCCATATAGAATGGCCCAGGCAGAATTACGGGAGTTGAAGGAACAATTAAATATAGAATGATTTGTTAGAAAAGGGACAATTAAATATAGAATGATTTGTTAGAAAAGGGATTCATAAGGCCTAGTATGTCCCCTTGGGGAGCACCAGTTTTATTTGTACGCAAGAAAGATGGGTCATTGAGAATGTGTATTGATTACCGACAGTTGAATAAGGTAGCGATTAAGAACAAATATCCCCTCCCAAGAATTGATGATTTGTTTGATCAGTTACATGGTGCTAAGTGCTTTTCAAAAATTGACTTGAGGTCGGGTTATCACCAAGTGAGGGTCAGAGATCAAGATATACCCAAGACGGCTTTTCGAACATGGTATGGTCATTTCGAGTTTTTAGTTATGTCATTCGGGCTAACAAATGCACCAGCAGCTTTTATGGATTTGATGAATAGGGTGTTCAAGCCATTTTTGGATGTGTTCGTGATAGTAATTATAGATGACATTATGGTGTATTCAAGATCTGAAGAGGACCATGCTAATCACTTGCGGCAGGTGTTACAGATTCTTCGTGATCGAAAGTTGTACGCAAAGTTCTCTAAATGTGAGTTTTGGTTAAGATCTATGGCATTCTTGGGTCATATTGTATCTGATGAAGGAGTAAGGGTTGATACCCAAAAGATAGAAGCTGTGAAGAACTGGACAAGACCTACAACACCTACGGAGGTTCATAGTTTCCTTAGGTTGGCAAGTTATTATAGAAGGTTTGTTGAAGGATTTGCTTCTATTTCCGCACCATTAACAAAACTAACACAAAAAGAAGTCAAGTTCCAGTGGAGCGATGCGTGTGAAAGAAGCTTCCAAGAATCGAAGAATAAATTGACTTCTACACCTATATTGGTACTTCCAGAAGGCACGAAAGGGTACGTAGTGTATTGTGATGCATCAGGAGTGGGCTTAGGATGTGTGTTGATGCAGGATGGTAAGGTGATAGCTTATGCCTCAAGGCAGTTACGGTCACATGAGAAAAACTATCCAACCCTTGATCTAGAGCTAGCAGCAGTTGTGTTTGCTTTGAAGATATGGCGCCACTACTTGTATGGTGTTCACGTTGATATATATACTGATCACAAGAGTTTGCAATACATCTTTAAGCAAAAGGATCTGAATTTGAGGCAGCGAAGGTGGCTTGAGTTATTAAAGGATTATGACATTGATATCTTCTATCATCCCGGGAAGGTAAATGTTGTAGCTGATGCTTTAAGTCGTAAAATGATGGCAAGCACTTATGAGCAGTCCATAGGAAGGCAGCAAATAACTAAAGATCTACGTCAATTAGCTAGCTTGGGGGTTCGCCTTCTTGAATCTCCAGATGAAGGAGTTATTGTCCAAAATGCTGCAGAATCTTCATTTGTAGAGGAGGTAAAAGAGAAGCAGTACACGGATCCTATCCTATTACAGTTTAAGGATAATGTACAACAAGGTATGACAAAGACATTTGAGCTTACAGAAGAGGGAGTACTTCAATGCCAAAACAGATTGTGTGTACCTAACATAGATGGACTAAGAAGGAGAATTATGACAGAAGCACATCATTCAAGATATTCTGTCCATCCGGGATCAACAAAAATGTATCATGACTTGAAAGAAGTATATTGGTGGGGTGACATGAAGAAGAGCATTGCAGAATTTGTAGCTCAATGTCCAAATTGTCAACAAGTTAAAGTAGAGCACCAGAAGCCTGGAGGTTATATGCAGCGTATAGAACTTCCAATTTGGAAGTGGGATATGATTAATATGGATTTTGTCACTGGTTTGCCTCGCTCATTTCGGAAGTTTGATTCCATATGGGTGATTGTTGATAGACTCACCAAAGCAGCGCACTTCTTACCGGTCAAGACTACTTATACAGTTGAAGAGTATGCAAAGTTGTATATTAAAGAGTTAGTCCGGCTACATGGAGTGTCAATCTCTATTATATCTGATATAGGAAATCAATTCACCGCGAACTTTTGGAAGTCATTTCAGAAGAGTTTGGGAACGCAAGTGAATTTAAGCACAACCTTTCACGCTCAAACGGATGGTCAGGCAGAACGTACAATCCAAACACTTGAGGATATGTTGCGAGCTTGTATATTAGACTTCAAAGGTAGTTGGGATGATCATTTGCCGCTTATTGAGTTTGCTTACAACAACAGCTACCATTCAAGTATCAGAATGGCACCTTATGAAGCGTTATATGGGAGAAAGTGCAGGTCACCGATCGGATGGTTTGAAGTGGGCGAAACTGCCTTATTTGGGCCAGGAGTTCATCAAGCTATGGAAAAAGTTAAGGTGATACAACAACGATTAGCAACAGCTCAAAGCCGGCATAAATCATATGCAGATAATAGAAGGAGAGGACTGGAATTTTTCATAGGAGATTGGGTATTTTTGAAGGTATCCCCAATGAAAGAGGTAATGAGATTTGGTAAAAAGAGGAAGTTGAGTCCGCGCTATATAGGGTCATATAAAATTATTCGAAGAGTTGGTCAAGTCGCGTATGAGTTAGAGCTACCTCAAGAGCTCTCAACAGTTCATCCAGTATTTCATGTCTTAATGCTTCGAAAATGCATAGGCGACTCATCTCGTATCATTTCTACGGAAGATGTACATTTTACAGAAGATCTCACTTACGAAGAAGTACCCATCGCAATTTTGGATCGACAAGTTAATAAACTAAGAAATATAGAAGTAGCTTCTGTAAAAGTACTATGGAGAAACCAACAAGTTGAAGAAGTTACAGGGAGGCGGAAGAAGCAATGAATTCCAAATATCCTCATTTATTTCAATCCGAGGAGAAGGGTCAAAGTGCTAAGTTGAGACAATAACAAGTAAGTATAAGTCTGTGCGTATTATGTGGCTAACAATAGAATTCAACATAGGCTTGATTGAACTTGATTGGAGCTGAATAATTAGGCAAACATTCGTGGACGAATGTTCCTAAGGAGGGGAGGATGTAACGTCCCATATTTTGCATATACTAGTTCTATGTGAGTAGTGAGGGTTTGAAATAGGTTTGACAATATGCGAAAGAGGTTTGAGGCTAAATAGAGTAAGTAAAGTATAATTTGTCATAGTAATCAACCTACTTGGTTAAGCTTCTGATTCGGATGTCTTACGTAATTAAGTTACTTACGTACATGTGTAGCTTACGTAGAAAGGATGACATAGGTTCTTAATGGTAGATTAACTGTTGACCTACTTAAATAAGTGGTAAGTAGGTGATGCACCTACTTAGGAAATATGTGGACTGCATTATAAAAGAAAAGGGCAACTAGGTGATGCAGCTACTTAAAGAACTTGTGGCAGAAATTAAGGTAGTGATGTACCTGCTTACTTAAAGTGAGGGACTAGATATTTCTACATATTTCTTAATGTAAAAACGTCCAGAAAGGACCTTAAGAGAATGAAATTCATTTCATATATCTCTCACTTGTTTTACATCAATTTACTCCCAAAAAGAAACCCTAGAATCTCCAAAGTGCTGGCCTGCAAGTTCACCATTAAAAATCTGAGAAAGCCCTTTATTTTTCAAGTACAAGTTGGTGTAACATCTCCCATCTTAAGAAATTCAAGAGGAGAAACTGATTTCACCGTAAGATAATTTGGCAAAAACAACCTAAACCTTGAAGTTAGCAAGTGAGGTTGCTGTCCAACAAGGTGAGTTACTGAAATTTTCATCCCTCTTTTGTGCTTGAATCGGTTAGGGGATTTGGTATGTGTTAATGAGCTAAGAATTGTTCCTTTTTCATGGTGTGAGATTGGGGAATGTTCTGGTTGATTGTGCATGTTGGGACAGCCATGGAGGGGAGTCCCCTTTAACTCAATTGTTAGCCCATTTGAGCATTTTAAATGTAATGTTAGTTGGATGTTCAAGGGACAATGGTCGGAAACCGTGAGTTCATATTGCTACTGCCAGATTCTGATGTTTAGAGACTGATTTGTGTATAGTAACATAAGGAGGCATGTGCAAAAGTCATGAGAACTTGTTAAAGGATAAAACGGTAAAGGGTGCAGTAACGTACCATCTAATTGGGCGTTGCATGAGCTTGCTGCCTGCAACCCCTTTGTATACCGTTTTGCATATGTTATAAAGCCCGAGGAGTTTCAGGGGACCTTATTAGAAGGTCGTATTGTATATGACGTTATTAAAGGAGAAGGAGTTTCAGGGGACCTTATTAGAAGGTCGTATCGCATCATAGAATGCTTGTCGCAGCATAAGATGCCTATTGCATGATAATCTGGATGGCGGAATCCCATACGTACCAATTCGTCTCTTTAAAAGATGCGGGTCTATGAGACTGTATGGTGACGGTATGGTGTAATTACGGGTATGGCCTAGTGGCAGCAGGCGTTAAGGATAGGCGGTGCTAGGGTATTGATGCAAGGATGCAAAAATGACTCCATGTGTTTTTTTATTAACATAATATTCTACATTACAAATATATCCTAACACCCGGGATGGTGCTACCCTTCTTCCCTATACGGAAACTAATCCAATGAAAGAGCAGACAAGCCCAAAGACTGTACTGAGCCATTCGGTGACTTTCGCGGTCGCCCTCACTAAACCAACTTGAATCTGAACTACTATTTGCGCTCACCTCACCGGAACCTAAATTTGTATTTACCTCTGTTACATCACCTGAACCACTAGTAGTAGTACGATACTCATGGTTCTGAAAGATCGAAGCCCTTTCAAAATCGTATTAGTACATATTTTACCTCCTCCCGCATAGGCGCATCGTCGTAGAGGCGGTCAACCCATTTCTTATTTAGACTATCAATCATGTCGTTATCTTTCTTGATCATGGTAAAAAATTTCACCCTTTAATGAGTCGATTAGAAATCAAACCTGGGATATCGAATCCCTGGTATTTTACATTATAGTTTACCAGCGATAGGTAGCACACCCAGTTCGCGGGTCTCTCAACCCGGCGGACCCATTGTTCATACACCTGCTATGAGAGGTAATCGTGCCACCCAGGACTCGAATACATGCAGCAGGTGAACGACATAAACGGGATTTCTCAATGATGCCTTCACCCCGACCGGAGTCCCTTAGATATGATACAAAAGGGCTCTTGGTCTATCCTTGATCAGAGATTTCTCTATGAAAAATATGAATCGAAGTTTGAATAAGGGGAGGGAGAAGGAGCCCTTGATCCGCAGGAGGATTTATTCAATCACATAGTTTGGGCTCCTAGAATATGGTGCCCTTGGGGCTTTCTATTTGATTGTATCGAAAGGCCCAATGAATTGGGATTTTCCTATTGGTCCAGGTCATTTCGGGGCAAGCGGATCCTTTATGATGAAAATGATGAGCTTCAAGAGACTGATTCGGGGTTCTTGCAGAGTGGAACCATGCAGTACCAGACACGAGATAGATCTTCCAAAGAACAAGGCCTTTTTCGAACAAGCCAATTCATTTTGGCCCCTGCAGATGCACTCTTTTTCCTATTCAAAGATCAGCCCCCTGGCTTTGAGTTTTCACATCGAGAATTATTTGCAGATGTAGAGATATCAAAGGGGCTTCTTACTTCCCAAACGGATCCTCCTACATCTATATATAAATGCTGGTTTATCAAGAATACGCAAGAAAGGCACTTCAAATTGTTGATTAATCATCAGAGATGGCTTAGAACCAATAGTTCATTATCTAATGGATCTTTCAGTTCTAATACTCTATCCGAGAGTTCTCAGTATTTATCAAATATGTTCCTATCTAACGGAACTCTATTAGACTAAGAGGCGATTAGAACTTCTAGACTATGAGAAAAAGTTGCCTACGCTGAAGATGTTGATTCTCCCTCTCCTTCTCTTGCCATATGAATTAACTCTTCTCTTAAGAGAAGCTCCCGTGCCCCAACCTATCTATTCAGTTCCCATGTCTGCATTCTTTGATTTGGAATCCAACTAACAGTGTTCCCGACCCCTTGAGAGACCCGTATTCTCTAGACTGATGGAAGACGCGGTCCTGGCATATTCGATAAAGTATCCTTTTTCAGTTTCCTTTCAATCTCTATACTGACCGTCGCACCCTCACCTGAGAGATTGGCTGAGCATAGATAACTCTTAAAGTGTTCTTTCATCCGCATTTTCCCTTATGGCAGATTCGAAAAGTATCCCATCTTTTAATCTTGAATCTCATAAAAGAGGAATCTCGCCACCCTAAAGCATCGTACCATTATTCGAATTGGAATCGGCCAGGCCTTTAAGGCTTCTATCTACTCTCCTGTTGATATTCTTTGTTTTGTCACTCGGTTCGTTTGACTTTGAACTATGCAAATAAATAGGCGGCGCTTATCATTGCGTTAAACTTCCTTGAAAGGGTACGGAGTGTATCCTCGTACCATACTCGAGCTTTGGATGAATTTTTTTGACCGGTCCTTTCGAGCTTCCAATTTATCTGGATTGCAGCCCAGGAGGGCACTCTGGAGCAACCTTTCGAACTGCTGCTGAATCCATGGGCACGCAAGAGAAAACTAGGCGAACTGAAAGATCTTAGTAGCCAGAGGAAATTATAGCAAAAGAGATTCCCGTAGTAGCAGCGGGCGAAATGCGAGCTGCCTAAACCGTGAAAACGGGATTGTGGCAG
Source organism: Solanum stenotomum (assembly GCF_019186545.1). NCBI lineage: Eukaryota > Viridiplantae > Streptophyta > Magnoliopsida > Solanales > Solanaceae > Solanum > Solanum stenotomum. Next base: position 18,767,288 of record NC_064286.1, read on the forward strand.
AGCAATACAAGCGTCGTGCAGCTAGGCAAAGCAACCCGAATGTTGCACCATAGATGGCGAAAGTCCAGTATCCGAAACCATCACTAGCTTAGGCTCTGACCCGAGTAGCATGGGGCACGTGGAATCCCGTCTGAATCAGCAAGGACCACCTTGCAAGGCTAAATACAACTGGGTGACCGATAGCGAAGTAGTACCGTGTGGGTAAAGAACCCCCGGGAGTGAAATAGAACATGAAAGCGTAAGCTCCCAAGAAGTGGGAGGAGCCAGAGCTCTGACTGCGTGCCTGTTGAAGAACGACCGAGTCATCAATACACAGACGGACCGTCAATGCATTGACGGACCGTCCTGGTAGGTCGTTGTTTGGGACAGAGGCTCAACATTTGGGGGCTAAGCTCCCACAACTAAGTGTGGAGCAACTCCCCCTTTTGACGGGGCATCAATGGCCTGACGTGGCGTCACCCTGGGCGTCAAACAAGACTACCAAACACACTGCCTAGGCAGCCTTTTATGCCAACGTTTGGTTCCTCTCCAAGGACCCTTAGGTGGTCCTTGGGGAATCGTACCCGGACGTTGGGACCCTAAACATGCCTATTAAGATAGTAGGGTCACCATCACTGATTTTAGACTTCATACAACACATAAAAACTTACAAGACACACTTGAACTCACTAGCATGCAAATGACTAGTTTCCGAACGTCTTGAACGTCTCATTGACGTTTGACTTCAAACTCAACTAAACTGACCTATAAACTCATTTTCAATCATTTATACAAGTGTATCCACTACAAAGACGCGTGTGAAGCTCTAATTATCCTATTTCATTTTGAGGAATGTTACAATATCCCCCACTTGGGAACATTAGTCCTCGAATGACACTTCAACATTATAAAGAAAAGACTCTAGAACTAGCAGCCCACAACTAGCATGTAATATCATTACTACAACACATATTCAGGAGGAAACATCAACTCGACATAAAAAAGCATTACAACAAGACTTTCATGCAATTCAAGGAAGTAGGAATAACATCTACCACTCAATATGCACAAAACTTTACAATTTCTCATTTCTTTGGAGGTACTTCCTTCTCTATAGCATATCATGATCATTACAACATTTATAGGCTCACCGTACAATTTTTCTCAAAATCATATTCAAGATCAAATCAAGGCATGATAAACTAGGCCTTCTCCCTAGGAGTCACTCCTATTGCATACACAATCTTAAACAACTCATCTATAAAGTTTTGTGGGTCCTCATCTACCTTAGAACCAAAGAAGGTAGAAGGGTTCATCTTTGTGAAATCCCTTAACCTTGAGGCCACGGTACTCTCAATATCATTCACCATAGGCCTCACATCTCTATTTGCTTGAGTAGTCATGGCACAAACCTGCCTCTCTAATCTCCTCATATGCTTCATAATACATCATAAACATACATAACCCATTTACCTTTACCTTCTTGCCATGGAACTCCACCTTAAGTAACCCTTAAGCCATACCTTTGTGCAATATATGGGCTACGTCCCATACCATCATCACCCACACTAAGGCACCAGCTTAAGGTCACACAAGTGCACTTACCATGCATATCTCAACCTTCACCAATTAATCACATAAGACTTATAAGCACATAAGCCAACAAGTCACTTCCTAAAACTACAAGACTCATCAAATATCATCCCAAGACTAACCTAAGTAAGACATGGGGAGGCATCCCATATTACCTCTCCATACCACACCCAAGTGATCCTTAAGGTTACACAAGACAAGTTCCATTCACATCTCAAGCTCTCCCTTTAATGTCTACTTGTGCAATATCTAGATGATATCCCATTCCACCACCTATCCTAATTAGTACACCCTTAAGAGATCCTAATTCATTCATTCATTAATGTGGGGGGAGAGCCTTAACCGAAATAGACCATGGAGTTTGACATGGAATCCCGACAGTAACCCTTACCGGATGAGCGATCCCCACTTGCCTAAGGTAGGGTCATTCTTTTAGCCTTTACGTGGTAGAGACCACTAGCTAGTCCTATGTGGGCACATAGTTAAGGGACAGAAGGATTGCTTCTAAGTACTCTCATCTCAACTCAACCACCCATCTTATGGGTTGCTACTAAATACTCACATCTCTACTAACGAAGGAGTATCCACCCATCTTCATATCCTCTCGGTGCTAGACATTACTCCCCCACGGAGTTGGACATTCATTCATTTAGGCATAATAATTGCTACTAAGTACTCTCATCTCAACTCACGAAGGAGTACCCATCCTAGCCCAACATTCATTCGTTTAGGGATAAGGATTGCTACTAAGTACTCTAATCTCAACTCACAAAGGAGTACTCATCCCAACCCAACATTCATTCATTAAGGCTTTTGGATTCAAAGATGAGAAAATCTTTCATCTAGGAACCCCATTCATTTAAAGGAGTACTTTATGAGACTATCCTTACAATAGACCCCACTTCCATTCATTAGCTAATTAACTCCCATTCTTTTCATTCTTTCTTTCATTCTTTCATTCTTTTCATTCTTTCTTACATTCTTTCATTCTTTTCATTCACTAGGTGTGAGAGTAGGTAAACATAGTCTATCCTAACCTCACCTTCATTATAAATCATTCAAAGAAGACAACAACCAAGCATAACACATAAAGTATCTACACAAGGTTACCTTTCATACTTTTAGACCATACACAAAATTCACTTTATATCGCATTACCTTCATATAATCAACAATATTCAAAACAACAATCATCCAACTTCTCCTACAAGTCCATGATCCCAACATGCTTATAAAGTAAACACCTCCCCACTTTCAAAGGGATTAAACCTCACAATTCTAACATCTACAACATAATCTATGCACAACTTCATCATTATTATAATCTATTCACAACTTCATCATCATCATATACCTTAGGTCACAGTTGCCCATTCAAGGGCAACATCCAAAATATCACAATTGACCATCAATTCCTCATAATTCAATATAGAACAATACATAAATCAATAGGCAATAACAATCTACACATTAATATCACATTATTAGCTCATCATCAATAGACCCACTTTAGACCCAAAACTTAGGATTTCAAGATATGCAAGGGTTCATGGAATTTTTTATCTTTAAACAATCAATATTAACATAAATAATCATTTGAAATACTTCCACGCAAGAACACAAGCTTAGAATTGAAATTGGGGTTTTTAGTGTGTACGAAAAACATTGAAATCACTTTGAGTTGGCTCTTTGATTGAAAGGAGAATCAAAGATAAAATACCCATACCTTTGTAATTAATTTCCTTAAGAATCTGAAGGAGAATTCAGTAGGAACCCATCCCCAAGCTTGAAGTTTCATCAATGTCTTCCATGGAGTTCTAGAGAGTATTTATGTGAGAGGGAAGGTTCAATTGGAATAATGAGGTCGAATTCTAGGTTAAAGAGTTTTAACTAACTTAAAATACCAAGAATAGGTAAAATAATCATCTAGGGTCTAATTAAAACGTGGAGTGAATTGGTAAATTCACCCCACTTTTGGCCGAAACTTGGCAGTGAAACAGTGCACCAAACGACGGCCACCATTGACAGACCGTCAATGCATTGACGGTCGTTGTTTTGGACAGAGGCTCAACATTTGGGGGGCTAAGCTCCCACAACTAAGTGTGGAGCTATGGCCCATTTTAATGGGGCGTCAATGGCCTGACAAGGCCTCACCCTGGGCGTCAAACAAGACTGCCAAACACACTGCCTATGCAGCCTTTTATGCCAACATTTGGGTCCTCTCCAAGAACCTTTAGGGTGGTCCTTGGGGAGTCGTTCCCGGACGTTGGGACCCTAAACATTCCTATTAGGATAGTAGGGTCACCATCACTGATTTTAGACTTCATACGACACATAAAAACATGCAAAAGACACACTAGAATACACTAGCACGCAAACGACTAGTTTTCGAACGTCTTGAATGTCTCTTTGACGTTTGACTTCAAACTCAACTAAACTGACCTATAAACTCATTTTCAAACATTTATACAAGTTTATCAACTACTAACACGCATGTGAAGCTCTAATTATCCTATTTCATTTTGAGGGATGTTACCATATCCCCTACTTGGGAACATTCGTCTTCAAATGACACTTCAACATTATAAAGTAAAGACTCTAGGACTAGCAGCCCACAACAAGCATGTAATATAATTACTACAACACACATCAAGGAGGAAACATCAACTCGACATGAAAAAGCATTACAACAAGACTTTCATGCAATTCAAGGAAGTAGGAATAACATCTACCATTCAATATGCATAGAACTTTACCATTTCTCATTTCTTTGGAGGAAGTTTCTTCTCCATAGCATATCATGCTCATTAAAACATTTAGAGGCTCACCATACAATTTCTCTCAAAATCATAATCATGCAACATCAAGATCACACTTGGCATGATCAACTAGGCATCTCATGGAGCAATTTAAACAATTCTTCATAAATGCATATAAATCGTGAAACACATATATTTACTTAAACTAGAATTCAACTAAAATATGCACATCATAAGGAGGATATGGAAACTCAATTCACATAAGACTCCAACATGCAACATGCTACTAAGAACTCTTTGTATTCAAGCTTGAATTAGAATAGAAGGAAAAGACAAGGATATCAACAACCTTACTACTCAACTCATTATCCCCCACTTCGGGTAAACCCATCTAACGTTATCATCAAACAAACAACAAAGAAAATTGACTTACCTTCGTTTGTTCCCTTATCCCTGTTAGCTTGAAGCATATAGAAACGGTTCCTCTTAGGAGCATTTGGATCCGGGCCATCATGAGCAACTTGATTGGTCTCTTTCCTTTTTCCCTTAAGTGTAGGGCAATCTCTCATCTTATGACCCTTACTCCCACATCCAAATCATCCATCCGTACCTGCAAGACACTTGCCCAAATGTTGCTTCCACAAGTAGCACACCTAGGCCTCTCAAAAGTAGAACCACCTCCATTCCCTCTTTGAGGTTTAGGGTTAGACACCCTATCATTGTTGACCATTGAAGAATCTTGGTTATAGAACCTCTTCTTAGACCTAGATTGGTTTTGTTCATCCGGCCTAGCCCTCTTCATATCTCTATTCATCCTACTAAGCTTTGTCTGCTCAAGTTGTTGAGCATAAACCAGAAGCCTAGAGATATCCATATCATGATGGAGCATGGTCGTACGACACTTCTTCAACCAAACCGGAAATCACCATCACAAACTTATTCATTCTAGCCCTAAAATTTGCTACCAAGGTAGGAGCATACTTGGAGAGTATTCCTTCATACTCATATTCCCTTGACGTAGGTTCATGAACTCAACCAACTTTTGCTCCCTTAGTTCTAAGGGGAAACACCTATCAAGAAAGGCCGTCTTAAACACTCCCCAATCCATTGGGTCAGCCCCTATGGGTCTCTCATCCCTCCATTTCAAACCACACTTGAGCTACGTCCTTGAGTTGGTAAAAAGCCAACTCTGCCTTCTCCGTAGGAGTCACTCCCATTGCATCCATAATCTTAAACACCTTATCTATAAAGTTTTGTGGGTCCTCATCTACCTTAGAACCAAATAAGGTAGGATGTTTCATCCTTGTGAAATCCCTTAACCTTGAGGCCACGGTACTCTCAATAGCATTCACCTTAGGGCTCATATCTCTATCTTCTTGAGTAGTCATGGCACGGCCCAGGGAGAGAAAAGTAATCTCCCCATTAGTCATATCTGGCGGAGCCATTGGAACCTCATTCTCCTGCCCACCTAAAGGAGCTTAGTCACCTTGCACTCCTTAGGGAGGAACTCTATACATAAACAATACATCATAAACATACATAACCCATTTATCTTTACCTTCTTGCCTTGGACCTCCAGGGGTGACACTACACACCAAATTGCCCACAACACTATTTTTCCACAGGGCTGAATCCATAGAAACCTTGGCCATTACTTTAAGTGGCGGATGATTGGTATGCAGGATCGGTTGCAATGGTTTCACATGAATGTGAATCAAGAGATTGTCTTGAAAGGCTTTCCAACTAGCCATAGTACCATTGCGAGTTGTCCTTCTTCTTTAATCGGTTGCACCAACCCTTAAGCAATACCTTTGTGCAATGTATGGGCAATGTCCCATACCATCATCACACACACTAAGGCACCACCATAAGGTCACCCAAAATGCACTTACCATGCATATACCGCAACCTTCACCAATTAATCACATAAGACTTATAAGCACATAGGCCAACAAGTCTCTTCATAAAACTAGAACACTCATCAAATGTCATCCTGTAACATCCGACAATTTAGAATGAATATGAAGAAGCTTGAAATTGGAAGTAGTCATTTTTGGAAAAAAATTCAGAATCTGGAAATTCGGCCAAGTGTGGAAATCAGTGAGTTTTTGACCAACTTTGAGCAGTCATTACTCCTAGCTCAGGATGATCCAGGAGTAGTTCCAGTTATGTTTGGAAAGCCCTTAGAACGATCTTTCCAACGCCAAGAAAAAATAGAACATCATTGTAGATATTACTCAGGTACATTTACAAATCCTGAAATAAAATGGGAAATAAATAGAAAAGAATTATATGCACTATATAAATGTTTATTATCTTTTGAACCATATATCGTATATAATAAGTTTATTGTAAGAACAGATAATACGCTGGTAAAATGGTGGATCACAAGGAAGCTACAAGTTTCAGTTACAACAAAAGAAATAAGGAGACTAATATTAAATATACAGAATTTTACATTTACAATAGAAGTGATAAGTACTAACAAAAATGTCATTGCAGACTACATTTCAAGACAAAGCTACACAAACGGATCTAGACAAATATGAAAAAATATTCAATGCTATAGCAATGCTTTGTACAAAGATAGATAATATGGACAAAGAGATACAAAAAATGAAAGGTCAGCAGCATGACGGTAAATATCCCCCACTTAGGTGAATTTGATTCGACCTTAGGATGGAAGGAGGTGAATTTGAAAGAACTAGTAAGAGTTTCTCCTAAGTGGGGGATATATGTGGTTCGATGATAAGGTCTTTAAGTGTGGTTGATGTCTATGAGTTAGGCTTGAAGGATGCTTTCATTACAAGAGGTTTAGTGAAGTGAAGAGTTGGGTGAGAATAGTTTTTGGTAAGATTGATGGTTTCTCCCTTGAGATTCTTATGGCATGTCCATGTTGACCTTAGTTGGGTTTACCCTTAAGTGGGGGATGGTATGTTGAGTAGTGAAGTTGTTGAGAAGTGTTGATATCCTTACCTACTTCTATATGTGCTTACTCAAGCCTAAAACAAAGAGTTCCTAGAAGCTTGGATTATGTTTTGGAGTCTTATGTGAAAAAAGTTTTCCATGGTCTCCTTATGTCATGCATGTTTTAAATGAATTCTTGATTAAATGAGAAAATGAGTTTTCATAAATTTTGTTCCTCATGTTATCTTGCATCTATGATGATGTTGCGTAAAGTGCTTCTATGAGAAAGTTGCATAATGTTCAATTAGCATAAGTTGTCTATTTGCTTTATGGGGTGATAATGTGAGCATGCTTACTTGAGTTTTGGAGAAGGAAGTACCTCCAATGAAATGAAATGAGAAATAAGAAAAGATAAAGATGATGCATAAGGAGTTAGCATATGTTGTGCCTCCTTTCTTGAATCGCATGAAATTGTGTGGGACTTTCTATGTGGAGTTGGTGTTCCTCCTTATTATGTGTATTGATTATATGGTTGTATGCTTGAATATGGGTTGTTTACTTTGGTCGTTTTCCTAGAAAAGTGTTAAGTGTCATTCGAGGACGAATGTTCCCAAGGGGGAGATATTGTAACATCCGACAATTTAAAATGAATATGAAGAAGCTTGAAATTGGAAGTAGTCATTTTTGGAAAAAAATTCAGAATCTGGAAATTCGGCCAAGTGTGGAAATCAGTGAGTTTTTGGCCAACTTTGAGCAGTCATAACTCCTAGCTCAGGATGATCCAGGAGTAGTTCCAGTTATGTTTGGAAAGCCCTTGGAACGATCTTTCCAACGCCACCGATTTTGCTCGATTCCGAGTCTGTATGAGCGAGTTATGCCCTTTGAAAGTTGGGCAGTTGGCAGGGAGTCCGTCCGGAAATTTAAGGGCATTTTGGTCTTTTCACAAATCATTTCTTTTGAGGTTATATTGTTGTGTTAGGCTGATTGTGGATCATTTTTGTTCCATTTTAAAAGAGTAAGAGTTAGGGTTCTTGAGTGAAGAAGAGAAGAAGAGAGAAAGAAGAGAAGAAGAAGAAGAAGTGGGAGCTAGGGTTGTGGATGCAAGACGTTTTCTTCATCAAATTTCTTGGGGAATCTTAGTAAAGGTATGGGAGTTCTTTATCTAGGGCAAGCTATCACCCTAGAGCCAATTTCAAATGGTTTTCAACTTTT
>NC_064286.1:18776738-18782415 GCF_019186545.1 Solanum stenotomum
GAAGTACCAGGATATATAGAAAGAACATTAATAGGAACGGTAAAATTATGGCTACAAAATTTAGAAGAAGAAAGTACAAAAATATTAAGAAATAATAAGGCAATGGATGGAGAAATTGCAACTACACCAATTGATATACTAAATAAATACGAGATAGCTATAAGAAATGAATTCAGTAGTACTACTACAGAAACAGAAGAACAAAATAAAGAAAAACAGTTAAATAGAAATTTAATGTTAAAATTAGCAATATGTAATATGTGTTACATAGACGAATACACATGCGTATTTAGAGAATATTATTATAAAGGAACATATAACGCAGAAGAAGCAAAAGAAATAAGAAAATTATATTTTACAAAATTACCAGAACCATTTAGTTCTAAAATAATAAAAGATTGGAACGAAGCAGGATTACAAGATACACTAGGAGCAAGAATGAGATATTTACAAAAATGGTACTCAGAAATATGTGAAAAATATAGAGAAGAAATGAAAATGAAAAAAACAATAACTAGAAATTTAGCATGCTGTAAAGATAAAATAGCACCCCAATTTGGATGCAATGATAATTATTATAAAAAGAAATATAGGAAACCAGAACAGTATAAAAAATACAAATCCCAGTATAAATATAAAAGACCAAGAAGGAGATATTATATAAAAAATACTAAAGCAAAAAGACCTTTTAGACCAAAAACAAAAATATCAGAGTGTACATGTTATAATTGTAGAAAACTAGGACATTTAGCTAAAGATTGTAAATTACCTAAGAATCCAAAACAAAAACAAATATCAGAAATAGTAATTAATGAAGATATTTATACACAAATAGATTATATAGATTACAAATTAGAAAGTGATGATAGCATATACGAACTTGAAAATGAACAGTCCGAAAATGAAATAGAAGAATATAATGACTGAAAAAGAAGTAAAAATAATAAGGAAAGATGAATATACAAATGAAGAATCAACAGAACAAAAAGTAATTTTTGATCTTAATATATTTGAACAAATAAAAGGAAAAGAGTTAGATCTTAGCGTAGAAAAAATATTCCAAGTACCATTAATAAGAAATATATTTAAAAGACAAAAAGAAGAATACTACGTAGTAAGCCAAAAAGAACATATAATAGACTGTAAATATACTCAAGGGAAAGCAAGAATACCTATAATAAACAAGCGAATAATAAATAAAGAAATACAAGAAATTAAAGCCAAAGACCCCATAAAATACGTACACTTAGGAGGAACAGAAATATTAATAAAAGCTTGTTTTAGAGAAGGAATAGATACACCAATAGAAATATATTTGGCAGATGACAGAATAGTAGAATCAATAGAAAGAAGTATAATAAGTGCAGTAAAAGGAAATTTAATATACCAAAAATTTAAATTTATAATAAGTGCTAATTATTCAGTAGCAATAAATGATAGAAATATAGACAAATCATTAGTATTATATTGGAAAATGTCAGGAATAGAGCTAGCCCCAGGAAGTAAAATATTCACAGCTCGCTGTAAAAACCTATATGTACTAACAACAAAACATAAAATAACAGCAAAAAACAAGATAAATAAAATAAAAATAGAAAATCCCTTTGAAAAAATTGTTACAGTGATAGATAATAATGATTATAGCTATAAAGAAATAGACATAGAAGAAGATTTAGAAATAGTAAGTGACAGAATAAGTACATCAAAACGGATAAAAAATTTAGATAAAGAAAATGAGATTTCCCAACCTACAAGAAAATCGGTAGAATACCAAAGGATAAAAGAAATTGAACCATATCATTACTATATAACCGGAATAATAGAACAAAGAAAGCACATTATTATAATAAATACTGGACAAGAAGAAAACTATATACCAAGAGAATTAGTAACAAAAGAAGAAATAATCTCTAAAGAACAAGTATGTTCAAAATTACCAAAAGAATTACTACATATAGAAGAAACAACTCAAAAGGAAATAATCATAGGAGGAATAATGATATTAATAAATTTTAAAATATATCAAGAAGACAATATAATACTAGGAATAAAATGGCTAGAAGAAATGAAACCATATAACTTAGAAAATACCCAATTAACAATAACTTATAAAAACAAAAAGATCATAATAAAAAGAGCAATATGAAAATTTACATACTTGCAAAAATAATAGTAAAAAATTATTACAACAGATATTATACTCCAATGTTAGACACAGGAGCAGAAGCAAATATGTGCAAACATAATTATTTACCAGATGAAAAATGGGAAAAATTAAAAACACCTATAGTAGTAACAGGATTTAATAATGAAGGAAGTATGATAACATATAAAGCAAAAAATATAAAATTGCAAATATGGGATAAGATATTGACTATAGAAGATATATATAGTTATGAATTCATAAATAAAGATATGCTCTTAGGCATGCCATTTTTAGAAAAATTATATCCACACATAATAACAAAAACACATTGGTGGTTTACTACACCATGTAAACAAAAGATAGGAGCTAAACGGGTAAGTAATAAAAATAGAAAACCTACACCATGGATTAAAGGAAGTGAAAAAATAACCCAAAAATTAGAAAATATTAAAGAAAATACCCCTAATATAGAATTAATAATATTTTCAATAGATAAAATAAAAATAATTCAAGAAAAATTAGATATGTTATATAGTGAAGATCCCCTGAAGGGATGGAAAAAACACCAAACAAAAATAAAAATTGAACTAATTGACGAAAATAGTATAATTACCCAAAAACCATTAAAATATAATTTTGCTGACTTAGCAGAATTTAAAATGCACATAAAAGAGTTATTAGAAAATAGATATATCCAAGAAAGTAATAGTAAACATACAAGTCCAGCCTTTATTATAGTAAATAAATATAGTGAACAAAAGAGAGGAAAAAGTCGTATGGTTATTGACTACAGAAATCTAAATGCGAAGACAAAAACATATAATTACCCCATACCAAATAAAATATTAAAAGTAAGACAAATACAAGGCTATAACTATTTTAGTAAATTTGATTGTAAATCAAGATTTTATCATCTAAAATTAGAAGAAGAATCTAAAAAACTAACAACTTTTACAGTACCACAAGGATTCTATGAATGGAACGTACTACCATTTGGATATAAAAATGCACCTGGAAGATACCAACATTTTATGGATAATTATTTTAACCAATTAGAAAATTGCATAGTATACATAGATGATATACTCTTATATTCAAGAACAGAAGAAGACCATATCAAATTATTAGAAAAATTTATACATATTATAACACACTCAGGGATAAGTCTAAGTAAGAAAAAAGCAGAAAAAATGAAAAATCAAATAGAATTTTTAGGAATACAAATATATAAGAATGGTATAAAAATGCAAAATCATATAGTACAGAAGATAATAAATTCTGAAGAACAAATAGATACGAAAAAGAAATTACAATCATTTTTAGGATTAGTAAATCAGGTAAGGAAATATATACCTAATTTAGCAGAAAATCTAAACCTTTGCACAAAAAGCTAAAGAAGGATGTAGAATATTATTTTGATAAAAAGGATCAAGAACAAATACAGAAAATAAAATTATTATGTAAGAAGTTACCTAAATTATATTTTCCAGATGAAAATAAAAATTTTATATACATAGTAGAATTAGACGCTACTGAAATAAGTTATGGAGGAATACTAAAATATAAATACGATAAAGAAAAAATAGAACATCATTGTAGATATTACTCAGGTACATTTACAAATCCTGAAATAAAATGGAAAATAAATAGAAAAGAATTATATGCACTATATAAATGTTTATTAGCTTTTGAACCATATATCGTATATAATAAGTTTATTGTAAGAACAGATAATACGCAGGTAAAATGGTGGACCACAAGGAAGATACAAGATTCAGTTACAACAAAAGAAATAAGGAGACTAGTATTAAATATACAGAATTTTACATTTACAATAGAAGTGATAAGTACTAACAAAAATGTCATTGCAGACTACATTTCAAGACGAAGCTACACAAACGGATCTAGACAAAGATGAAAAAATATTCAATGCTATAGCAATGCTTTGTACAAAGATAGATAATATGGACAAAGAGATACAAAAAATGAAAGGTCAGCAGCATGACGGTAAATATGCGGAGCTAAGTCGATCGGAAGACTTAAAAATTCCAAAGCTAGAAGGTGACGCTGGGAAACACCGAAAAACCCAAGCTAACAATTTGTTACATGCAGCTACAGGTAGCACATCATCTACAAAAGAGGAGAAAAGATATGTCAATACAAATATGAACAAGTTATTCGAAAAACCATTTATACCCAAAAAACAAAATTCCACATTTGTACCACCTCAAATAAATACCTATAAGGAAAGTCTAAACCAGGACAAAAAGACCTATAACCATATAACCAGAGCATATATAGAAAATATCCACAAAATACAAACCTTTTTAAATAAAAACCCCAGATCAAAAACTACCCAAAATCCACATGAAGATTATATTACTCAAGCTTTGCAAGGATATAATAAGCTAATCGCTTTACCAAAGACAAATGCAAACCTAATAGCAACTTGCTATAACTATGGATTATTGAACACAGTATATACCCAAACTGGAGATGAAATAGCTACGATACCAGAGTTACATAAAGCATTCATGAACTACAAGAGAATAACTAAAGGAACTTTGTTTTATATAAAGTTTTATTCAGCACCAGCAGAAATACTTTACGACGAAATAAAACCGATTATACAAGTTATAAAAATTGGACTAACTAGAGAAATGATTATACCGGAAAAAGTAGAGGAGCAAGAGGAGATACAAAAAGTAGAGATACCAACATTCTATGCAGGAAAAAGGATTATTGGAATAGCTACTATACTGAATGAATTAACATCTAATTATTTGAACAACAATTCAATATGGAGTTATTATTCACGAGAACAAACAATGATATATTCGAATTGTCGAGACTTTAGAGCAGCAGATATGGAAGAACTCAGGCAATGGGCATTAAGTCTGTTAAAACCTGAGCAACAACCTACAACAAGAGCTATAAGGAAAGACTTTATCTCATCGGAAATAATGACCAGATACTGCAAAACTATTGGCCATGAACTTCCTTGGACATCCCCTAAACCATGTACCTACATGGGTTGCTTACTAGTTCTACCTTTGGCAAGTAGAACAACCTCCACGGAGTAGGATAGACTCCGGATTTCATACCTAGCTAGTATGGTCTATGTCGGTTATGCCTATTCCCATCATGTGGGATGCGCACTCTAGTTATGGGATAGGTTCTACAATGTGTAGGTAGTAGTATGGGATGCTATCTACACATGGCACGAGTAGGCTTTGAAGATACTAAAGTGAGTTCCCTAAGTCTAACGACTATTATGTGAAAGTCCCCTTATGTGCTTGAATGTCTCCAAAAATGGTTTCTTAAAGAATGTTGGTATATTGATGTTATATTGTAATGGTAAATTTCCTTATCTATGGTAACCCTTAGGAACACTTAGGTGTATATGAAGAGATTGTATGGGCGGTCACTTCATGTTTCACTTAAGTGTGGCTTTGGGTAACTTGAGATAGAGGTCAAGAAATGATGAAAAGGCTTACTTGTCAATTATGTTCATGTGTTGTACATTGGTAC
>NC_064286.1:18785227-18809681 GCF_019186545.1 Solanum stenotomum
TTGTGTTGTTTAATGTTTATTCATGATTAATTGTTGATAATGGGTGAATTAAGGGTGGTAAGCCTTATGAGTCAAGTATTGGTGATTGCTTGGATTTTTGGTGATTTTGGCTATGGCCTTGAATTATGGTAAGAAAACTTGAACTCTCTTTATTGAATTAATTGTTGTTGGTAGGTTGAATCCACCTTTGGTGGAAGTGTTATATCTTGTTCTTGTGTGGTATTATTGTGAATAGTAGCCATGAAGGCATTGGGGAAGTTGTTGCATAATGTTGGAATATTGTATTATTGTGAATTGAGGCCATGGAGGGCATTATATGAGTGTTATTGTATTGTTATATTATTATATATGAATGAGGCTATATGTAAAGTCCTATATGAAGCTATATGTAAACTTTTTATGTGAAGGTATATGTGAATGTATGATGTGAATGAGTTTTATATGAAGCTATATGTGAAGGTATGATGTGAATGAGTTTTATGTGATCTTGTGATGATCCTATGTAAAGTGGATAGCATTGTGAGTTAAAGTATGATTTCTCATGATGTATATATGAAATGATGTTGGATTATGAAGTATTCTTAAATGAAAATGTTGTGACTTCGTTGGTAGACTAAAGTGTCCCTCCTTGTTACTTAAAGTCTTGAATGCATGAATGTGTGAAATGGGCAGAACTAAGAAATGATGCCCTTTCTATAAATGCTAAAAGAGGAATTCTAGGCCAAGACTTGAATCGGCAAAACTAAGAAATGGTGCCCTTTCATAAGTCTAGCTTTCCTAAGTAAATGTAAAACCATGAAATCGGTAGACCTAATGGTGGTAGCCCTTCTCATGTGTGAAATGATGAACCTTAGACCGGCAGGCTTAAGACACTCTTAATGAAAAATCGGTAGGCTTGCACCCTTCCAGCGGGATTTAATGAGCTATCCTTATGAACCTTGACTGGCCATGACTAAGAAATGGGGCCTTTCTTGGGAAGAGGTACTATGAGTTGGTTGAACTAGAAAAGGAACCTTCTCTAAGTACATATGTGATTAAATACTCTATGGGTAACAAGGCTAGCACCGAGTGGATGTGGTTAGGAAGGTGGCCTAGTTGAGTATGAGATTAGGCACAATGAACTTCCTTGGACATCCCCTAAACCATGTACCTACATGGGTTGCTTACTAGTTCTACCTTTGGCAAGTAGAACAACCTCCACGGAGTAGGATAGACTCCGGATTCCATACCTAGCTAGTATGGTCTATGTCGGTTATGCCTATTCCCATCATGTGGGATGCGCACTCTAGTTATTGGATAGGTTCTACAACGTGTAGGTAGTAGTATGGGATGCTATCTACACATGGCACGAGTAGGCTTTGAAGATACTAAAGTGAGTTCCCTAAGTCTAACGACTATTATGTGAAAGTCCCCTTATGTGCTTGAATGTCTCCAAAAATGGTTTCTTAAAGAATGTTGGTCTATTGATGTTATATTGTAATGGTAAATTTCCTTATCTATGGTAATCCTTAGGAACACTTAGGTGTATATGAAGAGATTGTATGGGCGGTCACTTCATGTTTCACTTAAGTGTGGCTTTGGGGTAACTTGAGATAGATGTCAAGAAATGATGAAAAGGCTTACTTGTCAATTATGTTCATGTGTTGTACATTGGTACTAGTTGTGCATGATGGCTTGTGATATGAAGCATGATAAGTGGTAAGTTCACATTTGGTGGCCTTAGGATGATGCTTTAGTGTGGATGGTGGTATGGGACGCAATCCATACATTGTACAAAGTGTTGTCCAAGGGTTACTTGAGGTGGATGGTTTAAGGTGAAGGAATGGGTTATGTGTGGAGTATGTGCTAAAGTGGTTAATGACTTGTATGTTTGTTATGGTTGGACATTGTGACTCTTATACTTGTATTTTTTTTCATGAAGTTTTACCAAATGGCATAAAAGCATGTTTCTCCAATAAACGTCCCTTTTAGCACGTTTTTGCATGGCTTCCATATTTAGTACTTAATTGTGCTAACCCCTTTCTTTCCCTTTTTGACTAAAGTGTAGGGATTAGGAGATGGTGACATGTCATGGCTATTTGATAGGTTTCTAAGTGTTGAAGATGAAGACTTGGTGAGTCCTCATATATTCGAGGACAATACCCCATATGTTGTTTTATGTCTTTTTAGTATTGTTTAAGTTGTGTATGGGATTGGTCCCGAATTTTGTACTCTAAAGTATTAGATGGTTTTCAGACATCATGTATAAAGTCTAGAAAGTCTTCCGTTTGCTATTGTTTTTTTTTAATGAAATGTTTTCTTGGTAAAGAAAGTTTTTAATTCCTTATAATTTTTAGTTTTATGCGATGAATGAATGCTAAGAGGCTTGTATTAGACCTCCGAGAAGTCGAGTTCGACGGTTACGACTAAGGGGTGCTCTCGGGTCGTGACACATCCCAAGACTCACCTAAGTAAGACGTGAGGAGGCAGCTCATACTACATCTCCATACCACACCCAAGTGATCCTTAAGGATGTACAAGACAAGCTCCATTCACATCTCAACATAAATCGTTCATTCAACTTAATGCAATTAGACAACTTCATTCATTAACGACATAAGATCATCACATACATTCAATTCAACATTAGCACTTACATTCAATTCATTATGACTCACTTTCATACTAGCATGCTCAAAGACCAACACTTTCATTAATTAGCCCAATAAGACTCATTCATTCATTATCATTACTAAGACACACCAAGATCTCCCTTAAATGTCTACTTGTGCAATGTCTAGATGATAGCCCATTCCACCACCTATCCTACGTAGTACACCCTTTAGGAACCCTAGTTCATTCATTCATTAATGTGGGGGAAGAGCCTTAACCGACATAGACCATGGAGCTCGACATGGAATCCCGGCAGTAACCCTTACCGGATGAAGGATCCCCAGTTGCCTAAGGTAGGGTCATTCTTTTAGCCTTTACGTGGTAGAGACCACTAGCTAGTCCTATGTGGGCACATAGTTAAGGGATAGAAGGATTGCTTCTAAGTACTCTCATCTCAACTCACGAAGGAGAACCCATCTTAAGGGTTGCTACTAAATACTCACATCTCAACTAACGAAGGGGTATCCACCCATCTTCATATCCTCTTGGTGCTAAACATTACTCCCCCACGGAGTTGGACATTCATTTCATTCATTCATTTAGGGATAAGAATTGCTACTAAGTACTCTCATCTCAACTCACGGAGGAGTACCCATCCTAGCCCAACATTCATTCGTTTAGGGATAAGGATTGCTACTAAGTACTCTCATCTCAACTCACGAAGGAGTACTCATCCTAACCCAACATTCATTCATTAAGGAAGCTCTTGGATTCAAAGATGAGAAAACCTTTCATCTAGGAACCCCATTCATTTAAAGGAGTACTTTATGAGACTATCCTTACAATAGACCCAACTTCCATTCATTGGCATTAACTCCCATTCTTTTCATTCATTCTCACATTCTTTCATTATTTTCATTCACTAGGTGTGAGAGTAGGTAAACGTAGTCTATCCTAACCTCGCCTTTATTATAAATCATTCAATGAAGACAACAACTAAGCATAACACATAAAGTCACTACTTGTCACTTTTCATACTCTTAGACCATACACAAAATTCACATCATATCACATTACCTTCACATAATCAACATTACTCAAAACAATATTTTAGTGTATTTGAACAACATTGAAATCACTTTGATTTGGCTCTTTGATACCTTTGTGATTAATTTAATTAGGAATTTGAAGGAGAAATCAGTAGGAACCCATCCCCTAGCTTGAAGCTTCATCAATGTCTTCCATGCAGTTTTAGAGAGAATTTATTTTATAAGGAGGGTTCAATTGGAATAATGAGGTCTAATTCTGGGTTAAAGAGTTTTAACTAACTTAAAATACCCAAGAATAGGTAAAATAGTCATCTAGGGTCTAATTAGAACGTGGGGTGAATTGGTAAATTCACCCCTTACTTGGCCGAAACTTGGCAGTGAAACAGTGCACCAAACGACGACCACCATTGACGGACCGTCAATGCATTGACGGTCGTTGTTTTGGACAGAGGCTCAACATTTGGGGGGCTAAGCTCCCACAACTAAGTGTGGAGCTACGCCCCCTTTTAATGGTGCGTCAATGGCCTGACGAGGCCTCACCCTGGGTGTCAAACAAGACTGCCAAACACACTGCCTATGCGGTCTTTTATGCCAACATTTGGGTCCTCTCCAAGGACCGTTAGGGTGGTCCTTGGGGAGTCGTACCCGGACGTTGGGACCCTAAACATTCCTATTAGGATAATAGGGTCACCATCACTGGTTTTAGACTTCATACGACACATAAAAACATGCAAGACACACTAGAATACACTAGCATGCAAACGACTAGTTTTCGAACGTCTTGAACGTCTCTTTGATGTTTGTTTTCAAACTCAACTAAATTGACCTATAAACTCATTTTCAAACATTTATACAAGTTTATCAACTACTAACACGCATGTGAAGCTCTAATTATCCTATTTCATTTTGAGGGATGTTACCATATCCCCCACTTGGGAACATTCGTCCTCAAATGACACTTCAACATTGTAAAGTAAAGACTCTAGGACTAGTAGCCCACAACAAGCATGTAATATCATTACTACAGCACACATCAAGGAAGAAACATCAACTCGACATAAAAAAGCATTACAACTAGACTTTCATGCAATTCAAGGAAGTAGGAATAACATCTACCATTCAATATGCACAAAACTTTACCATTTCTCATTTCTTTGGAGGAAGTTCCTTCTCCATAGCATATCATGCTCATTAAAACATTTAGAGGCTCACCATACAATTTCTCTCAAAATCATAATCATGCAACATCAAGATCACACTTGGCATGATCAACTAGGCATCTCATGGAGAAATTTAAACAATTCTTCATAAATGCATATAAATCATGAAAACGCATATATTTACTTAAACAAGAATTCTACTAAAATGCACATCATAAGGAGGATATGGAAACTCAATTCACATAAGACTCCAACATGCAACATGCTACTAAGAACTCTTTGTTTTCAAGATTGAATTAGAATAGAAGGAAAAGACAAGGATATCAACAACCTTACTACTCAACTCATCATTCCCCACTTCGGGTAAACCCATCTAAGGTTATCATCAAACAATCAACAAAGAAAATTGACTTACCTTCGTGTGTTCCCTTATCCCTGTTAGCTTGAAGCATATAGAAACGGTTCCTCTTAGGAGCATTTGGATCCGGGCCATCATGAGCAACTGGATTGGTCTCTTTCCCTTTTGCCTTAAGTGTAGGGCAATCTCTCATCTTATGACCCTTACTCCCACATCCATAGCATCCATCTGTACCTGCAAGACACTTGCCCAAATGTTGCTTCCACAAGTAGCACACCTAGGCCTCTCAAAAGTAGAACCACCTCCATTCCCTCTTTCAGGTTTAGGGTTAGACACCCTATCATTGTTGACCATTGAAGAATCTTGGTTATAGAACCTCTTCTTAGACCTAGATTGGTTTTGTTCATCCGGCCTAGCCCTCTTCATATCTCTATCCATCCTACTAAGTTTTGTCTGCTCAAGTTGTTGTGCATAAACCATAAGCCTAGAGATATTCATATCATGATGGAGCATGGCCGTACGACACTTCTTCAACCAAACCGGAAATCACCATCACAAACTTATTCATTCTAGCCCTAAAATTTGCTACCAAGGTAGGAGCATACTTAGAGAGTTGGTTAAACTTGAGAGAATATTACTTCACACTCGTACTCCGTTGACGTAGGTTCATGAACTCAACCAACTTTTGCTCCCTCAACTCTAAGGGGAAACACCTATCAAGAAAGGCCATCTTATACACTCCCCAATCTATTGGGTCAGCCCCTATGGGTCTCTCATCCCTCCATTTCAAACCACACTTCAGCTACATCCTTGAGTTGGTAAAAAGGCAACCCCACCTTCTCTGTAGGAGTCACTCCCATTGCATCCACAATCTTAAACACCTCATATATAAAGTTTTGTGGGTCCTCATCTTCCTTAGAACCAAAGAAGGTAGGAGGGTTCATCCTTGTGAAATCCCTTAACCTTGAGGCCACGGTACTCTCAATAGCATGAACCCTAGGCCTCACATCTCTATATCCTTGAGTAGTCATGGCACGGCCCAGGGAGAGAAAAGTAATCTCCCCATTAGTCATATCTGGCGGAGCCATTGGAACCACATTCTCCTGCCCACCTAAAGGAGCTTGGTCACCTTGCACTCCTTGGGGAGGAACTCTCCCATCATCTATCTCCTCTTCTGCTCTCCTCCGGTTAGCCCTCATATTCATATCCTATAAACACAAGAGACGGATTAGGAAAAGGACACTTATAGACCAAACTCTAAGGCACGACATCAAGAATAATGAAAGAAAGTGAAACTTCTGTCATCCTATAGCCTCTCGCTCATAGATGTGTCGCGACTCACACCGATGAACAAGACTCTACTAGACGTGGCTTTCGAGACTTTGAACCTAAAAGTAATCTTTAAAACCTTATGCTCTTATGCTAAGTTTATAACCACCCGAGAGCACCCCCTAGCCATTACATGCGTATTCGACCTCTCGGAGGTCTTATACAGGCCTTTGCATTAATTCATTGCATAGGTCATAAATATCAGTAAGAATTTAAAACTTTTATTCAATAAAACTATAAGAATTCAAGAGTCATCAACATTTGAAAACATCAATCGCAAGCGGAACTACTAAGTCTCTTTAGCCAATCTTAGACAAGAACTTAAAATGTACTAAGGGACGCGGCCCTTTACAAATGAAATGAAACTTATGTGTCTATTACAATGACTAAGAAACTTCTAAACATAGTCCTCGAATCTTGAGGACATACCAAAGACTTTGAAGAGTGAAGCAATCGAAGCAACTCCAAAGCACAATCTCCTCCTAATCTCCACAACCTACACTTGTAGTAAAATAGAAGAAAGGGGTTAGTACAACACACGTACTAAGTATGAGGATATGCAAAACATGCTAAAACGGACACTTGTTTGGAAGTTTTGCTTTCATGCCATTTTGATAAAATCTCATGAACATCAACTTAATAGGCACCATATAAGTCACAACCAACAATACAAAGTCATATGCTTCACAATACATCATAAACATACATAACCCATTTATCTTTACCTTCTTGCCTTGGACCTCCAGGGGTGACACTACACACTGAATTGCCCACAACACTATTTTTCCACAGGGCTGAATTCATAGAAACCTTGGCCATTACTTTAAGCGGCGGATGATTGGTATGTAGGATCGGTTGCAACGGTTTCACATGAATGTGAATCAAGAGATTTGCTTGAAAGGCTTTCCAACTAGCCATAGTACCATTGCGAGTTGTCCTTCCTCTTTGATCGGTCACACCAACCCTTAAGCAATACCTTTGTGCAATGTATGGACAACGTCCCATACCATCATCACCCACACTAAGGCACCACCTGAAGGTCACACAAAATGCACTTACCATGCATATACCTCAACCTTCACCAATTAATCACATAAGACATATAAGCACATAGGCCAACAAGTCTCTTCATAAAACTAGAACAGTCATCAAATGTCATCCCAAGACTCACCTAAGTAAGACATGGTGAGGCAGCCCATACTACCTCTCCATACCACACCCAAGTAATCCTTCAGGCTGTACAAGACAAGCTCCATTCACATCTCAACATAAATCGTTCATTCAACTTAATGCATTTAGACAACTTCATTCATTAATGACATAAGATAATCACATACATTTAATTCAACATAAACACTTACATTCAATTCATTATGACTCACTTTCACATTAGCATGCTCAAAGACCAACACTTTCATTAATTAGCCTAATAAGACTCATTCATTCATTATCATTACTAAGACACACCAAGATCTCCCTTAAATGTCTACTTGTGCAATGTCTAGATGATATCCCATTCCACCACCTATCCTACGTAGTACACCCTTAAGAGACCCTAGTTCATTCATTCATTAATGTGGGGGAAGAGCCTTAACCGACATAGACCATGGAGCTCGACATGGAATCCCAGCAGTAACCCTTACCGGATGAGGGATCCCCAGATGCCTAAGGTAGGGTCATTCTTTTAGCCTTTACGTGGTGGAGACCACTAGCTAGTCCTATGTGGGCACATAGTTAAGTGATAGAAGGATTCCTTCTAAGTACTCTCATCTCAGCTCACGAAGGAGCACCCATCTTAAGGGTTGCTACTAAATACTCACATATCAACTAACGAAGAGGTATCCACCCATCTTCATATCCTCTCGGTGCTAAACAATACTCCCCCACGGAGTTGGACATTCATTTCATTCATTCATTTAGGGATAAGGATTGCTACTAAGTAATCTCATCTCAACTCACGGAGGAGTACCCATCCTAGCCCAACATTCATTCGTTTAGGGATAAGGATTGCTACCAAGTACTATCATCTCAACTCACGAAGAAGTACTCATCCTAACCCAACATTCATTCATTAAGGAAGCTCTTGGATTCAAAGATGAGAAAACCTTTCATCTAGGAACCCCATTCATTTAAAGGAGTACTTTATGAGACTATCCTTACAATAGACCCAACTTCCATTCATTGGCATTAGCTCCCATTATTTTCATTCATTCTCACATTCTTTCATTATTTTCATTCACTAGGTGTGAGAGTAGGTAAACGTAGTCTATCATAACCTCACCTTTTTTATAAATCATTCAAAGAAGACAACAACTAAGAATAACACATAAAGTCTCTACTTGTCACTTTTCATACTCTTAGACCATACACAAAATTCACATCATATCACATTACCTTCATATAATCAACATTACTCAAAACAATAATCATCCAACTTTTCCTACAAGGACATGATCACCACATGCTTATAAAAGTAAACACCTCCCCACTTTCAAAGGGATCAAACCTCACAATTCTAACATCTAAAGCGCACACACACACACACACACACACACACACACACACACATATATATATATATATATATATATATACTAGAATCATTAATCTATTCACAACTTCATCATAATCATAAACCTTAGGTCACAATTGCCCACTCAAGGCCTACATCCAATATAATACAATTGACCATCAATTCCTCATAATTCAATATAGAACAATACATAAATCAATAGCCCATAGTAATCAACGCATTAATATCACATTATTAGCTCATCATCAATAGACCCACTTTAGACCCAAAAATTAGGATTTCAAGATATGCAAGGGTTCATGGAGTTTTTAATCTTAAAACCATCAATATTAACATAAATCATCATTTGAAATACTTTCATGCAAGAACCGAAGCTTAGAATTGAAATTGGGTATTTTAGTGTTTATGAAAAACATTGAAATGACTTTGATTTGGCTCTTTGATACCTTTGTGATTAATTTAATTAGGAATTTGAAGGAGAAATCAGTAGGAACCCAACCCCTAGCTTGAAGCTTCATCAATCTCTTCCATGCAGTTCTAGAGAGAATTTATTTTAGAAGGAAGGTTCAATTGGAATAATGAGGTCTAATTCAGGGTTAAAGAGTTTTAACTAACTTAAAATACCCAAGAATAGGTAAAATAGTCATCTAGGGTCTAATTAGAACGTGGGGTGAATTGGTAAATTCACCCCTTACTTGACCGAAACTTGGTAGAGAAACAGTGCACCAAACGACGGCCACCATTGACGGACCGTCAAAGCATTGACAGACCGTCAATGCATTGACGGTCGTTGTTTTGGACAGAGGCTCAACATTTGGGGGGCTAAGCTCCCACAACTAAGTGTGGATCTACGCCCCCTTTTAATGGGGCGTCAATGGCATGACGAGGCCTCACCCTGGACGTCAAACAAGACTGCCAAACACACTGCCTATGCAGCCTTTTATGCCAACATTTGGGTCCTCTCCAAGGACCCTTAGGGTGGTCCTTGGGGAGTCGTACCCGGACGTTGGGACCCTAAACATTCCTATTAGGATAGTAGGGTCACCATCACTGATTTCAGACTTCATACAACACATGAAAACATGCAAGACACACTAGAATACACTAGCACGCAAACGACTAGTTTTCGAACGTCCTAAACGTCTCTCTGACGTTTGAATTCAAACTGAACTAAACTGACCTACAAACTCATTTTCAAACATTTATACAAGTTTATCAACTACTAACACACATGTGAAGCTCTAATTATCCTATTTCATTTTGAGGGATGTTACCATATCCCTCACTTGGGAACACTCGTCCTCAAATGAAACTTCAACATTATAAAGTAAAGACTCTAGGACTAGCAGCCCACAACAAGCATGTAATATAATTACTACAGCACACATCAAGGAGGAAACATAAACTCGACGTAAAAAAGCATTACAACAAGACTTTCATGCAATTCAAACAAGTAGGAATAACTTCTACCATTCAATATGCACAAAACTTTAACATTTCTCATTTCTTTGGAGGAAGTTCCTTCTCCATAGCGTATCATGCTCATTAAAACATTTGGAGGCTCACCATACAATTTCTCTCAAAATCATAATCATGCAACATCAAGATCACACTTGGCATGATCAACTAGGCATCTCATGGAGCAATTTAAACAATTCTTCATAAATGCATATAAATCATGAAAACGCATATATTTACTTAAACAAGAATTCAACTAAAATGCACATCATAAGGAGGATATGGAAACTCAATTCACATAAGACTCCAACATGCAACATGCTACTAAGAACTCTTAGTTTTCAAGCTTGAATTAGAATAGAAGGAAAAGACAAGCATATCAACAACCTTACTACTCAACTCATCATCCCCCACTTCGGGTAAACCCATCTAAGGTTATCATCAAACAAACAGCAAAGAAAATTGACTTACCTTCGTTTGTTCCCTTATCCCTGTTAGCTTGAAGCATATAGAAACGGTTCCTCTTAGGAGCATTTGGATCCGGGCCATCATGAGCAACTTGATTGGTCTCTTTCCCTTTTGCCTTAAGTGTAGGGCAATCTCTCATCTTATGATCCTTACTCCCACATCCAAAGCATCCATCCGTACCTGCAAGACACTTGCCCAAATGTTGCTTTCCACAAGTAGCACACCTAGGCCTCTCAAAAGCAGAACCACCTCCATTCCCTCTTTGAGGTTTAGGGTTAGACACCCTATCATGGTTGACCATTGAAGAATCTTGGTTTTAGAAACTCTTCTTAGACCTAGATTGGTTTTGTTCATCCGGCCTAGCCCTCTTCATATTTTTATTCATCCTACTAAGTTTTGTCTGCTCAAGTTGTTGAGCATAAACCATAAGCCTAGAGATATCCATATCATGATGGAGCATGGCCGTACGACACTTCTTCAACCAAACCAGAAATCACCATCACAAACTTATTCATTCTAGCCCAAAAATTTGCTACCAAGGTAGGAGCATACTTAGAGAGTTGGTTAAACTTGAGAGAGTATTCCTTCACACTCATACTCCCTTGACGTAGGTTCATGAACTCAACCAAATTTTGCTCCCTCAACTCTAAGGGGAAACACCTATCAAGAAAGGCCGTCTTAAACACTCCCCAATCTATTGGGTCAGCCCCTATGGGTCTCTCATCCCTCCATTTCAAACCACACTTGAGCTACATCCTTGAGTTGGTAAAAAGCCAAATCCACCTTCTCCGTAGGAGTCACTCCCATTGCATCCACAATCTTAAACACCTCATCTATAATGTTTTGTGGGTCCTCATCTACCTTAGAACCAAAGAAGGTAGGAGGGTTCATCCTTGTGAAATCCCTTAACCTTGAGGTCACGGTACTCTCAATAGCATGAACCCTAGGCCTCACATCTCTATTTTCTTGAGTAGTCATGGCACGGCCCAGGGAGAGAAAAGTAATCTCCCCATTAGTCATATCTGGCGGAGCCATTGGAACCACATTCTCCTGCCCACCTAAAGGAGCTTGGTCACCTTGCACTCCTTGGGGAGGAACTCTCCCATCATCTATCTCCTCTTCTGCTCTCCTCCGGTTAGCCCTCATATTCATATCCTATAAACACAAGAGACGGATTAGGAAAAGGACACATATAGACCAAACTCTAAGGTACGACATCAAGAATAATGAAAGAAAGTGAAACTTCTATCATACTATAGCCTCTCGCTCATAGATGTGTCGCGACTCACACCGATGAACAAGACTCTACTAGACGTGGCTTTCGAGACTTTGAACCTAAAAGTAATCTTTAAAACTTTATGCTCTAATACTAAGTTTGTAACCACCCGAGAGCACCCCCTAGCCATTACATGCGTATTCGACCTCTCGGAGGTCTTATAAAAGCCTTAGCATTCATTCATCGCATAGATCATAAATATCAGTAAGAATTTAAAACTTTTATTCAATAAAACAATAAGAATTCAAGAGTCATCAACATTTGAAAACATCAATCGCAAGCAGAACTACTAAGTCTCTTTAGCCAATATTAGACAAGAACTTAAAACGTACTAAGGGACGCGGCCCTTTACAAATGAAATGAAACTTATGTGTCCATTACAATGACTAAGAAACTTCTAAACATAGTCCTCGAATCTTGAGGACATACCAAAGACTTTGAATAGTGAAGCAATCGAAGCAACTCCAAAGCACAATCTCCTCCTAATTTTTCTACAACCTACACTTGTAGTAAAATAGAAGAAAGGGGTTAGTACAACACACATACTAAGTATGAGGATACGCAAAACATGCTAAAAAGGACACTTGTATGGAAGTTATGCTTTCATGCCATTTTGATAAAAAATCTCATGAACATCAACTTAATAGGCACCATATAAGTCACAACCAACAATACAAAGTCATATGCTTCACAATACATCATAAACATACATAACCCATTTATCTTTACCTTCTTGCCTTGGACCTCCGGGGGTGACACTACACACTGAATTGCCCACAACACTATTTTTCCACAGGGCTGAATCCATAGAAACCTTGGCCATTACTTTAAGCGGCGGATGATTGCTATGTAGGATCGGTTGCAACGGTTTCACATGAATGTGAATCAAGAGATTTGCTTGAAAGGCTTTCCAACTAGCCATAGTACCATTGCGAGTTGTCCTTCTTCTTTAATCGGTCGTACCAACCCTTAAGCAATACCTTTGTGCAATGTATGGGCAAAGTCCCATACCATCATCACCCACTCTAAGGCACCACCTTAAAGGTCACACAAAATGCACTTACCATGCGTATACTGCAACCTTCACCAATTAATCACATAAGACTTATAAGCACATAGGCCAACAAGTCACTTCATAAAACTAGAACACTCATCAAATGTCATCCCAAGACTCACCTAAGTAAGACATGGTGAGGCATCCCATACTACCTCTTCATACCACACCCAAGTGATCCTGACGGCTGTACAAGACAAGCTCCATGAACATCTCAACATAAATCGTTCATTCAACTTAATGCATTTAGACAACTTCATTCATTAATGACATAAGATCATCACATACATTCAATTCAACATAAGCACTTACATTCAATTCATTATGACTCCCTTTCACATTAGCATGCTCAAAGACCAACATTTTCATTAATTAGCCCAATAAGACTCATTCATTCATTATCATTACTAAGACACACCAAGATCTCCCTTAAATGTCTACTTGTGCAAAGTCTAGATGATATCCCATTCCACAACCTATCCTACGTAGTACACCCTTAAGAGACCCTAGTTCATTCATTCATTAATGTGGGGGAAGAGCCTTTACCGACATAGACCATGGAGCTTGACATGGAATCCCGGCAGTAACCCTTATCGGATGAAGGATCCCCAGTTGCCTAAGGTAGGGTCATTCTTTTAGCTTTTACGTGGTAGTGTCCACTAGCTAGTCCTATGTGGGCACATAGTTAAGGGATAGAAGGATTGTTTCTAAGTACTCTCATCTCATGAGACTCACGAAGGAGCACCCATCTTAAGGGTTGCTACTAAATACTCACAACTTAACTAACGAAGGGGTATCCACCCATCTTCATATCCTCTCGGTGCTAAACATTACTCCCCCATGGAATTGGACATTCATTTCATTCATACATTTAGGGATAAGGATTGCTACTAAGTACTCTCATCTCAACTCACGGAGGAGTACTCATCCTAACCCAACATTCATTCATTAAGGAAGCTCTTGGATTCAAAGATGAGAAAACATTTCATCTAGGAACCCCATTCATTTAAAGGTGTACTTTATGAGACTATTCTTACAATAGACCCAACTTCCATTCATTGGCATTAACTCCCATTCTTTTCATTCATTCTCACATTCTTTCATTATTTTCATTCACTAGGTGTGAGAGTAGGTAAACGTAGTCTATCCTAACCTCACCTTTATTATAAATCATTCAAAGAAGACAACAACTAAGCATAACACATAAAGTCTCTACCTGTCACTTTTCATACTCTTAGACCATACACAAAATTCACATCATATCACAATACCTTCACATAATCAACATTACTCAAAACAATAATCATCCAACTTTGCCTACAAGGCCATGATCACAACATGCTTATAAAAGTAAACACCTCCCCACTTTCAAAGGGATCAAACCTCACAATTCTAACATCTAAAACATATATATATATATATATATACTAGAATCATTAATCTATTCACAACTTCATCATCATCATAAACCTTAGGTCACAATTGCCCATTCATGGCCTACATCCAATATAACACAATTGACCATCAATTCCTCCTAATTCAATATAGAACAATACATAAATCAATAGCCCATAATAATCTACGCATTAATATCACATTATTAGCTCATCATCAATAGACCCACTTCAGACCCAAAAATTAGGATTTCAAGATATGCAGGTTCATGGAGTTTTTAATCTTAAAACAATCAATATTAACATAAATCATCATTTGAAATACTTTCAAGCAAGAACCCAAGCTTAGAATCGAAATTGGGTATTTTAGTGTTTATGAAAAACATTGAAATCACTTTGATTTGGCTCTTTGATACCTTTGTGATTAATTTAATTAGGAATTTGAAGGAGAAATTAGTAGGAACCCATCCCCTAGCTTGAAGCTTCATCAATGTCTTCCATGGAGTTCTAGATAGAATTTATTTTAGAAGGAAGGTTCAATTGGAATAATGAGGTCTAATTCTGGGTTAAAGAGTTTTAACTAACTTAAAATACCCAAGAATAGGCAAAATAGTCATCTAGGGTCTAATTAGAAAGTGGGGTGAATTTACCAATTCATCCATTACTTGGCTGAAACTTGGCAGACCGTCAATGCATTGACGGTCGTTGTTTTGGACAGAGGCTCAACATTTGGGGGGGCTAAGCTCCCAGAACTAAGTGTGGAGCTACGCCCCCTTTTAATGGGGCGTCAATGGCCTGACGAGGCCTCACCCTGGGCGTCAAACAAGACTGCCAAACACACTGCCTAGGCAGCCTTTTATGCCAACATTTGGGTCCTCTCCAAGGAACACTTCCTTGGGGAGTCGTACCCGGACGTTGGGACCCTAAACATTCCTTTTAGGATAGTAGGGTCACCATCACTGATTTTTGACTTCATGCGACACATAAAAGCATTCCAGACACACTAGAATACACTAGCACGCAAACGACTAGTTTTCGAACGTCTTGAACGTCTCTTTGACGTTTGACTTCAAACTCAACCAAACTGACCTATAAACTCATTTTCAAACATTTATACAAGTTTATCAACTACTAACACGCATGTGAAGCTCTAATTATCCTATTTCATTTTGAGGGATGTTACAATATCCCCCACTTGGGAACATTCGTCCTCATATGACACTTCATCATTATAAAGTATAGACTCTAGGACTAGCAGCTCACAACAAGCATGTAATATCATTACTACAGCACACATCAAGGAGGAAACATCAACTCGACATAAAAAAGCATTACAACAAGACTTTCATGCAATTCAAGGAAGTAGGAATAACATCTACCATTCAATATGCACAAAACTTTACCATTTCTCATTTCTTTGGAGGAAGTTCCTTCTCCATAGCATATCATGCTCATTAAAACATTTAGAGGCTCACCATACAATTTCTCTCAAATTCATAATCATGCAACATCAAGATCAAACTTGGCATGATCAACTAGGCATCTCATGGAGCAATTTAAAGTATTCTTCACAAATGCATATAAATCATGAAAACTCATATATTTACTTAAACAAGAATTCAACTAAAATATGCACATCATAAGGAGGATATGGAAACTCAATTCACATAAGACGCCAACATGCAACATGCTACTAAAATCTCATTGTTTTCAAGCTTGAATTAGAATAGAAGGAAAAGACAAGGATATCAACAACCTTACTACTCAACTCATCATTCCCCACTTCGGGTAAACCCATCTAAGGTTATCATCAAACAATCAACAAAGAAAATTGACTTACCTTCGTTTGTTCCCTTATCCCTGTTAGCTTGAAGCATATAGAAACGGTTCCTCTTAGGAGCATTTGGATCCGGGCCATCATGAGCAACTTGATTGGTCTCTTTCCCGTTTGCCTTTAAGTGTAGGGCAATCTATCATCTTATGATCCTTACTCCCACATCCAAAGCATTCATCCGTACCTGCAAGACACTTGGCCAAATGTTGCTTTCCACAAGTAGCACACCTAGCACAATCTCCGCCTAATTTCCACAACCTACACTTGTAGTAAAATAGAAGAAAGGGGTTAGTACAACACACGTACTAAGTATGAGGATATGCAAAACATGCTAAAAAGGACACTTGTTTGGAAGTTATGCTTTCATGTCATTTTGATAAAATCTCATAAACATCAACTTAATAGGCACCATATAAGTCACAACCAACAATACAAAGTCATATGCTTCACAATACATCATAATCATACATAACCCATTTATCTTTACCTTCTTGCCTTGGACCTCCAGGGGAGACACTACACACTGAATTGCCCACAACATTATTTTTCCACAGGGCTGAATCCATAGAAACCTTGGCCGTTACTTTAAGCGGCGGATGATTGGTATGCAGGGTCGGTTGCAACGGTTTCACATGAATGTGAATCAAGAGATTTGCTTGAAAGGCTTTCCAACTAGCTATAGTACCATTGCGAGTTGTCCTTCTTCTATAATCGGTCGCACCAACCCTTAAGTAATACCTTTGAGCAATGTATGGGCAACGTCCCATACCATCATAACCCACACAACGTCACACAAAATGCACTTACCATGCGTATACAGCAACCTTCACCAATTAATCACATAAGACTTATAAGCACATAGGCCAACAAGTCACTTCATAAAACTAGAACACTCATCAAATGTCATCCCGAGACTCACCTAAGTAAGACATGGTGAGGCAGCCCATACTACCTCTCCATACCACACCCAAGTGATCCTTAAGGCTACACAAGACAAGCTCCATGCACATCTCAACATAAATCGTTCATTCAACTTAATGCATTTAGACAACTTCAGTCATTAATGACATAAGATCATCACATACATTCAATTCAACATAAGCACTTACATTCAATTCATTATGACTCACTTTCACATTAGCATGCTCAAAGACCAACACTTTCATTAATTAGCCCAATAAGACTCATTCATTCATTATCATTACTAAGACACACCAAGATCTCCCTTAAATGTCTACTTGTGCATTGTCTAGATGATTTCCCATTTCACCACCTATCCTACGTAGTACACCCTTTAGAGACCCTAGTTCATTCATTCATTTATGTTGGGGAAGAGCCTTAACCGACGTAGACCATGGAGCTCGACATGGAATACCGGCAGTAACCCTTTCCGGATGAGGGATCCCCAGTTGTCTAAGGTAGGGTCATTCTTTTAGCCTCTACGTGGTAGAGACCACTAGCTAGTCCTCTGTGGGCACATAGTTAAGGGATAGAAGGATTGATTCAAAGTACTCTTATCTCATCTCACGAAGGAGCACCCATCATAATGGTTGCTACTAAATACTCACATCTAAACTAACGAAGGGGTATCCACCCATCTTCATATCCTCTCGGTGCTAAACATTACTCACCCACAGAGTTGGACATTCATTTCATTCATTCATTTAGGGATAAGGATTGCTACTAAGTACTCTCATCTCAACTCACGGAGGAGTACCCATCCTAGTCCAACATTCATTCGTTTAGGGATAAGGATTGCTACTAAGTACTCTCATCTCAACTCACGAAGGAGTACTCATCCTAACCCAACATTCATTCATTAAGGAAGCTCTTGGATTCAAAGATGAGAAAACCTTTCATCTAGGAACCCCATTCATTTAATCCTACTTTATAAGACTAGACCCAACTTCCATTCATTGGCATTAACTCCCATTCTTTTCATTCATTCTCACATTCTTTCATTATTTTCATTCACTAGGTGTGAGAGTAGGTAAACGTAGTCTATCCTAACCTCACCTTTATTATAAATCATTCAAAGAAGACAACAACTAAGCATAACACATAAAGTCTCTACTTGTCACTTTTCATACTCTTAGACCATACACAAAATTCACATCATATCACATTACCTTCACATAATCAACATTACTCAAAACAATAATCATCCAACTTTGCCTACAAGGCCATGATCACCACATGCTTATAAAAGTAAACACCTCCCCACTTTCAAAGGGATCAAACCTCACAATTCTAACATCTAAAACATATATATATATATATATATACTAGAATCATTAATCTATTCACAACTTCATCATCATCATAAACCTTAGGTCACAATTGCCCATTCAAGGCCTACATCCAATATAACACAATTGACCATCAATTTCTCATAATTCAATATAGAACAATACATATATCAATAGCCCGTAGTAATCTACACATTAATATCACATTATTAGCTCATCATCAATAGACCCACTTTGGACCCAAAAATTAGGATTTCAAGATATGCAAGGGTTCATAGAGTTTTTAATCTTTAAACCATCAATATTAACATAAATCATCATTTGAAATATTTTCATGCAAGAACCAAAGCTTAGAATTGAAATTGGGTATTTTAGTGTTTATGAAAAACATTGAAATCACTTTGATTTGGCTCTTTGATACCTTTGTGATTAATTTAATTAGGAATTTGAAGGAGAAATCAGTAGGAACCCATCTGCTAGCTTGAAGCTTCATCAATGTCTTCCATGGAGTTCCAGAGAGAATTTATTTTAGAAGGAAGATTCAATTGGAATAATGAGGTCTAATTCTGGGTTAAATAGTTTTAACTAACTTAAAATACCCAAGAATAGGTAAAATAGTCATCTGGGGTCCAATTAGAACGTGGGGTGAATTGAATTCACCCCTTACTTGGCCGAAACTTGGCAGTGAAACAGTGCGCCAAACGACGGCCTCCATTGACGGACCGTCAAAGCATTGACAGACCGTCAATGCATTGACGATCGTTATTTTGGACAGAGGATCAACATTTGGGGGCCAAAGCTCCCACAACTAAGTGTGGAGCTTCGCCCCCTCTTAATGGGGCGTCAATGGCCTGACGAGGCCTCACCCTGGGCGTCAAACAGGACTGCCAAACACACTACCTAGGCAGCCTTTTATGCCAACATTTGGGTCCTCTCCAAGGACCACTTCCTTGGGGAGTCGTACCCGTACGTTGGGACCCTAAACATTCCTATTAGGATAGTAGGGTCACCATCACTGATTTTAGACTTCATGCGACACATAAAAACATGCAAGACACACTAGAATACACTAGCACGCAAATAACTAGTTTTCGAACGTCTTGAACGTCTCTTTGACGTTTGACTTCAAACTCAAGTAAGCTGACCTATAAACTCATTTTCAAGCATTTATACAAGTTTATCAACTACTAACACGCATGTGAAGCTCTAATTATCCTATTTCATTTTGAGGGATGTTACAATATCCCCCACTTGGGAACATTCGTCCTCAAATGACACTTCAACATTATAAAGTAAAGACTCTAGGACTAGCAGCCCACAACAAGCATGTAATATAATTACTACAGCACACATCAAGGAGGAAACATAAACTCGACGTAAAAAAGCATTACAACAAGACTTTCATGCAATTCAAACAAGTAGGAATAACATCTACCATTCAATATGCACAAAACTTTAACATTTCTCATTTCTTTGGAGGAAGTTCCTTCTCCATAGCGTATCATGCTCATTAAAACATTTAGAGGCTCACCATACAATTTCTCTCAAAATCATAATCATGCAACATCAAGATCACACTTGGCATGATCAACTAGGCATCTCATGGAGCAATTTAAACAATTCTTCACAAATGCATATAAATCATGAAAACTCATATATTTACTTAAACGAGAATTCAACTAAAATAGGCACATCAGAAGGAGAATATGGAAACTCAATTCACATAAGACTCCAACATGCAGCATGCTACTAAGAACTCTTTGTTTTCAAGCTTGAATTAGAATAGAAGGAAAAGACAAGGATATCAACAACCTTACTACTCAACTCATCATCCCCCACTTCGGGTAAACCCATCTAAGGTTATCATCAAACAAACAACAAAGAAAATTGACTTACCTTCGTTTGTTCCCTTATCCCTATTAGCTTGAAGCTTATAGAAACGGTTCCTCTTAGGATTATTTGGATCCGGGCCATCATGAGCAACTTGATTGGTCTCTTTCCCTTTTGCCTTAAGTGTAGGGCAATCTCTCATCTTATGACCCTTACTCCCACATCGAAAGCATTCATCCGTACCAGCAACACACTTGCCCAAATGTTGATTTCCACAAGTAGCAAACCTAGGCCTCTCAAAAGTAGAACCACCTCCATTCCCTCTTTGAGGTTTACGGTTAGACACCCTATCGTTGTTGACCATTGAAGAATCTTGGTTATAGAACCTCTTCTTAGACCTAGATTGGTTTTGTTCATCCGGCCTAGCCCTCTTCATATCTCTATTAATCCTACTAAGCTTTGTCTCCTCAAGTTGTTGAGCACAAACCATAAGCCTAGAGAGAATTTGTTTTAGAAGGAAGGTTCAATTGGAATAATGAGGTCTAATTCACATAAGACTCCAACATGCAACATGCTACTAAGAACTCTTTGTTTTCAAGCTTGAATTAGAATTGAAGGAAAAGACAAGGATATCAACAACCTTACAACTCAACTCATCATCCCCCACTTCGGGTAAACCCATCTAAGGTTATCATCAAACAAACAACAAAGAAAATTGACTCACCCTCGTTTGTTCCCTTATCCTTGTTAGCTTGAAGCATATAGAAACGGTTCCTCTTAGGAGAATTTGGATTCGGGCCATCATGATCAACTTGATTGGTCTCTTTCCCTTTTGCCTTAAGTGTAGGGCAATCTCTCATCTTATGACCCTTACTCCCACATCCAAAGGATTCATCCGTACCTGGAAGACACTTGCCCAAATGTTGCTTTCCACAAGTAGCACACCTAGGCCTCTCAAAAGTAGAACCACCTCCATTCCCTCTTTGAGGTTTAGGGTTAGACACCCTATCATTGTTGACCATTGAAGAATCTTGGTTATAGAACCTCTTCTTAGACCTAGATTGGTTTTGTTCATCCGGCCTAGAACTTGAATGGTCTCTTTCCCTTTTGCCTTAAGTGTAGGGAAATCTCCATCTTATGACCCTTACTACCACATCCAAAGCATTCATCTGTACCTGCAAGACACTTGCCCAAATATTGCTTTCCACAAGTAGCACACTTAGGCCTCTCAAAAGTAGAACCACCTCCATTCCCTCTTTGAGGTTTAGGGTTAGACACCCTATCATTGTTGACCATTGAAGAATCTTGGTTATAGAACCTCTTCTTAGACCTAGATTGCTTTTGTTCATCCGGCCTAGCCCTCTTCATATCTCTATTCATCCTACTAAGCTTTGTCTGCTCAAGTTGTTGAGCATAAACCAGAAGCCTAGAGATATCCATATCATGATGGAGCATGGCCGTACGACACTTCTTCAACCAAACCGGAAATCACCATCACAAACTTATTCATTCAAGCCCTAAAATTTGCTACCAAGGTAGGAGCATACTTAGAGAGTTGGTTAAACTTGAGAGAGTATTCCTTCACACTCATATTCCCTTGACGTAGGTTCATGAACTCAACCAACTTTTGCTCCCTCAACACTAAGGGGAAACACCTATTAAGAAAGGCCGTCTTAAACACTCCCCAATCTATTGGGTCAGCCCCTATGGGTCTCTCATCCCTCCATTTCAAACCACACTTGAGCTACATCCTTGAGTTGGTAAAAAGCCAACTCCGCCTTCTCCGTAAGAGTCACTCCCATTGCATCCACAATCTTAAACACCTCATCTATAAGGTTTTCTGGGTCCTCATCTACCTTAGAACCAAAGAAGGTAGGAGGGTTCATCCTTGTGAAATCCCTTAACCTTGAGGCCACGGTACTCTCAATAGCATTCATCCTAGGCCTCACATCTATATTTTCTTGAGTAGTCATGGCACGACCCAGGGAGAGAAAAGTAATCTCCCCATTAGTCATATCTGGCGGAGCCATTGGAACCACATTTTCCTGCCCACCTAAAGGAGCTTGGTCACCTTGCACTCCTTGGGGAGGAACTCTCCCATCATCTATCTCCTCTTCTGCTCTCCTCTGGTTAGTCCTCATATTCATATCCTATAAACACAAGAGACGGATTAGGAAAAGGACACTTATAGACCAAACTCTAAGGCACGACATCAAGAATAATGAAAGGAACTGAAACTTCTATCATCCTATAACCTTTTGCTCATAGATGTGTCGCGACTCACACCGATGAACAAGACTCTACTAGACGTGGCTTTCGAGAACTTTGAATCTAAAAGTAATCTTTAAAACCTTATGCTCTGATACTAAGTTTGTAACCATCCGAGAGCGCCCCCTAGCCATTACATGCGTATTCGACCTCTCGGATGTCTTATACAAGCCTTAGCATTCATTCATCGCATAGATCATAAATATCACTAAGAATTTAAAACTTTTATTCAATAAAACCATAAGAATTCAAGAGTCATCAACATTTGAAAACATCAATCGCAAGCGGAACTACTAAGTCTCTTTAGCCAATCTTAGACAAGAATTTAAAACGTACTAAGGAACGCGGCCCTTTACAAATGAAATGAAACTTATGTGCTATTACAATGACTAAGAAACTTCTAAACATAGTCCTCGAATCTTAAGGACATACCAAAGACTATGAAGAGTGAAGCAATCGAAGCAACTCCAAAGCACAATCTCCTCCTAATTTTTCCACAGCCTACACTTGTAGTAAAATAGAAGAAAGGAACGTACAACACACGTACTGAGTATGAGGATATGCAAAACATGCTAAAAAGGACACTTGTTTGGAAGTTATGCTTTCATGCCATTTGATAAAAAAATTTCATGAACATCAACTTAATAGGCACCATATAAGTCACAACCAACAATACAAAGTCATATGCTTCACAATACATCATAAACATACATAACCCATTTATCTTTTACCTTCTTGCCTTGGACCTCCAGGGGTGACACTACACACTGAATTGCCCACAACACTATTTTTCCACAGGGCTGAATCCATAGAAACCTTGGCCATTACTTTAAGCGGCGGATGATTGGTATGCACGATCGGTTGCAACGGTTTCACATGAATGTGAATCAACAGATTGGCTTGAAAGGCTTTCCAACTAGCCATAGTACCATTGCGAGTTGTCCTTCTTCTTTAATCGGTCGCACCAACCCTTAAGCAATACCTTTGTGCAATGTATGGGCAACGTCCCATACCATCATCACCCACACTAAGGCACCACCTTAAGGTCACACAAAATGCACTTACCATGCGTATACCGCAACCTTCACCAATTAATCACATAAGACTTATAAGCACATAGGCCAACAAGTCACTTCATAAAACTAGAACACTCATCAAATGTCAGCCCATACTATCTCTCCATACCACACCCAGGTGATCCTTAAGGCTACACAAGACAAGCTCCATTCACATCTCAACATAAATCGTTCATTCAACTTAATGCATTAAGACAACTTCATTCATTAATGACATAAGATCATCACATACATTCAATTCAACATAAGCACTTACATTCAATTCATTATGACTCACTTTCACATTAGCATGCTCAAAGACCAACACTTTCATTAATTAGCCCAATAAGACTCATTCATTCATTATCATTACTAAGACACACCAAGATCTCCCTTAAATGTCTACTTGTTCAATGTCTAGATGATATCCCATTCCACCACCTATCCTACGTAGTACACCCTTAAGAGACCCTAGTTCATTCATTCATTAATGTGGGAGAAGAGCCTTAACCGACATAGACCATGGATGTCACGACCCGGGAGCACC
>NC_064286.1:18809781-18813095 GCF_019186545.1 Solanum stenotomum
GGGCTAGGCCGTATGAACAAAACCAATCGGTCTAAGAAGTGGTTCTATAACCAAGATTCTTCAATGGTCAACAATGATAGGGTGTCTAACCCTAAACCTCAAAGAGGGAATGGAGGTGGTTCTACTTTTGAGAGGCCTAGGTGTGCTACTTGTGGAAAGCAACATTTGGGCAAGTGTCTTGCAGGTACGGATGGATGCTTTGGATGTGGGAGTAAGGGTCATAAGATGAGAGATTGCGCAAAAGGGAAAGAGACCAATCAAGTTGCTCATGATGGCCCGGATCCAAATTCTCCTAAGAGGAACCGTTTCTTTAGGGTTTAGGGTTTAGGGTTTATGGTTTAGTGTTTGGGGTTTAGGGTTTATTGTTTATGGTTTATGGTTTAGGGTTTAGGGTTTAGGCTTTAGGGTTTATGATTTATTGTTAGAGTTAGGGTTCAGGCATTTAGGGTTAGGGTTTAAGGGTTAGGGTTTAGGGTTTAGGGTTTAGGGTTTAGGGGTTTAGGGTTTTTATTTTTTATTTTTTATTTTTTTTATTTTAACGACCCTTGAGGGGGTCAAGGGCTTAGCTACACCCTCAGGCCTTACCATATATATGAAAAGCAAAATACAAAGAGGGGGACATAAACCTTACCTCCACTTAATGGTGGTATAAGAGTTGGAAGCCTACTAAGTATCCTTAGTTGGTTCTCCAACTCTTTCCCAAACTAAAAGAAGGCCTATCATCTATGCACCTATGTGAGAGGACTCCTCTCGATACAAAGATTCTAGTAAAACGTAAATTAGGGAGACTCTCCCTTTACATAAAAGATTTCGCTATTCTAACTTACCAAGGGAAAGTCTATATGAAGATGACAGGCGAATCATCCAAAAAAAGGCCTGAAGCAATTCTGGCTGCTTCTTAGGTCCTTAATGCTTGTGATCAGATCATGGTGGTTCCTTAATTCGTTTCAACTTTCGTCTTCTGAAGCTGGCCCTTTCTGCCAGGTCTTGCTGCAGGTACGCTGAAGTTAGCCTAGGGAGCTGCTGGTTGCTGAAGTATAACTGGGGGCTGGTCAGCTGGTGGCTGTGTTTGGATAGAGAGTCTGCGACAAAATTGGCTTCTCGGAGAGTATGAATGCATTTGAAGTGTGTGAATTGAGTGATGAGATGCTGAAGCTTTTGCACATGGGATGAGATGGACCAAGGAACTGTTGTATTGCTCATAAGCCAGTCTACCAGAAGTTGAGAATCAACTTCGAGGATTACCTTCTTATATTTCAAGTGTATGCACCATGATAAGCCAAATATAGCTGCTTCTATTTCAGCTTTGTTGTTCGTTCCTTCGCCTAAAGGAGCTGAAAAAGCAAATATAATATCTCCACAATGATTTCTAAGAATCCCTCCTGCACCTGTGCTTCCCGGATTGGACAGTGCACTCCCATCAGTGTTTAGTTTAGTCCATCTGTCTGGAGGTTTAATCCACTGGACAGCAGTCACCTTGATGTCGTGGGTACACTTCTCAATGAGTGTACATAGCTTACTCCATTCCCATGGCCAGGATATGTAGGGGAAAGCAGTATGCAACAGTTTGAAGGTGTCTAAAATCACAAGATGTTTGACCCTTGCCATGTTGGACTGTTTTCTACCATACTTTTTAGCGCATCTATTTTTCCATAAATTCCAACAAATAAAGATTGGAGTAGATTGTAAGATGAGCTTGTGTGCTTCATTGTTATGATTCGAACTCCACCACCTCATGATCATGTTTCTTAGAGGTAAGGGATCAGTTTGAATACCTAACGCGGTTGCAAAAAACTTCCAAACATTCTTGGCAAAATTCCCTGAATTAAAGATATGTTCGATGGTATCTGTACCTGGAGAGTGACAGCAGTGGCATTCACTAGGTTCGATTCCAAAGCTTGCGAGCTTCTCGTTAGTAGGGAGTTTTCCGCTGATAGCTCTCCAAAGCAAAAAGGAGCATTTGAATGGAATATTTTTCTGCCAGGTACAGGTGTTGAACTTGGTTTTTTCCCTTTTTTCTCTAATGCAATTCCATGAAGATGACACAGTGAACTGGCCACTGGTATTGGGGATCCACACTGCCAGATCAGGCTGTCCATTCTGAAGGTGTAACTGAGTAGAGAGGATATTGTGTACCTGACCTGGAGGGGCTGACTGGATCACCTTGTTCATGTTCCATTGACCTTCCTCGATAAAATCAGAGACTGGTTCATTGTTAAACCTGTTGCTAGCAGTGGTGTATTGAGCCAACGGGCCTACTCCCAGCCAGTTATCCCACCAAAAGGAACAAGGTCCATTTCTGATTTTCCATTGAATGTGACTTTCCACAGCATGTTTGTTCTTCATCATCAGTCTCCAAGCTTGGGATTCACCAGTGTCCCATTTTTTACTTATAGGATTGGATCTTTGGCAATATTTTGCCCTTAGAAAATCCCCCCACAGTGTTTGCTTGGATCTAAATGTCCACCATTGCTTGAATTGGAATGCGCGACATTCATCACTCATAAGTCGTACTCCAATTCCTCCTTCATCATAGGGAAAACTTAAGTTCTTCCATGAGGACCAATGGTATTTCTTCTTGTCATTCCTCCACCCCCAGAAGAAGTCAGCCATAATGCCTTGAATTTGCTTCATAACAGTTGAGGGAGTGGAGGTAGCAGCTAGTATGTGGATAGGGAGTGATTGTAACACGTGCTTAATCAAAGTTGCTTTGCCCCCGAAGCTCAAAAGTTTTGATTGCCATCCTGTGATTCTGTTAACTACCTTGTTGATGAGCTCCGAGAAGTAGATTATCCTAGGCCTGCCAACAAATAAAGGGCATCCTAGGTATGTGAGAGGAGCATCTTTCTGGTGAAATCCCATATATTTTCTAACCCTGTCACTGGTGGTTCTGAAAGCATTGGAGTGAAGCATAAAATGACTTTTTGTTTTGTTGACGAGCTGGCCAGATATCCTCTCATAAGTAGCCAACGTATGCATAATAAGTTTGAGAGAATGTTTCCTCCCTGAGGTGAATATAATGATGTCATCTGCGAAACTCAGATGATTAATCTGAGGGCCTCTCCTTTCCATATGGAAACCATGGTAAATGGGATTCTGAAAAAGTCTATTTAAGGACCTTGACAGTACCTCAGCACCTAAAATAAATAGGGCTGGGGATAAGGGATCTCCCTGCTTAAGGCCTTTGGTGGAATGAAAGAAGCCATGTCTCTTGCCATTAATAATAATAGAGTACCAATTGTTTGCCATAATTCTCCAAACCATGTCTATGAAGACTTCATCAAAACCCATTCTCCGAAGGACTAGACAAATAT
>NC_064286.1:18813195-18814019 GCF_019186545.1 Solanum stenotomum
CATCTCTATTTCCTTGAGTAGCCATGGAAAATGCCAGCCTCTCTAATCTACCCATTAGTCATAACCGGGGGAGCCACCGGAACCATATTCTCTTGCCCACCTAAAGGAGCTTGGTCACCTTGCACTCCTTGGGGAGGAACTCTCCCATCATCTATCTTCACTTCCGTTCTCCTCCGATTAGCACTCGTATTCATATCCTATAAACACAAGAGATGGATTATGAAAAGGACACTTATAGACCAAACTATAAGGCACGACATCAATAATAATGAAAGAAAGTGAAACTTCTATCATCCTATAGCCTCCCGTCATAGATGTGTCGCGACTCACACCGTTGAATAAGACTCCACTAGACGTGGCTTTCGAGACTTTGAACCTAAAAGTAATCTTTAAAACCTTATGCTCTAATACCGAGTTTGTAACGACCCGAGAGCACCCCATAGCCGTTACATGCGTATTCGACCTCTCGGAGGTCTTATACAAGCCTTAGCATTCATTCATCGCATAGATCATAAAAATAACTAAGAATTTAAAACTTTTATTGATAGCTTCCAAGGAAGCTTTACTCCATTGAAGGACAAGGATGAAGCTTTAGAAACTCCAAGGAGGCCCGTAACAAGATCTCAAACCTAGGAGTTCAATGATAAGCTCAATGGGCTTCAATCGCTGATCCAAAGGTTTCTTATTGGGAAGAAGAGCTCAAGCCCAAGGGAGAGGAATTGTCCAAATGCTACAATTATTTGGTGGCCCAAATTCAAGCCCAAGATGAGGAATTTTAAGGTCCAATTTCGTGCAAAAAAAAGGTCAAGAAGAGTCCAAGAATC
>NC_064286.1:18814119-18814729 GCF_019186545.1 Solanum stenotomum
GCTCCTTCGTGAGTTGAGATGAGAGTATTTAGAAGCAAT
This sequence comes from Solanum stenotomum, assembly GCF_019186545.1. NCBI lineage: Eukaryota > Viridiplantae > Streptophyta > Magnoliopsida > Solanales > Solanaceae > Solanum > Solanum stenotomum. The sequence goes on from NC_064286.1 coordinate 18,814,159, forward strand.
CCTTCTATCCCTTAACTATGTGCCCACATAGGACTAGCTAGTGGTTTCTACCACGTAAAGGCTAAAAGATTGACCCTACCTTAGGCAAGTGGGGATCCCTCATCCGGTAAGGGTTACTACCGGGATTCCATGTCAAGCTCCATGGTCTATGTCGGTTAAGGCTCTTCCCCCACATTAANTGAATTCACTAGGGTCTGTTAAGGGTGTACTACTTAGGATAGGTGGTGGAATGGAACATTATCTAGACATTGCACAAGTAGACATTTAAGGGAGATCTTGGTGTGTCTTAGTAATGATAATGAATGAATGAGTCTTATTGGGCTAATTAATGAAAGTGTTGATCTTTGAGCATGCTAATGTGAAAGTGAGTCATAATGAATTGAATGTACTTCCTTATGTTGAATTGAACGTATGTGATGATCTTATGTCATTAATGAATGAAGTTGTCTAAATGCATTAAGTTGAATGAACGATTTATGTTGAGATGTGAATGGAGCTTGTCTTGTGTAGCCTTAAGGATCACTTGGGTGTGGTATGGAGAGTTAGTATGGGCTGCCTCACCATGTCTTAC
>NC_064286.1:18814829-18815158 GCF_019186545.1 Solanum stenotomum
AGGTACGGATGGATGCTTTGGATGTGGGGGTAAGGGTCATAAGATGAGATATTGCGCAAAAGGGAAAGAGACCAATCAAGTTGCTCATGATGGCCCGGATCCAAATTCTCCTAAGAGGAACCGTTTCTATATGCTTCAAGCTAACATGGATAAGGAAGGTAAGTCAATTTTCTTTGTTGTTTGATGATAACCTTAGATGGGTTTACCCGAAGTGGGGGATGATGAGTTGAGTAGTAAGGTTGTTGATATCCTTATGTTTTCCTTCTATTCTAATTCAAGCTTGAAAACAAAGAGTTCTACGTAGCATGTTGCATGTTGGAAGTCTTATG
>NC_064286.1:18815258-18815628 GCF_019186545.1 Solanum stenotomum
AACGTTATATCACATCATCCAACTTTGCCAACAAGGACGTGATCACAACATGGTTATAAAGTAAGCACCTCCCCACTTTCAAAGGGATCAAATACTAGAATCAATAATTTATTCACAACTTCATCATCATTATAAACCTTAGGTCACAATTGCCCATTCAAGGCCAACATCCAATATAACACAATTGACCATCAATTCCTCATAATTCAATATAGAACAATACATAAATCAATAGCCCATANTTAATATCACATTGTTAGCTCATCATCAATAGACCCAATTTAGACCCAAAAATTAAGATTTCAAAATATGCAAGAGTTCATGGAGTTTTTCATCTTAAACCCATCAATATTAACATAAATCATCATTT
>NC_064286.1:18815728-18816063 GCF_019186545.1 Solanum stenotomum
AGTCTTATGTGAATTGAGTTTCCATATTATCGTTATGATGTGCATATTTTAGTTGAATTCTTGTTTAAGTAAATAAATGAGTTTTCATGATTATGTCCCTCATGATTTATATGAATTTATGAAGAATTGTTTAAATTGCTCCATGAGATGCCTAGTTGATCATGCCTTGATGTGATCTTGAATAAGATTTTGGGAGAAATTGCATGGAGCCTATAAATGTTGTAATGAGCATGATATGCTATGGAGAAGNAAGAAATGAGAAATGGCAAAGTTTTGTGCATATTGAGTGGTAGATGTTATTCCTATGTCCTTGAATTGCATGAAAGTCTTGTTGT
>NC_064286.1:18816163-18816367 GCF_019186545.1 Solanum stenotomum
TACGTGTGGAGTTGCGCCCCCTTTTGACCGGGCGTCAATGGCCTGACGAGGCGTCAAACAAGACTGCCAAACACACTACCTTGGCAGCCTTTTATGCCAACGTTTGGGTCCTCTCCAAGGACCCTTAGGGTGGTCCTTGGGGAGTCGTACCCGAACGTTGGGATCCTAAACATGTCTATTAGGATAGTAGGGTCACCATCACTG
>NC_064286.1:18816467-18818967 GCF_019186545.1 Solanum stenotomum
TTTAGAGTGTAAGGTTTAGGGTTTAGGGTTTAGGTTTTTTGGTTTAGGCTTTAGGGTTTTGGGTTTAGGGTTTAGGGTTTAGGGGTAAGGGGTTAGAGGTTACTGGTTAGGGGTTAGGGTTTAGGGTTTAGGGTTTTGTATTTAGGGTTTAGGTTTTAAGGCTTATGGTTTAGGGTTAGGCTTTATGGTTAGGGTTTAGGGGTTAGGGGTTAGTGTTTAGGGTTTAGTGATTAGGGTTTAGATTTTGTGGTTTATGGTTTAGGGTTAGGGTTCGGGGTTAGGGTTTAAGGTTTATGGTTAAGGGTTTAGGTTTTGGGTTTTAGGGTTTATGGTTCAGGGTTTAGGGTTTAATGTTTTGGGGTTTAGGGTTTAGGGTTTAGGATTTAGGGTTTAGTGTTTAGGGTTTAGGGTTTATGATTTATTGTTTGGGGTTAGGTTTAGGATTTAGGATTTAGGGTTTAGGGTTTAGGGTTTTGTATTTAGGGTTTAGGTTTTAAGGTTTATGGTTTAGGGTTAGGCTTTAGGGTTAGGGTTTAGGGGTTAGGGGTTAGTGTTTAGGGTTTAGTGTTTAGGGTTTAGATTTTGTGGTTTATGGTTTAGGGTTAGGGTTCGGGGTTAGGGTTTAGGGTTTAAGGTTTAGGGTTTAAGGTTTATGGTTAAGGGTTTAATGTTTAGGGTTTAGGTTTTGGGTTTTAGGGTTTATGGTTCAGGGTTTAGGGTTTAATGTTTAGGGGTTTAGGGTTTAGGGTTTCGGATTTATGGTTTAGTGTCTAGTGTTTAGGGTTTAGGGTTTATGTTTTAGTGTTTAGGGTTTATGGTTTGTGGTTTAGGGTTAAGGTTTAGGTTTTATGGTTTATGATTTAGGATTTTGGGTTTAGGATTTAAAGTTTAGGGCTGAGGGTTTAGGTTTAGTGTTTAGGATTTAGGGTTTAGGGTTAGTCTTTCGGATTTAGGGTTTAAGGTTTAGGGTTTTGTGTTTAGAGCTTAGGGTTTAGGGTATAGGGTCTAGTGTTTTGGGTTTCATTTTTAGGATTTAAGGTTTATGGTTTAGGGTTTAAGGTTTAGGATTTAGGATTTAGGGTTTAGGGTTTAGGATTTAAGGTTTAGGATTTATAGTTTAGGTTAGGGTTGAAGGTTTAAGGTTTCGAGTTTAGAGTTTAAGATTTAACTTTTAGGATTGGGGTTTAGGGTTTAGGGTTTAGGGATTATGGTTATGGGATTAAGGTTTAGGGTTTAGGTTTTAGGGTTTAGGGTTTAGTGTTTAGTGTTTAGGGTTTAGGGTTTATGATTTATTATTTAGGGTTAGGGTTTAGGGATTTAAGGTTAGGGTTTAAGGGTTATGATTTAGGGTTAGGGTTTAGGGTTATGGTTTTGGGTTTAGGGTTTAGGTGTTTAGGGTTTAGGGTTTAGGGTTTTGGGGTTAGGGTTTAGGGGTTAGGTGATAGGGGTTAAGGTTCAGGGTTTAGGGTTTATGGTTTAGTGTTTAGGGTTCAGGATTTAAGGTTTATGGTTTATAGTTTAGGGTTTAGGGTTTAGGGTTTAGTGGTTAGGGTTCGGGATTTACGACTTAGTGTTTAGAGTTTGGTATTTAGGGTTTAGGGTTTAGGGTGTTGGTTTAGGGGGTTAGGGTTTAGGGTTTAGGGCTTAGTGTTTAGAGTTTGGTATTTAGCGTTTAGGGTTTAGGGTTAAGGTTAAGGGTTAAGAGTTTAAGGTTAAGGATTTTGGATTTAGGGTTTAGGGTTAAGGTTTAGGTTTTATGGTTTTGGGTTTTGGGTTTTGGGTTTAGAGTTTAGGGTTTAGGGTATAGGGTCTAGTGTTTTGGGTTTCATTTTTAGGATTTAAGGTTTATGGTTTAGGGTTTAAGGTTTAGGGTTTAGGATTTAGGATTTAGGGTTTAGGGTTTAGGATTTAAGGCTTAGGATTTATAGTTTAGGCTAGGGTTGAAGGTTTAAGGTTTCGAGTTTAGAGTTTAAGATTTAACTTTTAGGATTAGGGTTTAGGGTTTAGGGTTTAGGGATTATGGTTATGTGTTTAAGGTGTAGGGTTTAGGTTTTAGGGTTTAGGGTTTAACGTTTAGGGATTTAGGGTTTAGGGTTTAGGGTTTAGGGGTTAGGGTTTAGGGGTTAGGGGTTAGGGTTTAGGGTTTAGGGTTTAGTGTTTAGGGTTTAGGGTTTGTGGTTTATGGTTTAGGGTTAGGGTTTAGGATTAGGGCTTAGGGGTTAGGATTTATGGTTTAGGTTTCATAGTTTATGGTTAAGGGGTTTAATGTTTAGGGTTTATGGTTTACGATTTAGGGTTTATGGTTTAGAGTTTAAGGTTTAGGGCTAAGGTTTAGGTTTTATGGTTCAGGCTTTAGGGTTTTGGGTTTAGGGTTTAGGGTTTAAGGTTTAGGGTTTAGGGGTAAGGGGTTAGAGGTTATAGGTTAGGGGTTAGGGTTTAGGGTTTAGGGTTTAAGGTTTAGGGTTTAGGGTTTAAGGTTTAGGGTTTAGGGTTTATGGTT
>NC_064286.1:18823967-18838019 GCF_019186545.1 Solanum stenotomum
TTAGGGTTTAGTGTTTATGGTTAAAGGTTTAATGTTTAGGGTTTAGGTTTTGGGTTTTAGGGTTTAGGGTTTAGGGTTTAGGATTAAGGGTTTAGGGTTTAGTGTTAGGGTTTAGGGTTTATGGTTTAGTGTTTAGGGTTTAGGGTTTATGGTTTATGGTTTAGGGTTTGGGGTTTAGGGTTTAGTGGTTAGGGTTCGGGGTTTATGGCTTAGTGTTTAGAGTTTGGGATTTAGGGTTTAGGGTTTAAGTTTAGGGGGTTAGGGTTTAGGGTTTTGGGCTTAGGGTTTAGAGTTTCGTATTTAGCGTTTAGGGTTTAGGGTTAAGGTTAAGGGTTAAGTGTTTAGGTTTAGGATTTTGGATTCAGGGTTTAGGGTTAAGGTTTAGGTTTTATGGTTTAGGATTTAGATTTAGGGTTTTGGGTTTAGGGATTATGGTTATGGGTTTAAGGTTTAGGGTTTAGGTTTTAGGGTTTAGGGCTTAGCGTTTAGGGATTTAGGGCTTAGGGTTTAGGTGTTAGGGGTTAGGGTTTAGGGGTTAGGGTTTAGGGTTTAGAGTTTAAGGTTTAGGGTTTAGGGTTTAGGGTTTAGGTTTTATTGTTTAGGCATTTGGGTTTTGGGTTTAGGGTTTAGGGTTTAGGGTTTAGGGGTAAGGGGTTAGAGGTTACAGGTTAGGGGTTAGGGTTTAGGGTTTAGGGTTTTGTATTTAGGGTTTAGGGTTTAAGGTTTATGGTTTAGGGTTAGGCTTTAGGGTTAGGGTTTAAGGGTTAGGGGTTAGGGTTTAGGGTTTAGGATTTAGGGTTTAGTGCTTAGGGTTTAGGGTTTGTGGTTTAGGGTTTAGGGTTAGGGTATGGGGTTAGGGTTTAGGCTTTATTGTTAAGGGTTTAATGTTTAGGGTTTAGGTTTTGGGTTTTAGGGTTTAAGGTTTAGGGCTTAATGTTTAGGGGTTTAGGGTTTAGGGTTTAGGATTTAGGGTTTAGTGTTTAGGGTTTATGATTTATTATTTAGGGTTAGGGTTTAGGGATTTAGTGTTAGGGTTTAAGGGTTATGCTTTAGGGTTTGGGTTTAGGTTATGGTTTTGGGTTTTGGGTTTAGGTGTTTAGGGTTTAGGGTTTAGGGTTTTGGGTTTAGGGTTTAGGGGTTAGGTGTTAGGAGTTAGGTTTTATGGTTTAGTGTTTAGGGTTTAGGGTTTATGGTTTATAGTTTAGGGTTTAGGGTTTAGGGTTTAGTGGTTAGGGTTCGGGGTTTATGGCTTAGTGTTTAGAGTTTGGAATTTAGGGTTTAGGGTTTAGGGTTTTGGTTTAGGGGGTTAGGGTTTAGGGTCTAGGGCTTAGGGTTTAGAGTTTGGTATTTAGCGTTTAGGGTTTAGGGTTAAGGTTAAGGGCTAAGAGTTTAGGGTTTAGGATTTTGGATTTAGGGTTTAGGGTTAAGGTTTAGGTTTTATGTTTTATGATTTAGGATTTTGGGTTTAGGATTTAGAGTTAAGGGCTCAGGGTTTAGGTTTTGTGTTTAGGATTAAGGGTTTAGGGTTAGTCTGTTGGATTTAGGGTTTCAGGTTTCGGGTTTATGCTTTAGGGTTTTGGGTTTAGACTTTAGGGTTTAGGGTATAGGGTCTAGTGTTTTGGGTTTCATTTTTAGGATTTAAGGTTTATGGTTTAGGGTTTAAGGTTTAGGATTTAGGATTTAGGGTTTAGGGTTTAGGATTTAAGGTTTAGGATTTATAGTTTAGGTTAGGGTTGAAGGTTTAAGGTTTCGAGTTTAGAGTTTAAGATTTAACTTTTAGGATTAGGGTTTAGGGTTTAGGGTTTTGGGATTATGGTTTAGGGTTTAGCGTTTCGGGATTTAGGGCTTAGGGTTTAGGTTTTAGGGTTTAGGGTTTTGTATTTAGGGTTTAGGGTTTAGGGTTTAAGGTTTATGGTTTAGGGTTAGGCTTTAGGGTTAGGGTTTAGGGGTTAGGGGTTAGGGTTTAGGGTTTAGGGTTTGGGGTTTAGTGTTTACGGTTTAGGGTTTGTGGTTTATGGTTTAGGGTTAGGGTTCGGGGTTAGGGTTTAGGCTTTATGGTTAAGGGTTTATTGTTTAGGGTTTAGGTTTTAGGGTTAAGGTTTAGGGTTTAGGGTTTAATGTTTAGGGGTTTAGGGTTTAGGGTTTAGGATTTAGGGTTTAGTGTTTAGGGTTTAGGGTTTATGATTTATTGTTTAGGGTTAGGGTTTAAGGATTTAGGGTTAGGGTTTAAGGGTTATGATTTAGGGTTAGGGTTTAGGTTATGGTTTTGGGTTTAGGGTTTAGGTGTTTAGGGTTAAGGGTTTAGGGTTTTGGGGTTAGGGTTTAGGGTTTATGGTTTAGTGTTTAGGGTTTAGGGTTTATGGTTTAGTGTTTAGGGTTTAGGGTTTATGGTTTAGGGTTTAGGGTTTAGGGTTTAGTGGTTAGGGTTCGGGGTTTATGGCTTAGTGTTTAGAGCTTGGGATATAGGGTTTAGGGTTTAGGGTTTAGGTTTAGGGGGTTAGGGTTTAGGGTTTAGGGCTTAGGGTTTAGAGTTTTGGGTTTTAGGGTTTATGGTTTAGGGTTTACGGTTTAGGATTTTGGATTAAGGGTTTAGGGTTCAGGTTTAGGTTTTATGGTTTATGATTTAGGATTTTGGGTTTAGTATTTAGAGTTTAGGGTTTAGGGGTTTAGGGTTTAGGGGTTAGGATTTAGGGTTTAAGGTTTAGGGTTTAGGGTTTAGGGTTTAGGTTTATGGGTTTAGGGTTTAGGGTTTAGGGCTTAGGGTTTAGAGTTTGGTATTTAGCATTTAGGGTTTAAGATTAAGGTTAAGGGTTAAGAGTTTAGGGTTTAGGATTTTGGATTTAGGGTTTAGGGTTTAGTGTTTAGGGTTTAGGGTTTGTTGTTTATGGTTTAGGGTTAGGGTTCGGGGTTAGGGTTTAGGCTTTATGGTTAAGGGTTTAATGTTTAGGGTTAAGGTTTTTGGTTTTAGGGTTTAAGGTTTAGGGTTTAGGGATTAATGTTTAGGGGTTTAGGGTTTAGGGTTTTGGATTTAGGGTTTAGTGTTTAGGGTTTAGGGTTTATGATTTATTGTTTAGGGTTAGGGTTTAGGGATTTAGGGTTAGGGTTTAAGGGTTATGATTTAGGGTTAGGGTTTAGGTTATGGTTTTGGGTTTAGGGTTTAGGTGTTTAGAGTTTAGGGTTTAGGGTTTTGGGGTTAGGGTTTAGGGTTTATGGTTTAGTGTTTAGGGTTTAGGGTTTATGGTTTAGTGTTCAGGGTTTAGGGTTTAGGGTTTAGGGTTTAGTGGTTAGGGTTCGGGGTTTATGGCTTAGTGTTTAGAGTTTGGGATATAGGGTTTAGGGTTTAGGGTTTAGGTTTAGGGGTTTAGGGTTTAGGGTTTACGGCTTAGGGTTTAGAGTTTGGTATTTAGCGTTTAGGGTTTAGGGTTAAAGTTAAGGGTTTAGGATTTTGGATTTAGGGTTTAGGGTTAAGGTTTAGGTTTTATGGTTTATGATTTAGGATTTTGGGTTTAGTATTTAGAGTTTAGGGCTCAGGGTTTAGGTTTAGTGTTTATGATTTAGGGTTTAGGGTTAGTCTGTAGGATTTAGGGTTTAAGGTTTCGGGTTTATGCTTTAGGGTTTTAGGTTTAGACTTTAGAGTTTAGGGTATAGGGTCTAGTGTTTTGGGTTTCATTTTTAGGATTTAAGGTTTATGGTTTAGGGTTTAAGGTTTAGGATTTAGGATTTAGGGTTTAGGGTTTAGGATTTGAGGTTTAGGATTTATAGTTTAGGTTAGGGTTGAAGGTTTAAGGTTTCGAGTTTAGACTTTAAGATTTAACTTTTAGGATTAGGGTTTAGGGTTTAGGGTTTAGGGATTATGGTTATGGCTTTAAGGTTTAGGGTTTATGTTTTAGGGATTTGGGTTTAGCGTTTAGGGATTTAGGGCTTAGGGTTTAGGGGTTAGGGGTTAGGGTTTAGGGGTTAGGGGTTGAGGTTTAGGGTTTAGGGTTTGGTGTTTAGGGTTTAGGGTTTGTGGTTTATGGTTTAGGGTTAGGGTTCGGGGTTAGGGTTTAAGGTTTAAGGTTTAGGGTTTAGGGTTTATGGTTAAGGGTTTAATGTTTAGGGTTTAGGTTTTCGGTTTTAGGGTTTAAGGTTTAGGGTTTAGGGTTTAGGGGTTTAGGGTTTAGGGGTTAGGATTTAGGGTTTAGTGTTTAGGGTTTAGGGTTTATGATTTATTATTTAGGGTTAGGGTTTAGGGATTTAGGGTTAGGGTTTAAGGGTTATGATTTAGGGTTAGGGTTTAGGGTTATGGTTTTGGCTTTAGGGTTTAGGTGTTTAGGGTTTAAGGTTTAGGGTTTTGGGGTTAGGGTTTAGGGGTTAGGTGTTAGGGGTTACGGTTCAGGGTTTAGGGTTTATGGTTTAGTGTTTAGGGTTTAGGGTTTAGGGTTTATGGTTTATGGTTTATGGTTTAGGGTTTAGGGTTTAGGGTTTAGTGGTTAGGTTTCGGGGTTTACGCCTTAGTGTTTAGAGTTTGGGATTTAGGGTTTAGTGTTTAGGATGTTGGTTTATGGGGTTAGAGTTTAGGGTTTAGGGCTTAGGGTTTAGAGTTTGGTATTTAGCGTTTGGGGTTTAAGGTTACGGTTAAGGGTTAAGAATATAGGGTTTAGGATTTTGGATTGAGGGTTTAGGGTTAAGGTTTAGGTTTTATGGTTTATGATTTAGGATTTTGGGTTTAGGATTTAGAGTTTAGGGCTCAGGGTTTAGGTTTAGTGTTTAGGATTTAGGGTTTAGGGTTAGTCTGTAGGATTTAGGGTTTAAGGTTTCGGGTTTATGCTTTAGGGTTTTGGGTTTAGACTTTAGGGTTTAGGGTATAGGGTCTAGTGTTTTGGGTTTCATTTTTAGGATTTAAGGTTTATGGTTTAGGGTTTAAGGTTTAGGGTTTAGGATTTAGGGTTTAGGGTTTAGGATTTAAGGTTTAGGATTTATAGTTTAGGTTAGGGTTGAAGGTTTAAGGTTTCGAGTTTAGAGTTTAAGATTTAACTTTTAGGGATTACGGTTATGGCTTTAAGGTTTAGGGTTTAGGTTTTAGGGTTTAGGGTTTGGCGTTTAGGGATTTAGGGCTTAGGGTTTAGGGTTTAGGGTTTAGGGTTTTGTATTTAGGGTTTAGGGTTTAAGGTTTATGGTTTAGGGTTAGGCTTTAGGGTTACGGTTTAGGGGTTAGGGGTTAGGCTTTAGGGTTTAGGGTTTAGGGTTTAGGGTTTAGTGTTTAGGGTTTAGGGTTTGTGGTTTATGGTTTAGGGTCAGGGTTCGGGGTTAGGGTTTTGGCTTTATGGTTAAGGGTTTAATGTTTAGGGTTTAGGTTTTGGGTTTTAGGGTTTAAGGTTTAGGGTTTAGGGTTTAATGTTTAGGGGTTTAGGGTTTAGGGGTTAGGATTTAGGGTTTAGTGTTTATGTTTTAGGGTTTATGATTTATTGTTTAGGGTTAGGGTTTAGGGATTTAGGGTTAGGGTTTAAGGGTTATGATTTAGGGTTAGGGTTTAGGTTATGGTTTTGGGTTTAGGGTTTGGGTGTTTAGGGTTTAGGGTTTTGGGGTTAGGGTTTAGGGTTTATGGTTTAGTGTTTAGGGTTTAGGGTTTATGGTTTAGTGTTTAGGGTTTAGGGTTTATGGTTTAGGGTTTAGGGTTTAGGGTTTAGGGTTTTGGGTGTAGTGGTTAGGGTTCGGGGTTTATGGCTTAGTGTTTAGTGTTTGGGATATAGGGTTTAGGGTTTAGGGTTTAGGTATAGGGGGTTAGGGTTTAGGGTTTAGGGCTTAGGGTTTAGAGTTTGGTATTTAGCGTTTAGGGTTTAGGGTTAAGGTTAAGGGTTAAGAGTTTAGGGTTTAGGATTTTGGATTTAGGGTTTAGGGTTAAGGTTTAGGTTTTATGGTTTATGATTTAGGATTTTGGGTTTAGGATTTAGAGTTTAGGGCTCAGGGTTTAGGTTTAGTGTTTAGGATTTAGGGTTTAGGGTTAGTCTGTAGGATTTAGGGTTTAAGGTGTCGGGTTTATGGTTTAGGGTTTTGGGTTTAGACTTTAGGGTTTAGGGTATAGGGTCTAGTGTTTTGGGTTTCATTTTTAGGATTGAAGGTTTATGGTTTAGGGTTTAAGGTTTAGGATTTAGGATTTAGGTTTAGGGTTTAGGATTTAAGGTTTAGGATTTATAGTTTATGTTAGGGTTGAAGGTTTAAGGTTTCTAGTTTAGAGTTTAAGATTTAACTTTTAGGATTAGGGTTTAGGGTTTAGGGTTTAGGGATTATGGTTATGGCTTTAAGGTTTAGGGTTTAGGTTTTAGGGTTTAGGGTTTAGCGTTTAGGGATTTAGGGCTTAGGGTTTATGGGTTAGGGGTTAGGGTTTAGGTGTTAGGGGTTAAGGTTTAGGGTTTAGGGTTTAGTGTTTAGGGTTTAGGGTTTGTGGTTTATGGTTTAGGGTTAGGGTTCGGGGTTAGGGTTTAGGGTTTAAGGTTTAGGGTTTAGGGTTTATGGTTAAGGGTTTAATGTTTAGGGTTTAGGTTTTGGGTTTTAGGGTTTAAGGTTTAGGGTTTAGGGTTTAGGGTTTAGGGGTTTAGGGTTTAGGGGTTAGGATTTAGGGTTTAGTGTTTAGGGTTTAGGGTTTATGATTTATTATTCAGGGTTAGGGTTTAGGGATTTAGGGTTAGGGTTTAAGGGTTATGATTTAGGGTTAGGGTTTAGGGTTATGGTTTTGGGTTTAGGGTTTAGGTGTTTAGGGTTTAAGGTTTAGGGTTTTGGGGTTAGGGTTTAGGGGTTAGGTGCTAGGGGTTACGGTTCAGGGTTTAGGGTTTAGGGTTTAGGGTTTAGTGGTTAGGGTTCGGGGTTTACGGCTTAGTGTTTAGAGTTTGGGATTTAGGGTTTAGTGTTTAGGATGTTGGTTTAGGGGGTTAGAGTTTAGGGTTTAGGGCTTAGGGTTTAGAGTTTGGTATTTAGCGTTTAGGGTTTAGGGTTAAGGTTAAGGGTTAAGAGTATAGGGTTTAGGATTTTGGATTTAGGGTTTAGGGTTAAGGTTTAGGTTTTATGGTTTATGATTTAGGATTTTGGGTTTAGGATTTAGAGTTTAGGGTTTAGGGGTTTAGGGTTTAGGGGTTAGGATTTAGGATTTAAGGTTTAGGGTTTAGGGTTTAGGGTTTAGGGTTTAGGTTTAGGGGTTTAGGGTTGGTTTAGGCGGTTAGGGTTTAGGGTTTTGGGCTTAGGGTTTAGAGTTTGGTATTTAGCGTTTAGGGTTAAGGGTTAAGGTTAAGGGTTAAGTGTTTAGGGTTTAGGATTTTGGATTCAGGGTTTAGGGTTAAGGTTTAGGTTTTATGGTTTAGGATTTAGGATTAGGGTTTAGGGTTTAGGGATTATGGTTATGGGTTTAAGGTTTAGGGTTTAGGTTTTAGGTTTTAGGGTTTAGCGTTTAGGGATTTAGGGCTTAGGGTTTAGGGGTTAGGGGTTAGGGTTTAGGGGTTAGGGTTTAGGGTTTAGAGTTTAAGGTTTAGGGTTTACGGTTTAGGTTTTATTGTTTAGGCTTTAGGGTTTTGGGTTTAGGGTTTAGGTTTTATTGTTTAGGCTTTAGGGTTTTGGGTTTAGGATTTTTGGGCTTAGGGTTTAGAGTTTGGTATTTAGCGTTTAGGGTTTAGGTTTAGGTTTTATGGTTTAGGATTTAGTATTTTGGGTTTAGGATTTAATGTTTAGGGCTCAGGGTTTAGGTTTAGTGTTTAGGATTTAGGGTTTAGGGTTAGTCTTTCGGATTTAGGGTTTAAGGTTTAGGGTTTATGTTTTAGGGTTTTGTGTTAAGAGCTTAGGGTTTAGGGTATAGGGTCTAGTGTTTTGGGTGTCATTTTTAGGATTTAGGGTTTATGGTTTAGGGTTTAAGGTTTAGGATTTAGGATTTAGGGTTTAGGGTTTAGGATTTAAGGTTTAGGATTAGTAGTTTAGGTTAGGGTTTAAGGTTTAAGGTTTTGAGTTTAGGGTTTAAGATTTAACTTTTAGGATTAGGGTTTAGGGATTATGGTTATGGGTTTAAGGTTTAGAGTTTGGGATTTAGGGTTTAGGGTTTAGGGGTTAGGGTTTAGGGGTTAGGGGTTTGGGTTTAGGGTTTAGGGTTTAGGGTTTAATGTTTAGGGTTTAGGGTCTGTGGTTTATGGTTAAGGGTTAGGATTTAGGATTAGGGCTTAGGGGTTAGGCTTTATGGTTTAGGTTTCATAGTTTATGGTTAAGGGGTTTAAGGTTTAGGGTTTAGGGTATATGGTTTAGGGTTTAGGGTTTAGGGTTTATGGTTTAGGTTTTATGGTTTAGGCTTTAGGGTTTTGGGTTTAGGGTTTAGGGTTGAAGGTTTAGGGTTTAGGGTTTAGGAGTAAGGGGTTAGAGGTTAGAGGTTAGGGGTTAGGGTTTAGGGTTTAGGGTTTAGTGTTTAGGGTTTATGGGTTTAGGGTTTAGGGGTTAGGGTTTAGTGGTTAGGGTTCGGGGTTTATGGCTTAGTGTTTAGAGTTTTGGGATTTAGGGTTTAGGGTTTACGGTTTAGGGTTTAGGTTTTGGGGGTTAGGGTTTAGGGTTTAGGGTTTAGGGCTTAGGGTTTAGAGTTTGGTATTTAGCGTTTAGGGTTTAGGGTTAAGGTTAAGGGTTAAGAGATTAGGGTTTAGGATTTTGTATTTAGGGTTTAGGGTTAAGGTTTAGGTTTTATGGTTTATGATTTAGTATTTTGGGTTTAGGATTTAGAGTTTAGGGCTCAGGGTTTTGTTTTAGTGTTTAGGATTTAGGGTTTAGGGTTAGTCTTTAGGATTTATGCTTTAGGGTTTTGGGTTTAGAGTTTAGGGTTTAGGGTATAGGGTCTAGTGTTTTGGGTTTCATTTTTAGGATTTAGGGTTTATGGTTTAGGGTTTGTTGTTTATGGTTTAGGGTTAGGGTTTGGGGTTAGGGTTTAGGATATAAGGTTTAGGGTTTAGGGTTTATGGTTAAGGGTTTAATGTTTAGGGTTTAGGTTTTGGGTTTTAGGGTTTAGGGTTTAGGGTTTAGTGGTTAGGGTTCGGGGTTTGTGGCTTAGTGTTTTTTATTTTTTTTTATTTTTTTTTATTTTTTTTTATTTGAACGACCCTTGGAGGGGTCAGGGGCTTAGCAACACCCCCAGGCCTTAGCATAAATAAAAGCTCAAAAGAGCTCAAAAAAAGTACAGGGAGGGGGACATAAACCTAACCTCCGATCCTATGGTGGGTCTTAAGTTGACCTACCTACTAAGGTTAGTCAACTCAGTCCCATACTATAAATGGACAACCTAGAACTATGCACCTAAGGAGAGGACTCCTCTCAATACACGGGTTCTAGGAAGCATAAATAAGGGAGACTCTCCCCTTACAATGTCCGAAGGGAACAAAACAGTACCTAAACCTATTCAAGGAAACTATAATTTAAAACCATAGCTAAAATGAGTAGGCTATGTTCATATTCAAGGAGGTTCTTTAATCCTCTTGAGTTTCCTCCTTCTAAAACTTGCCATCTCGGCTATGTCTAGTTGATAATAGGCTCTTGCTTCTCTTGGTAGTTGCTGGATGTTACAGTATATTTGGGGATAATTAAGCTTGTGACTTTGCTTTGATAAAGAATCTGCCACAAAATTAGCCTCTCTGTATGTGTGTTTGCACCGAAAGCTGTGTGTTTGTGTGATGAGTTCCTGCAGCTGTTGTAGTTGTGTGCTGATGTTCCATGGAGGTCTGGTTTTCTGCGTGATCCAGTCTACAAGTAATTGTGAGTCCACTTCCAGAACAACCTTCTTATACCCTAGCTGAAGTACCCAAGTCATGCCAAAAAAGGCTGCTCCTATTTCGGCTTGATTGTTAGTGCCTTCCCCCAAAGGAGTAGCAAATGCTAATAGCATTGCTCCCATTTGATCCCTTAGGATGCCGCCTGCTCCTATTCTGCCCGGGTTGTTTAATGCACTGCCATCCGTGTTAATTTTGACCCAACTATCTGGCGGCTTTATCCATTTAACGAGAGTCACTTTGGTATCATGACTACAGCTCTCCCCCAACTGAATCAGTTCCTTCCAATTTGAAGGCCATTTGATTTGGGGGAAGTTAGTACACATTAGTTTGTAGTTGTCCTTGTAGATGGCGTATTTGACTCGACTAATATTGGACGATTTGCCTCCGTATTTACTAGCACAGCGATTCTTCCAGAGATTCCAACAAATTAATAATGGTGTCGCTTGTAGTAGCAGTTTGTGTGCTTCATTGTTGTACTTCGCTGACCACCATTGAATAATGAGTTGAGTAATAGAGCTGTGATCCCGACTGATTCCAGCAGTATCTGCAAAGCTTCTCCACACATATGTCGCGAATTGTCCGGTGTTGAATATGTGTTCTATCGTGTCTAAGCCAGACCTGTTACAACAACAAAAACAACTTGTTGGCTCAATGCCAAAGTTAGTTAATTTTTCATTAGTGGGGAGTTTGCCTCTTAGTAATCTCCACAAAAGAAATGAAATTTTAAAAGGGATACACTTATGCCAAATGAATGAATTAAAGTTGGTCTTGATCCTCTTTTCCCTGATCTCATTCCAGGCAGATGAACAGCTAAAGTTTCCATCCGTGCATGGTTTCCATATTGCTAAGTCTGGGAGATCCTGCTGGTTGGAGAGCTCTGTGGAGAGAATGCTGGCCAATTGACTGTTAGGTGCTTGTTGTAGAAGCTTGTTCCAGTTCCATTGTCCATTCAGTCGAAATTCTGCCACTGTGGTGTTGTTGAATCTGTTGCTATTGGTAGAGTAGTGAGCTAATGGTCCAATGCCCAGCCAATTATCCCACCAAAAGGAGCAGTTGCCAGAGTTGAGCTTCCACTGAATGTGTTTTTCGACTTGAATCTTGTTATGCATAAGATGTTTCCATGTCAATGACTCCCCTGTATCCCATTTCTTAATGATTGGGTTAGACCTTTGGCAATATTTAGCCTTCAAAAAATCCCCCCAAAGAGTTTGTTTAGATCTAAAAATCCACCATTGTTTATATTGGAAGGCTAAACACACATCCTTGAGGTTCCTCATACCAACACCTCCTTCATCGTACGGAAAGCTTAAATTTTTCCATGACGACCAATGGTATTTTTTCTTCTCATTCCTCCATCCCCAAAAGAAGTCAGCTGTAATGCTTTGGATCTGCCTGAGGACAGTGACTGGAGGTGTTACTGAAGCTAATAAGTGAATAGGTAGGGATTGTAAAACATGCTTGACAAGGATTGCTCTACCACCATAACTTAAAAGTTTAGTCTGCCATCCTGTGATCCTGCATAAAACTTTGTTAATAAGGTCAGAAAAATAAATAATTCTAGGTCTACCAACAAATAGAGGGCATCCGAGATAGGTGATAGGGCCCTCCTTTTGCCTGAAACCTGTTATTCTTTTGATTCTGTCCTTGGTGCTGTTGAATGCACTCGAGTGAACCATGAAATGGCTTTTCTCGGTGTTAACTGATTGGCCTGAGGACTGCTCATAGGACTGGAGAGTTTGCATGATAAGCTGTAGTGTTTTCTGTCTTCCTGAAGTGAAGAGGATAATATCATCCGCAAAGCTTAAATGATTCACTTGAGGTCCATTAGGCTCCATGAAGAAGCCATAGTAATCGGGGTTGTTGTACAGCCTGTTCAGTGATCTGGAAAGTACCTCTGCGCCTAAAATAAATAGGGCAGGAGATAACGGATCGCCTTGCTTGAGTCCTCTCGTGGATTGAAAGAAACCATGCCTTTTGCCATTAACAATAATAGAGTACCAATTGTTAGCCATGATTCTCCAAATCATATCGATAAGAACTTCATCAAAACCCATCCTTCGTAACACCAAACATATATAAGACCACGAAACCCTGTCATACGCTTTGGCCATATCCAGTTTAATAATAACATTGCTTCCAATATTAGGTTTCTTAATTTGGTGGATAATTTCTTGGGCCAACATATTGTTTTCAGAAATACTTCTCCCTTTGACGAATCCCGACTGATTAAGGGAAACCAAACTAGGTAGAATAGGACTTAGTCTAGAACTTACTAGCTTAGATATAATCTTGCTAGTGAAGTTGCTTAGACTAATGGGCCTGAATTCCGAAAGTTTGTTAGGATTTTTCACCTTAGGAAGGAGCACGATGCAGGAGTGAGAGAAATACTTGGGAATCATTTGTCCACAAAAGAATGCATGAACAACACCAAGAAGATCATGTTTGATAATGTGCCAACACTTTTGGAAAAAATAACCATTCATCCCATCAGGACCAGCTGCAGAGTTGGGGTTCATTGAGAGTACTACTTCCTTCAGCTCTTCCAGATTAGGCATAGCAGTAAGTCCTTCATTTTGTTCCTGGGTGACCATCTGTGGTATACAGTCTAATACATCCTCCTTAATGATTTTGTTATCTCCTGTGAAAATTTTCTGGAAGTGTTCGCAGGCAGCTTCAGCAATAACCTCATCTCCCTGTATCCATTCCCCATCTTCTCTGATAATTTTATGGATGAAAAGCCTTCTTCTTCTTCCCCTTATCAGAGAGTGGAAATATTTTGTATTGCAGTCACCTTCCTTGAACCACTGTAGCTGTGTTTTCTGTTTCAAAATGGAGTCTTCTATCTTCAGGAATTTGATATACCTAGCATTGAGTTCGTGAAGAGTGGATCTATTATCCTCACTAGGATCTTGAATCAGTTGCTCCTCCATTGTTTTGACCTTCTCCTCAAAATCCCTGACTTTTGCAAAAATATCCCCAAACTCCTCTCTGGACCAGTTGCTAAGAGTGTTGGACAATCTCTTCATTTTCTGATGAAATTTCCACATGTTGTTACCCTCAACATTTCTGTCCCAGCAGGCTTTAACAGTTTCAAGGAAATTAGGTTGGTCAGTCCAGCAATTAAGAAATTTGAAATATTTGATGTGATCATCCTCCCTAGCATTCATTTCCATCAATAAGGGATAGTGGTCTGACCCTACTGAGGGTAGGTGGGTGATAGTAGTCTGAGGCATTTTTTCCAACCAAGCATCATTAACAAGGGCTCTGTCCAGTCTTTTCCAAACTCTCTGTTGTATACCCCTGTTGTTGGACCAAGTAAATTTCTGTCCACTGAAGCCTAAATCTATAAGACCACAGGCTTCAATAACGGCTATGAATTCAAGACTTTTCCTCATGTTGTAAGGAACCCCTCCCAGTTTTTCTTCAATAGAAGTAATGACATTGTAATCTCCCACTGAACACCAAGGTCTCACAATATCAGCAGATTGATGTAACATTCTATCCCACAAAGGTCTTCTGAGATGGTCTTTACATTTGGCATACACAAAAGTGATGGTGAAGTGGTTTTGGATTTCATTATGCTTAAATTCACACGTAATTTGTTGTTCATCCTCCTCTAGAATTACACAATCAATGTCCATGTTCCAAAAGAGCCAGATTTTACCATTGCAGTTACTCACACCATGTTCCATAGCTAATTGATTTTTGGCACTTTGAATATGAGCATTGTCCGAGAAAGGTTCCATAATGGCAATAATAGATAATTGATGCATCTTCTTGAGCATTTTGAGTCTTTCGATTACACCTTGGGTGTTGATCCCCCTCACATTCCAAATAATTGTACTAATCATTGGGATGATGGGGATTTAAACAATCTAGTGTTTGGTCTGCCAGCAGTGACAGTGTTGATGTCTTGAACATGGAATTTGAATCTCTCATGGTGTAGCCCTCTAGGTGATAGTCCCTGATGATTAGCCACCTGTTGAATTTCCTCTGCAAATTCTTTATTAGGGTGAGGACTAAAAGCTCTAATAAGAAGCTCACTAGTCTCATCATCCTCATCATTATCTTTGAGCGACTGATTATCCCCATCTGGTTCATCCTCTGAGTTATCAACAGCATATTCATCTATTATAGGGCCTGTGTTCAGGTGACACTTTGCAGACCTGTCATCAGGAGGGACCTTAATTGGAGAATTCATGTATTGTGTTTGTAAAGGGGTAATATCCATGCCCAAGTGTTCATCAACCATAATGAACTTCTTGCAAATTTCCCCTTCTTTTTGTGGTTC
>NC_064286.1:18838132-18851683 GCF_019186545.1 Solanum stenotomum
AATCTCTCATGGTGTAGCCCTCTAGGTGATAGTCCCTGATTATTAGCCACCTGTTGAATTTCCTCTGCAAATTCTTTATTAGGGTGAGGACTAAAAGCTCTAATAAGAAGCTCACTAGTCTCA
The DNA here is from genome assembly GCF_019186545.1 of Solanum stenotomum. Taxonomy (NCBI): domain Eukaryota; kingdom Viridiplantae; phylum Streptophyta; class Magnoliopsida; order Solanales; family Solanaceae; genus Solanum; species Solanum stenotomum. The sequence goes on from NC_064286.1 coordinate 18,838,256, forward strand.
TCATCCTCATCATTATCTTTGAGCGACTGATTATCCCCATCTGGTTCGTCCTCTGAGTTATCAACAGCATATTCATCTATTATAGGGCCTGTGTTCAGGCGGCACTTTGCAGACCTGTCATCAGGAGGGACCTTAATTGGAGAATTCATGTATTGTGTTTGTAAAGGGGTAATATCCATGCCCAAGTGTTCATCAACCATAATGAACTTCTTGCAAATTTCCCCTTCTTTTTGTGGTTCCCCCTGCTGGACATTATCCTGTTGTATGCTCTGTCTTTTTTTGGCAGCTTCTCTCTTTTTCTTACTGGGTTTGTTCTTGCTTTTGGAAGCATTTCCTTGGTTGCTAGTGCTCGCTTTGGCTCCCATATCTTTTGCCATGGCTCCTTTGTTCTGGTTGTCTGCAGTTCCTGCCCTTACTTGCTGCTTTTCTTTATTATTTTCAGTACTAATCAGATTCCTTGGCCCTGAATTTACCTGTTGCTGTACCTGTTGGTGAAGCTGGACAACAGTGGTAGCAGAGGCTCTAAGGTCAGGACTATGGTCAAGGTGTATACCCTCATGCATAACATGAGACAAATTCCCCCCTTTGGACCCCTTTTCCTGCAGGTTAGTGTGGCTCTCCTGACATCCCCCTTCCATCCCTCCTTCAACTTCAACAGTATCATTAGATGTTAAAATATTGGGGATTGTGGGAATTGGGAGCATTGAGTCAATACCTGTGCTCTTGTTATTTGCTTGGATTTTTGTTTGCAATATTTGTTCTTTTTGGTTGTGGTCTTTTTGCGACTTGCTTTGTGAATCTTGTGTTGCTTTCCCTTCATTGCTGTTATGACCCTGTGTATCCTGGGACTGTTTTTCCTGCATGCTAAGATTAGAAAAGATATTATGATTGGAGTTATTCTGTATACCTTTTTGCTGAGCTATGAGCTGAGGTTGATCTCTTGGAACTTTGTTCTTTGGTGAGGTAGGTCTCCACACTGCCTTCTGTGTTTTTTCCTCCTGTGCTTTGTTGTTTTTTCTTCTTGACACATGCCATTCTTCTTCCTTTTGCTGCTCAGTTGTGTTCCCTTCTGTGGTGTTTCGATGTTGTTGTTCCTCTTGCTCCTGTGACCTGACTTGTCTATGCTCATTTCCTTGCTGCCCCTGCTCGTTCTTACCTAGTTTTTCATCTCTGCACCTAATTCTTTTCTACGTTTGAGGTCTTCATCTCTTATTTTGAAATTGCAATCCCCTATCATATGACCTTGGTGCCTGCAGTATGCACAGTAAGGAGGGATGTTTTCGTATTCAATTGGTTGCCATCTCCCTATAGTGAGATCCTCTTCATCCAAGCCTATCCAGATGTGCCGAGGTCTAGTTTTGGTGAGGTCTACTTGCACTTTAACCTTGGCCATACTAGCTCTAGTTCGGTTAATGGATGCCGTATCTAAGTAGAGGACTTTGCCCACTGATTCCAGCAGGGGTGTGATGAACTCTTTTTTGAAACAATGCCATGGCAGACCTGGCAGCAATACCCATATGGGAACAATGGGTGTTTCTTCCTCAGGCTTAAAGTTGGGTGTCCAGGCTTGTATTCTCATGAGTTTGCCCTCAATGGTCATTCGCTGTTGTGTCCATACCGTGTTATAATCCAATTCATTTTCCAAATCAATAAATACATGTCTAGCATTAAAATGTGCAATATTGACCCCCCCATTCAGTTGAGTTTGTAGGATGAAACTCTTCCTGATGAGTTCTATCTTTGGCATGGTGGTACTAAACTTACCTATAAGGGTATATTTGCAGTCTACGGCTAACTTATTCATGAAATCATCCATGTCATAGATCACGGCAGGCTGACCTTGTTTACTAGTGTGCTTGGGTGGAACAAGTTCAATAGGAATGGTTTGCGTAGCATGGATTTGCCTGAGCCTAGCAGCTAGAGTTTCCACCACAGTGTATGGAGCAGGTTCGACACTTGGGGCCTGTTTGGTTTTTTGGTTCTCGTTGGAAGTGTCGGGTTCTTTGGACTGATTGGGTTGCTGGATTTGCTGGGTTTGCTGGTTAGAAGTGATATGCCTATCAAAATTGCTAGAAAGTTTTGGGAAATCTCTATGGTAGCTGGTTGGTTCAGTGTTCCTTCCATGTTCAATTGGCTGAGTTAAATTTTTTCCTCCGACTCTATCTTGATGTCCATGTTCCTGTTGTTGTGAGACATTATTTCCTTTGCCCATTTCCTGTTCATCCCTTATTATACTCTTTTGCCCATTTGCACTCTCGACCACATGATCTTCACTACTACTCAAGTTAATAATATTATTACTAGAGTTAGAGTTAGTTGACTTACCTGCCTGAATGTTCTCCATGTTTGATTTTGTGCTCAAGGGAGCAATATTTGCTTACTGATGTTCCTGCACGGAGCCATGAGATAGTGCATTGTTAATCGTAGGATTCATACCTGGTTCTGATTGTCTTCCATTGCTGAGAATTGTGCCTACAGGTTTCACTCCAAAGGAGAACTGTGATGAGTTTCCCACATCAATGACCTCCAAATTAGTAGTGTTTGTCATGTGCCGGTGATCATTCTGGCCCTGGGAATCTCGCGTAACAACTTGTGGAACTTCCATCTCCATGTGTTGGTTCCCTAAAGTATTGTGACCTTGCTTTTGACCATTAGGCCCTGCTTGGTCCTGGGAAAAAATTCCTTCTTGTTGTTCTTCGCGTCTGCAGTTATGTTCGTCCAGTTCAGTTCGTGAATTGGTTGTAGAGTTGAGTAAGCTCGTTGTGCTCTTATTCTGGCTGTGTTCTTGAACTAATTTTGTGGATATGTTGGTCAGATGGACCTCCTCATCCAACGAGCAGTTGCCTCCATTGGCGCCGTCATCGTCTTCGACTACATGCTTACCGGATTTCATGTCACCGGTGATTTGACCGGCCATTTTAACTGAGCTTGGTATGGAACGCACTTCTTCACCAGGTGAACAAACCCCAGTGGTCAATTCGCCTTGAAGATGGTGGGAAGGTGGACGAATTTGAAGGTGAAGTTCCGGCGACTGTGCGTCTTTTCTTCCAGAATTCGCCTCACCAGATCTCACAGATGGCTGGATAGAATCATGTGATTTTTGAGTATGTTGTAGCCCTTGATTAGGAGATTCATTCCCAATAAAAAGTTTTCGTTGAATCTGGTTAGCTTGACCTAGGGAAATAATTTTCTGAATTTCTTCCATCTCCCTTTCTGAAATCGCGATGTTCATCGCCTCAGTATTTCGCGATTTCGTAGAGTTGTAGGATGAATTAGATGATGCTTCTTGTTGGGTTTTGTTCGTCTCCTCAGAGCGCCTTAGATGGCCTTGGTCCGGCGGCCTGAAAAGGCTTACCGGCGGCGCACGCGCCATTCCAGCAGATGAATTAGCCGTTGGAACTGTAGCAGCTGTGCTGATTTTTGAGAGAATCCCGCGTAGAGAGAGAAATTAGAGAGAGAAAAAAATTAGGAAATGAGGAAGCGATATGTTTAGGGTTTAGGTTTTGGGTTTTTTTTTTTTTTTTTTTTTTTTTTTTGAACGACCCTTGGGGGGGTCAGGGGCTTAGCAACACCCCCAGGCCTTAACATAAATAAAAGCTCAAAAAGAGCTCAAAAAAATATACAAGGAGGGGGACATAAACCTAACCTCCGATCCTATGGTGGGTCAGAAGTCGACCTACCTACTAAGGTTAGTCGACTCATTCCCATACTAAAAGAAGAAACCTAGAACTATGCACCTAGGGAGAGGACTCCTCTCAATACAAAGATTCTAGGAAAGCATAAATAAGGGAGACTCTCCCCTTACAAGTAAAGTAAAAGAAAAGACTCAACTAGGGACTAACCTAACGTGAGTGTGACCAACTTGATGATGACAAAAATTAATGATGGGCGGATTTGAATGAGTTCCAGCTCCATTACAAATCCTTCTTTACAGGAGATGATTTTAAGGCGGTTCCTTAATTCTCTTCAATTTCCTTCTTCTGAAACTAGCCATACTTGTAATGTCTTGTTGGAGATATGTTGTTGCGAGTCTAGGGAGCTGCTGGATGCTGAAGTATAACTGGGGGGTGGTCAGCTGGTGGCTGTGTTTGGAGAGAGAGTCTGCGACAAAATTGGCTTCTCGGAGAGTATGAATGCATTTGAAGTGTGTGAATTGAGTGATGAGATGTTGAAGCTTTTGCACCTGGGATGAGATGGACCATGGAACTGCTGTATTGTTCATAAGCCAGTCTACCAGAAGTTGAGAGTCAACTTCAAGGATTACCTTCTTATATTTCAACTGTACGCACCATGATAAGCCAAATATAGCTGCTTCTATCTCAGCTTTGTTGTTCGTTCCTTCGCCTAAAGGAGCTGAAAAAGCAAATATAATATCTCCAAAATGATTTCTAAGAATCCCTCCTGCACCTGTGCTTCCCGGATTGGACAGTGCACTCCCATCAGTGTTTAGTTTAGTCCATCTGTCCGGAGGTTTAATCCACTGGACAACAGTCACCTTGATGTCGTGGGTACACTTCTCAATGAGTGTACATAGCTTACTCCATTCCCATGGCCAGGATATGTAGGGGAAGGCAGTATGCAGCAGTTTGAAGGTGTCTAAAATCACAAGATGTTTGACCCTTGCCATGTTGGACTGTTTTCTACCATACTTTTTAGCGCATCTATTTTTCCATAAATTCCAACAAATAAAGATTGGAGTAGATTGTAAGATGAGCTTGTGTGCTTCATTGTTATGATTCAAACTCCACCACCTCATGATCATGTTTCTTAGAGGTAAGGGATCAGTTTGAATGCCTAACGCGGTTGCAAAAAACTTCCAAACATTCTTGGCAAAATTCCCTGAATTAAAGATATGTTCGATGGTATCTGTACCTGGAGAGTGACAGCAGTGGCATTCACTAGGTTCGATTCCAAAGCTTGCGAGCTTCTCGTTAGTAGGGAGTTTTCCTCTGATAGCTCTCCAAAGCAAAAAGGAACATTTGAATGGAATATTTTTCTGCCAGGTACAGGTGTTGAACTTGGTTTTTTCCCTTTTTTCTCTAATACAATTCCATGCAAATGACACAGTGAACTGGCCACTGGTATTGGGATTCCACACTGCCAGATCAGGTTGTCCATTCTGAAGCTGTAACTGAGTAGAGAGGATATTGTGTACCTGACCAGGAGGGGCTGACTGGATCACCTTGTTCATGTTCCATTGACCTTCCTCAATAAAATCAGAGACTGGTTCGTTGTTAAACCTGTTGCTAGCAGTGGTGTATTGAGCCAACGGGCCTACTCCCAGCCAGTTATCCCACCAAAAGGAACAAGACCCATTTCTGATTTTCCATTGAATGTGACTTTCCACAACATGTTTGTTCTTCATCATCAGTCTCCAAGCTTGGGATTCACCAGTGTCCCATTTTTTACTTATAGGATTGGATCTTTGGCAATATTTTGCCCTTAGAAAATCCCCCCACAGTGTTTGCTTGGATCTAAATGTCCACCATTGCTTGAATTGGAATGCTCGACATACATCACTCATAAGTCGTACTCCAATTCCTCCTTCATCATAGGGAAAACTTAAGTTCTTCCATGAGGACCAATGGTATTTCTTCTTGTCATTCCTCCACCCCCAGAAGAAGTCAGCCATAGTGCCTTGAATTTGCTTCATAACAGTTGAAGGTGTGGAGGTAGTAGCTAATATGTGGATAGGGAGTGATTGTAACACGTGCTTAATCAAAGTTGCTTTGCCCCCGAAGCTCAAAAGTTTTGATTGCCATCCTGTGATTTTGTTAACTACCTTGTTGATGAGCTCCGAGAAGTAGATTATCCTAGGCCTGCCAACAAATAAAGGGCATCCTAGGTATGTGAGAGGGGCATCTTTCTGATGAAATCCCGTATATTTTCTGACCCTGTCACTGGTGGTTCTGAAAGCATTGGAGTGAAGCATAAAATGACTTTTTGCTTTGTTGACGAGCTGGCCAGATATCCTCTCATAAGTAGCCAAAGTATGCATAATAAGTTTGAGAGAATGTTTCCTCCCAGAGGTGAATATAATGATGTCATCTGCGAAACTCAGATGATTAATCTGAGGGCCTCTCCTTTCCATATGGAAACCATGATAAAGGGGATTCTGAAAAAGTCTATTCAAGGACCTTGACAGTACCTCAGCACCTAAAATAAATAGGGCTGGGGATAGGGGGTCTCCCTGCTTAAGGCCTCTGGTGGAATGAAAGAAGCCATGTCTCTTGCCATTAATAATAATAGAGTACCAATTGTTTGCCATAATTCTCCAAACCATGTCTATGAAGACTTCATCAAAGCCCATTCTCCGAAGGACTAGACAAATATATGACCAAGAGACCCTGTCATAGGCTTTTGCCATATCAAGTTTGATTACTACATTGCTTCCGATATTGGGTTGTTTGAGCTGGTGGATGATTTCTTGGGCTAACATAATGTTCTCAGAGATACTCCTACCCTTAACAAAGCCGGATTGATTAGAGGAAATCAGGCTAGGTAAGATAGGAGTCAGTCTGAGACATAGTAGCTTAGAAATGATCTTGTTGGTGAAGTTGCTCAAGCTGATGGGTCTAAACTCAGTGAGTTTATTGGGATTTTTCACCTTGGGAAGAAGAACTAGGCAGGCATGTGAGAAATATTTGGGGAGCATTTGACCACTGAAGAAAGCATGAATAACTGCCAGCAGGTCTTTTTTGATAATACTCCAACATTTCTGGAAAAAATATCCATTCATTCCATCAGGTCCAGCAGCTGAATTGGGATTCATGGAATAAACAACCTCCTTTAGTTCCTCCATAGTAGGTAATTCTTTCATCCTATCATTTTGCACCTGATCGACCATTCTTGGAATACAATTCATGGGAATTTCATCTATAAATTTTTCCTCCCCTGTGAAGATATTCTGAAAGTGTTCGCAAGCAGCCTTAGCAATCTGTTCATCTCCCTGTACCCAGTCGGCATTGTCGTTGAGGATTTTGTGAATAAACAGCCTTCTCCTTCTGCCTCTAATCAACGCATGAAAGTATTTTGAGTTGCTGTCCCCTTCTCTAAACCAATGCAACTGAGTTTTTTGTTTAAGAATAGAGTCTTCCATCTTCATGAATCTGATATATTCTGCATTAATACCATGTAATTTTGACCTCTGTTCCTCTGTGTTATTGTGGATGAGGTTGTCTTCAGCCTCTTTGACTCTTGCTTCAAAATCTTTAACCTTGGCATAGTTATCACCAATTTGCATTTTAGACCAGACACTGAGAGTAGCTGCCAGTCTCTTCATTTTTTGATGAAAGGTCCACATGGGATTTCCTTCTATAGGCCTTTTCCAGCAATCTGTAACAGTCTCTGTAAAGGAAGGTTGATCAGCCCAGCAATTGAGAAATCTGAAATATTTAATGTGGTTATCAGGCCTGGCATTCATTTCCATCAGAAGTGGACAGTGATCAGACCCCACAGATGGAAGATGAGTAATATTAGTCTGAGGCATATCCTTCAACCATCTATCATTCACCATAGCCCTGTCTAACCTTTTCCAGATTCTGAAATTAATACCTCTTTGATTAGACCAGGTGAATCTAGGTCCATTAAACCCCAAATCCATGAGTCCACAAGCTTCAATAACTCCAATAAAATCTAAGCTTTTCCTCATGTTATAAGGGATGCCCCCCAGCTTTTCATCAATATCAGTAATAACATTAAAGTCTCCCACTGTACACCAAGGAAAGGTATCCTTAGTATCAGCAAGATGAAGGAGTCTATCCCAGAGTGGTTTTCTGAGATATTCTTTACACTTGGCATACACAAAAGTCGTGATGTAGGTCTCAGGTGCTTCTGTGTGGTTAAGTTCACAAGAAATCTGCTGTTCATCAGCTTCAATCACATTACAAGTGATCTCATTAGTCCAAAAAAGCCAGATTTTTCCATTGATGTTACTAATCGCATGATCCATAACAAGCAAACTTTTGAACAGATTAATTTGGGTATTGTCAGAGAAAGGTTCCAGTACTGCAATCATCGATACTTGGTGAATATTTTTGAGATTTTTGAGTCTTTCGATAACACGTTGGGTGTTTATTCCTCTAGCATTCCATATGATTGTACTAATCATTGAGATGATTTAGAGGTGAAAAGTCTAGTGTTTGGTCTTCCTGCAGTTACAGGAGTGGGTGGAGATGGTTTTTTGAGAGGAAGCCTGTCCAAGTGTATGCCCCTGGGAGAGAGTCCCTGCTTGCTGGTGACCTGTTGTAACTCCTTGTCAAATTCTGAGTCCTTATTAGGACTAAATGCTTTGATAAGTAGTTCACTAACTTCATCATCATCATCTTGAGCATTTACAGGTAGAGTGTCTTCATCTATTTCCTCTTCAGAAACTTCCACCTCATACTCATCTCTTATAGTTATCTTGGTCTGATCAGGGGGTTTTCCCGGGGTAGGGGTGTTGTATTGAGCTTTGAGAGGAACTACATCCATCACCTGGTCCACCATGATGAATTTTTTGCAAGGGTTTATTCCTTCATGGTGGTTGTCTGTAGGATTGTTTTCTTGGTGTTGTTGTTCAGCCTTTTTCCTCTTGGTAGCTTCTCTTTTTTTCTTACTAGGCTTGTTCTTGCTTTTAGGAGTGTCCACCTGTTTACTAGAGCTTGCCTTGTTGCCCATATCCTTAGCCATAGCACCTTTGGGTTGATTATCCGTCTCTCTAGTATTGTGTACCTGTAGGCAGACATTTTGTTCTTGATGCTGTTGGACAGCACTTACAGAGGTAGAAGAGGCTTGAGGGTCAATCCTAAGGTCAGTCGTTTGGTTCCCATGCAAAACATGAGACAATTCCCTTCCCATAGGTTCCCCTTCCTGCATGTTAGAGGTTTTCTCCTTTACATCCATCCTCCCTCCAACAACTTCATCAGCCACAACAGAGGGAATTACAGGGGTAGGGGCTACATTGTCAACACAATGCTCAACAACACCAATTACAGGGGATGGGGGAGCTGAAATCTGATCACCAGATTCCTCAATGTCAATCACAGGAGTTACAGAGTTCATACCTGGTTTCTGCATTGCCTGTTGGTCATGAGGAGTTCCGGCCTGCTGTACCTGTACCTGTGGGATTTGTTTCTTACCTGGAGCCTGGATTTGCTGTTGAGTTTTATTTTTTCTCCTAGTTTGAGTTTGCCATTGTTCCTCCTTTTGCATAGTATGTTCCTCTGCTGATCCTCCTGTATTGGTTTGCCTATTTGAGAGTGTTTTTGCTTTGTTATCGTCAAGTTGCTGATTACCTTTCAAAGTCTGATTCAGTTGCTTCTCCTGTCCCTTCTTAACTGCTTCCTCATTTTTTCTTTTTTTAAATTCCTCATCTCTTTCCTTCAAGGGGCATTCTCCAATTATATGGCCCTGATGCTTACAGTACAGGCAGTAAGGAGGAACATCCTCAAATTCGATAATTTGCCACTTGCCTAAAGAGGGGTCCTTCTCAGAAAAACCCAACCACACATGTTGAGGTCTTTCTTTGGTGATATCAATTTTGACCCTCACTTTAGCAACACTACCCCTAGTTTTTTGCATGGTGGCCGAGTCTAGGTAAAGTGCCTTACCAATAGGGGACAGCAAAGGGGTGAGTATATCCATATAGTAACAGTGCCATGGGAGTTCTGGCAGGGTGATCCAGATGGGCAGTATAGGGGTTTCTTCAGCTGGTTTAAAGGTAGGGGTCCATACCTATAGTTTCATTAAATGGCCAGCAATGAACATCTTCTGCTTTGTCCAGACTGCAATGTGATCAGCTTCATTGTCCAAGTCGATATAAATGTGTCTTGAATTGAAATGGACAATCTTGACCCCTCCAGTGAGTTGAGTTTGTGCAATAAAGCTCCTTCTAATAGTTTCCATTTTGGGCATAGCATTGGAAAATTTACCCACTAGAGTATACTTACACCTTCCTGGCATCTTAAGCATGAAATCCTCTTCATGGAAGGTTATAGAAGGATAACCTTGTCTAGTGGTAATGATAGGGGAGGTTATATCCAAAGGGGTGTCATTCTTAATTTGGTTGGCTCTAAGTCTAGCAGCTAAAGATTGGGTCACAGTTGGGGGGGCAGGGTCAGGAATTTGGTGTGTGGCATTTCTGGTGGAGGGGTTATTGACGGGGGTTCGATTTTGAGTCTGTCTGGGGCTGTTTTGGTTGTTTCTTTGGTGGGTGGTTCTGTGGATGTCAAAATTAGAGGAGACCTTTATGGGAGGGGGAATACGATAGTCTATATCAGGGCCTTTTTGAATGCTGTTTTCAGGTTGATCTTTCGCTCTATTCTGCACCAAAAGATGGCCTTTCTCATGCACATTTTGGCTACTATGACTATTATTATAAGGTGGGAATTGGAGATCATAATTAGTTGGAGCAACGTTAGATGACTTACCTGCCGTCTCCTTGGTGGTGTTAGTTGGTTGTGTCCCTCCATACTCTTTGCTATGCTGCATAGTGTTCTCATTGGAGTTGATCTTGTCTTTCACCTTCCAAACGGCTTTCCCTCCATTGCCATAATATTGCTCTTGTGGTGCCTTTGTTATTACCTTAGTGATTGTATGTTGTGCTTCCTGAGTTTGACGGGGTGATGCATTTCCATCTCCCTGCATTTGTCTTGACACATCTGAAGTCTCTTTTAGACTCAACTGCTCCTGAGCAAGCTGCATTGGTTCTCTCATGTGATTTGGAGTATGTTCCCTTTCCTGCTTGTTTTCCTGATTCAATATACCTGTAATTCGAGCTGGTTCAAGTCTCTCCTCACTGATATGATCATCCATGGTTGCTGAAATTTGTCCCTGCAATTCAGAAGACGAATGTACATTAATTTGCTGTTGCATTAATGGTTTTATTACCTTAGGAATGTTGTTCTCATCGCAGGGGATCTTTTGGGATGGCTCTGCATCGCCGTTGTTGCCCAGAACTCCGACAATGTTGCCGGAATTTATGTCGCCGGAGATTTCACCGTCAAAACGGTTCGAAATTTCAGTGAGATGTACTCCTAGACATGGGGAAGATTCCCCAGTGGTTGCAGCTTCGTTTCTCTCATCGGAAGACGATCGAAATTGAAGGCGCACGTCAGGCGATATCGCGGCGATTTCTCCAGAATTCGCCTTCAAGGATCTCTGAATTTGTGTGATGGAATCATTTGATTTTTGGACTGGAGATAGATCCTTTGATGTAGATTCATGATTTTCAGTTGAATTAACACGAATCATTCCAGATTTTTCGAGGGACATAATTTTTCGAGCCCAGTCTAACTCCTCTTCAGAAATCGCGACATGGATCGCTTCAATTCTTCGCAATTTCGAAGAGTTAGCTGATGATTCTGGTGAAGCGCCCAGCTGGGGTTTATCAATGTTGGAATTGCGCGTCGAATGGGACTGGTCCGATGGTCGGAACACCATTCCCGGCGGCTCTGTGGCCATTCCGGTGAACAGAAGTACTTCCGCCTGTTTGAGAGCGTTTTTTGAGAGCAGATTTTTAGAGAGAGAAAAAATTTGGAAAATAGAAAAGCGATAGGTTTTTGGGTTTTAGGGTTTAGGGTTTAGCGTTTAGGGTTAAGGGTTAAGGGTTTAGGGTTTAGGGGTTAGGGTTTAGGGTTTATGGTTTAGTGTTTAGGGTTTAGGGTTTATGGTTTAGTGTTTAGGGTTTAGGGTTTATGGTTTATGGTTTAGGGTTTAGGGTTTAGGGTTTAGTGGTTAGGGTTCGGGGTTTATGGCTTAGTGTTTAGAGTCTGGGATTTAGGGTTTAGGGTTTAAGGTTTAGGTTTAGGGGGTTAGGGGTTAGGGTTTAGGGTTTAGGGCTTAGGGTTTAGAGTTTGGTATTTAGCGTTTAGGGTTTAGGGTTAAGGTTTAGGGTTAAGAGTTTAGGGTTTAGGATTTTGGATTTAGGGTTTAGGGTTAAGGTTTAGGTTTTATGGTTTAGGATTTAGGATTTTGGGTTTAGGATTTAAAGTTTAGGGCTCAGGGTTTAGTTTTAGTGTTTAGGATTTAGGGTTTAGGGTTAGTCTTTAGGATTTAGGGTTTAAGGTTTAGGGTTTATGCTTTAGGGTTTTGGGTTTAGAGTTTAGGGTTTAGGGTATAGGGTCTAGTGTTTTGGGTTTCATTTTTAGGATTTAGGGTTTATGGTTTTGGGTTTAATGATTATGATTTATAGTTTAGGTTAGGGTTTAAGGTTTAAGATTTCGAGTTTAGGGTTTAAGATTTAACTTTTAGGATTACGGTTTAGGGTTTAGTGTTTAGGGATTATGGTTATGGGTTTAAGGTTTAGGGTTTAGGTATTAGGGTTTAGGGTTTAGCGTTTAGGGATTTATGGTTTAGTGTTTAGGGGTTAGGGTTTACGGGTTAGGGGTTAGGGTTTAGGGTTTAGGGTTTAGTGTTTAGGGCTTAGGGTTTGTGGTTTATGGTTTAGGGTTAGGGTTTAGGATTAGGGCTTAGGGGTTAAGGTTTATGGTTTAGGTTTCATAGTTTATGGTTAAGGGGTTTAAGGTTTAGGGTTTAGAGTTTAGGGTTTATGGTTTAGAGTTTAAGGTTTAGGGTTTAGGGTTTAGGTTTTATGGTTTAGGCTTTAGGGTTTTGGGTTTAGGGTTTAGCGTTTAAGGTTTAAGGTTTAGGGTTTAGGGTTTAGTGTTTAGGGTTTAGGGTTTGTGGTTTATGGTTTAGGGTTAGGGTTTAAGATTAGGGCTTAGGGGTTAGGGTTTATGATTTAGGTTTCACAGTTTATGGTTAAGGGGTTTAAGGTTTAGGGTTTTCGGTTTAGGGTTTAGGGTTTATGGTTTAGGGTTTAGGGTTTAGGTTTTATGGTTTAGGTTTTATGGTTTATGATTTAGGATTTTGGGTTTAGGATTTAGAGTTTAGGGCTCAGGGTTTAGGTTTAGTGTTTAGGATTTAGGGTTTAGGGTTAGTCTTTAGGATTTAGGGTTTAGGGATAGTCTTTAGGATTTAGGGTTTAATGTTTAGGATTTATGCTTTAGGGTTTTGGGTTTATAGTTTAGGGTTTAGGGTATAGGGTCTAGTGTTTTGGGTTTCATTTTTAGGATTTAAGGTTTATGGTTTAGGGTTTAAGGTTTAGGATTTAGGATTTAGGGTTTAGGGTTTAGGATTTAAGGTTTAGGATTTGTAGTTTGGGTTAGTTTTGAAGGTTTAAGGTTTCGAGTTTAGAGTTTAAGATTTAACTTTTAGGATTAGGGTTTAGGGTTTAGGGTTTAGGGATTATGGTTATGGGTTTAAGGTTTAGGGTTTAGGTTTTAGGGTTTAGGGTTTGGGGTTTAGGGGTTAGGGTTTAGGGGTAGGGGGTTAGGGTTTAGGGGTTAGGGGTTAGGGTTTAATGTTTAGGGTTTAGAGTTTAGGGTTTATGGTTTAGGGTTAGGGTTTAGGATTAGGGCTTAGGGGTTAGGGTTTATGTTTTAGTGT
>NC_064286.1:18852155-18853187 GCF_019186545.1 Solanum stenotomum
GGATTTAGGGTTTAGGGATTTTGGGTTAGGGTTTAAGGGTTATGATTTAGGGTTAGGGTTTAGGTTATGGTTTTGGGTTTAGGGTTTAGGTGTTTAGGGTTTAGGGTTTAGGGTTTTGGGGTTAGGGTTTAGGGTTTAGGATTTTGGGTTTAGTGTTTAGGGTTTAGGGTTCATGATTTATTGTTTAGGGTTAGGGTTTAGGGATTTTGGGTTAGGGTCTAAGGGTTATGATTTAGGGTTAGGGTTTAGGTTATGGTTTTGGGTTTAGGGTTTAGGTGTTTTGGGTTTAGGGTTTAGAGTTTTGGGGTTAGGGTTTTGGGTTTATGGTTTAGTGTTTAGGGTTTAGGGTTTATGTTTTAGTGTTTAGGGTTTATGGTTTATGGTATAGGGTTAAGGTTTAGGTTTTATGGTTTATGATTTAGGATTTTGGGTTTAGGATTTAAAGTTTAGGGCTTAGGGTTTAGGTTTAGTATTTAGGATTTAGGGTTTAGGGTTAGTCTTTCGGATTTAGGGTTTAAGGTTTAGGGTTTTGTGTTTAGAGCTTAGGGTTTAGGGTATAAGGTCTAGTGTTTTGGGTTTCATTTTTAGGATTTAGGGTTTATGGTTTAGGGTTTAAGGTTTAGGATTTACGATTTAGGGTTTAGGGTTTAGGATTTAGGGTTTAGGATTTATAGTTTAGGTTAGGGTTTAAGGTTTAAGGTTTTGAGTTTAGGGTTTAAGATTTAACTTTTAGGATTAGGGTTTTGGGTTTAGGGTTTAGGGATTATGGTTATGGGTTTAAGGTTTAGGGTTTAAGGTTTAGGGTTTAGGGTTAGGGTTTAGGTGTAAGGGGTAAGGATTTAGGGTTTAGGGTTTAATGTTTAGGTTTTAGGGTTTGTGGTTTATGGTTTAGGGTTAGGGTTTAGGATTAGGGCTTAGGGGTTAGGGTTTATGGTTTAGGTTTCATAATTTATGGTTAAGGGGTTTAAGGTTTAGAGTTTAGGGTTTAGGGTTTATGGTTATGAGTTTAAGGTTTAGGGTTTAGGGTTTAAG
>NC_064286.1:18853287-18853847 GCF_019186545.1 Solanum stenotomum
GACGGCCTGTCACTGCCCTTCGTAGGTCAATCTGTTTTTTGACAGCTTTTGGCCAAAGGTTGGGTCCCCCTCAAGGACCTCTTGGGTGGTCCTTGGGGGTCGTACCCGGTCGTTTGGACCCTAAACATGTCCATCTATGAATAAGAGTCACTCTGATGGGTTTTTTGACCTCAAACAACACACCAAACACCACGACAAGACACTAGCACCAAAGACTAGTTTCCGGACGTCATGCTCGTTTCTTGACGTTTGACCTCTAAAGTCACCAAACTAACTTCAATAGCCATTTTTCATCATTTAAACATGTTTCCAACCATAAACTAACATGTGATGCTCTAGGTCAACCTAATAGATTCAGTCAAGCCTTAGCTAGGTCTTACTAGTTTCGTACGGGGCGTTACAGGTAGCTCCTCTTGCAATCTGTCCCTAGCAAGCTTTTTCCACCAAGAAGCAGCATAATCAGAAAACTCAGCAACAACAAGTTTAACTTTCTTACCCTCAGAGTAGTTATGGCAATCAAATATGGCTTCAACTCGTCTCTCCTTATCAAGGTACAAGTC
>NC_064286.1:18855192-18870745 GCF_019186545.1 Solanum stenotomum
GGGGGGGGGGGATCACGTCCAAGACCCCTTATAAGAAGCTAAAAAGGTCAGCCAAACCCTAGAAAGACAATTACAAGGAATCCTATTCGAGAAAGGAAATAAAGTAACCTAACTAGGAACAAATTTAGTACTTCTAGAAAAGCATTAAATGGTACTTAGGAGACCATAAATAGACTAAGGAAAATATTAATAACCTATATATAAATAAATAAATAAGGTAAATCCCAACTAGGAAAAGAATCTTGACAATCTTGGAAAGTTTGACTAGTCTTCTCTCAAAACTTGGGCAGAAAACAACTCTTGTTGTGGCTGATTCTTGGATTCTTCTTGACCTTATTTGCATGAAATTGGACCTTAAAATTCCTCATCTTAGGCTTGAATTTGAGCCACCAAATAATTGTAGCATTTGGACAATTCCTCTCCCTTGGGCTTGAGCTCTTCTTCCCCAATAAGACACCTTTGGATCAGGGATTGAAGCCCATTGAGCTTATCATTGAACTCCTTTGTTTGAGATCTTGTTATGGGCTTCCTTGGAGTTTCTAACGCTTCATCCTTGTCCTTCAGTAGAGTAGAGCTTCCTTGGATGCTATCACTAGGTGATGCACCTACTTGCTTTCACTTGGGATTAAATATATTGGGCCTTGGCCGATTTGGCTGCTGGGCTTTAATTTTATTTTCCTTTTATTTAACTTAATTTGGGTCTCAAGTGAATCCTTTACCGTAGGCCCAAATCTGATCCATAAACCATGGCCTTTTTAACTATATCCATTTAGTTCAAGTAGGTGATGCACCTACTTGGTCCTTTGGACTTGTCAATAAGTCAAAGTAGGTGATGCACCTACTTGTCACCTACTAGCTTAGTTAAGTCAAGCAAACAACTCACTTATTTTAATCCATTTTCTAAATATTAGTCCCTTATTATTTAACTTAGCATTTAACTTTCAACTTTAAGCTCAATTACCACCTTACTGTCTCAAGTTTAAATACTCCCGTTGGAGTTAACATGCAGTACACATGCTGAAACGTGCAATGCATCACATCACTTTCCGAACTAGTTTAAACCAACGCTAATCATATAAGAAACATGGTCCCTCGCCTATACTATAAGGCTATGTCAAGTATCACAAGAATAGGACAAGCATATGCATAATACGGGCTGTTACATACATGTAGAATATGGTTGGTTACATCCTCCCCCTCTTATGATCATTCGTTATAGAAAGATATGTCAAGCTGATTGTTTGGTTAACCTTGGAATTTCTTTGGAGATTTGTGAGAGTTCCCTCTGTAAATAGGACTATCCAAAATACGTAGACTAATCTAAAACACGTATAGACAAGTCTAGCATAACGTCTCTATAGATATGGTTCATGAAATAATAATATGACAAATCAACCCCTTTCTTGACCATGTAATTCCCTAAAGATACGCAAGACGAATTAATACAAATAAGGACTTTAATATACCTAAACACAAGACATGCAAATGACCTATCAAATGAACAACTGCTAGTAGGATTTATGATCATATAAGGGGACCACATGATCTCAGATCCTTATGTTGATGTTTAGAATAAGGAGGGGCATTTAGGATCTCTACCATTTTCTATTCCCAAGTATCTTATGTTATATTCTACTCCTCCCACAATAAACCTTTTGAGCTTAGCTTCCATGCTTTAATAATCAAGAATAACTATAGTATCTCCCAATTTTTTTGTATATGGAACGAACACAAAATCATAGGCCTAACCTATAAGGGCTCTACTTTCCTTCTCTTTAATCTCACGATACTTTTCAGAGGTGAGACTTACAAGAACACATAGCTGTTAATATAAAGTCTAAAATTTTATTCCGCACCTTCGAATAAGGCATTATGCTAAGTAAATATTTATGGTTGTGATAAAATTTACATATATACCCAACCTTTTCTAGTCAAAATCTTCATTACATTATGATACAAGGAAATTTCTCCCATAATGTTCAAATCTGAAGTCAATAATCACAGAGGGGCATAGTATACAAATAAATAAGTCACATTGGGTATGGCACATAGGTAGATTAGCACAAAACGGAGTGCATAATAATGGGCATTAAGCTATAGAAATATATGGTGTACGCACGCATATGGTTCATAGGGTAGCGTGTGAGCGAATAAACTATAAGGAATGTAGAAAATGGACTAGATCAGCGCACATGATGCATGAGTACTAAAGCTACAAAATATATAATACGTAAGCAAGTAGACTGTATGAAATACGAACTATGGAACACAAATCACATTGATCAAGTGCGTTATATCGCATGGATTGGTGACCTAACATGTCAATAAGTACACTTATGAAATCTGAGCAAGTGAACACATGACATATGACTAGAAAAGTTGTAAGGCCTGTAATGTTTAATCAAGTAGGCTACGAGGCATGTAATATACATAGAAATGGTTTATGATGCCTATGAGATGTAAACAAGTGATATGCGAGTCATACAGCCCAGGAGTACTAATTTTGCTCATAGCATATGATCAATTAGCATGCAGTACCCACACAATGTGGACAAGTGACATGTGGAAAGTAACCAGTGCAATAAATAACATGTAAGAAAAAGGTCCTATGAAAACATATAATAATAAACAGGGGTGCTCTGAAGTGGATAACATTTACATGTAAGCATTCTATGACATTAGGTAACCTGTGAGAATGTAATCCACAAAGGGAAAATGACATACAAATAGATAAGTTATAGAACATGCAGCATGTATAATTATATAACAAACCATCTTTGGAAACTACGAGATACCCTCTAGAAGCACTCTACCATAGTAAGGGCAAACACACTGCCTTAAGCGTTAAGTCACAAGTGGGATAGTTTTGCTACTATTCCTTACTCACCTAAACACATACAATTGATTTCCCCATCTACTCTCTTCAATCTCCTAAGCATTCTTATAGGTTCTTTTATTGGGATTTGGCTTCCGTCTAGGTCAATATAAATACTACAGTCAAGATAGAAAAAGAAAATTCAGAATAGTTCATCTTTTAGAGTAGGAGGCCGAGGTCAACTTTGCCTTCATTACGAGCTTGTGCTATATCATGCTCAATGCCTGGTGCCCTATTAAAGTCGAAATAGAAAATAAATAGTGAAGCTTGAACGCACCATAAAACATAAACTCTAATAACATGTAAATGTCAGGTACCTATAAATTTATATCATGATTCATAAAATCTTAGAGTTAGCCCCTTTGGGCTTAACAAGATAGGTCTGGCCATACTAATAGATTTTTTTTTCAATCAAATGAGGGTGCTCCGACTCTTTTACCATGCAGGATAGCAAATTATAACAACTAGCATATGATCAATTTTTCCTCTCCCTTAACTAGACTATGACTGACGAATTACTGCAGGCATATTTTAAATGAACCCTGTAGTAGCTCCATTCAAATTGATAGAAAAGACTTGAATCAATACTAAAATGACTTCTCTGTCTAACAAAGGTTCACAAAGTTGTTACCGGGTGCGCCATTATAACTCGTTAGGATTGAAGAGTTGATACCTTTTTATTGCCTCATACACTTAGCAACCTCTCTTTCATAATCACCTATCTCACTCCTCTATAGCATCCTCATATCATCCCTACTCCTATGTTTAGGGAATTTGACATATTCCATCTCTTTCTAACGAGAAGCTCTACGTACATATTCGGCATGTGTAATTCAAACTTCATTCTCACATGCTTCCTATCTAACAAGTACATTTTAATCAAAACTAGTAGCTTCATGTACTCTAATCCCACTATGTACAAGCTGACTAATCACAACTTAGGTCTAACCAATCAATTTTTTCCTTTTGTTAACCTTACCCTTTAGTCGCATACTAATCCTCCATAGCCAAACCATAGATCATAATAGGAACTACCATACATATATCATTTGCAAAAATTGACTCACTTATCCGTAAGTTTTATAACCATGAAAAGAATACAAATGTTATTAGTACTTATTCAGGGTTGTTGGCACATACCATATAAAAGCCAAATATTAACATATTCGGGATAATATATGGTGAGAACTTGGGGATTGTCTGCCAATTAGGGGTATCTATAGTAACACTATTGCACTAATACTTCCACCTATTAGATTGTGCCACTGCGTTCTTCTAGAAAAAAAACTGGTTCGACAACATCAATTTCAAAAATGTGTGTAATACTGAAAATTTTATGTATATCATATAGACTCTTAACAAGTCTCCTCTATAGGAATAGATCCTATAAATATGGAGGAAATATAGAAACCAAGAGTTGGATACATCCTCCTAAGAAGATGTGCTTAGAAATTCTACAGCTCATATATGTAACTAGGTAACCCATCATTTTTAAGCATATGGATAACCATACTATATTTTTCTCAATAGAACCAATGTGATACAAATTGTAAAAATGCAACTTAAAATGCATTTAACATAAAACCATTTACATACCTTGTGGAGTGGGACAGTCGAATAAACTGAGCTAAATGTAGTCTAAATTTTGATAACTTCAGATCCTTTTATGTAGATTGCATGTAGACATTCTAGATACCATTAACCTTAACCATCATAAACATAAAATGAATAGTATGATCAGGTGAAAATGGAACTTGACTTCTTAACTTCGCTCTATCGCACGATCTGGATTACGAAGGAGGGTAACTTTTGCTAAATGTCCAAGCAGCCCCCTAATTATAAATGTGGCGCACAACACATTCATAAGTAAGGCTCTAGTAGACACGAATTTGTAGACTCCCTAGGATGAACTATTCTGATACCACTTTTGTCACACCTCAACCCTAGGTGAGGCGGACAAGTACACCATATGAACACTTGCTTTACAAGTCACCTATGATGAGAAAGTAAACTACTATTATGCAGATATATTTACTAATGAGAAGTTTCATAAACAACACATGTTGACTAGCTGAACCAATACATGTGACAAGTGCAACTATGAATTCAGATGATAGCCTTACAATATCTACAAAGCCTCTACTGGAATCCATGACTATGCCACTATGAAATACGTATAGTAAAGACTTGGTAAAGCCCCGAATCAACCTGGAGCTCACCAACAACCGCTGAGTATCATGTGCTTCTATTGGAAAGATCTACTAGTTGAGTACCTGTACCTGCAGTAAGAAATGCAGTGTCCCCAATAAGGGACGTCAATACGAAAGAATGTACTGAATATGTAACTCATAATACAACCATATGTAAAATGAGAGCTCAAGTGAAACCAAATATTAATAGATAGGGATTAGAGACCACCTTTGCTTTATACTTGTGGAATCGTGTATGTTACATTCTTTTCTTTACTTTTCTTTGCATTATAATATTATAAGGCATATTTATACAAATGATCAGCGGTAGAAGAGGATGACCCATGCTNCCACTGCCTTCTTCCGAAAAAAAAATTTGTTCAACAACATCAATTTCGAGAACATGTGTAATGCTAAAAATTCTATGTATATCATATAGACTCTTAACAAGTGTCCTCTATATGAATAGATCCTATAAATATGGAGGAAATATAGAACCCAAGAGTTGGATACATCCTCCTAAGAAGATGTGCTTAGAAATGCTATAGCTCATACATGTAACTAGGTAACCCATCATTTTTAAGCAAATGGATAACCATACTATATTTTTCTTAATTGAACCAACGTGATACAAATGTTAAAAATGCAACTTAAAATTCTTATAACATAAAAGCATTTAGATACCTTGTGGACTGGGACGGTCGAATAAAATGAGGTCAATGTAGTCTAAATTTTGATAACTTCAGATCTTTTTCGGTAGATTGCATGTAGACATTCGAGCTACCGTTAACCTTAACCATCGTAAGCATAATATGAATAACATGATCAGGTGAAAGCGGAAATTGACTTCTTAACTTCGCTCTATCGCACGATCTGGATTACGAAGGAGGGTAACTTTTGCTAAATGTCCAAGCAGCCCCCTAATTATAAATGTGGCACGCAACACATTCATAAGTAAGGCTGTACTAGACACGATTTTGTAGACTCCTTAGGATGAACTGTTCTGATACCACATTTGTCACACATCAACCCTAGGTGAGGCGGAAAAGTAACATATGAACACATGCTTTACAAGTCACCTATGATAAGAAAGTAAACTACTATTATGTAGATATATTTACTAATGAGAAGCTTCATCTACAACACGTGTTGACTAGCTGAACCAATACATGTGACAAGTGAAACTATGAATTTATATGATAGCTTTACAATATC
Source organism: Solanum stenotomum (assembly GCF_019186545.1). Lineage (NCBI taxonomy): Eukaryota > Viridiplantae > Streptophyta > Magnoliopsida > Solanales > Solanaceae > Solanum > Solanum stenotomum. The sequence continues at coordinate 18,861,472 of NC_064286.1, forward strand.
TACAAAGCCTCTGCTGGAATCCATGACTGTGCCACTATGAAATACGCATAGTAAAGCCTTGGTAAAGCCCCGAATCAAACTGGAGCTCACCAACAACCGCTGAGTATCATGTGCTTCTATTGGGAAGATCTACTAGTTGAGTACCTGTACCTGCAGTAAGAAATGCAGTGTCCCCAATAAGGGACGTCAATACGAAAGAATGTACTGAATATGTAACTCATAATACAACCATATGTAAAATGAGAGCTCAAGTGAAACCAAATATTAATAGATAGGGATTAGAGACCACCTTTGCTTTATACTTGTGGAATCGTGTATGTTACATTCTTTTCTTTACTTTTCTTTGCATTATAATATTATGAGGCATATTTATACAAATGATCAGCGGTAGAAGAGGATGACCCATGCTAGGCATTTTAACCCCTGGGATGTTGTCCTCATAATTCCACAAATTGAGCTGCCACCCTTCCATACCAATTGGGATCAACCCATGCTAGGCATTTGCCCCTGGGCTACCACCCATAATTATATAGATTGCTTCACTTATATTCTTTAATCTTTGAGATTGTTGTTTTGATGTTCATAACTCTTCCGAGATTGTTCTTTTGATGATCATAACTCTTTTGAGATTGCTATTTTGGTGGTCATAATCATTGTTGATATTTGAAACTATTGACTAGTAGTAGAAGACATATGAATATGGACTTACGATAATAACAATGACATGGGAAGAAAATGTGACATGAACGTGTAATACTTAGGAGAGGCATATGACTCAGTAAGAAGCATTTTGACAGCTCAAATTGATGCACATATCAAATGAAGACATTTAACATTCAGCCAAAAGATTTGAACTCTATATGATAGCCAAATACTCACTAACTAATATCAATAAACTACAAGGTATACGTGCATGTGGAACCAAGGGAAAACGTGGACAGATTCAACTTTAGGATGGATACATATTCCAAGTAAGCACATATAAAATGTACAATAGAGCAAGTAGGGATTTTGTGAGGTAACATTATAGTCTAACACAATGGGAGTAATAACCAATAAAGGGAACATATGAGCATGTGAAAAGATGACATATATATAGATAATTGAAGCAAGTTGGCAGGATATGGGCAGATTGTATATCCAACATATAAACATATGTACCATGTGTAATCTAGGATCATTTTGATTTATATAAGGGAAATACGTGCCAAGGGTACTTTGACGATGAAACAAGTTTAAACCTTGCATGCTAATACTTGGTTTAGTAAGCACGTACATTTTGTAAAAAACTCATATTAGAGTACTCACTTTACCGCTCTAGAAGGTAGGAACTGCAACTATGGATCAGTCACTACCAAGGACACTTAGACATCTTACTTTTTGTAATGCAAGTGTTGGATTCATGCCAAAGAAATAGGAAATCGAATAGCCTTACATACCTTATCCTCTGACCAATAGAACTATCACGATTCAGCCTCCCCTTTTAGGTTTTAATCTTAATTTCTGCAACTTCTCCTTATAACTTGAATTCCTCTAGAACTTCAACTTCCCTTCACACTTAAACCAAAGAAGAAGAGAAAAGTATCTTAATAATTAAGGAACGTGAGCAGTAGCTTGTGGGAACTTCTACCTTCTACTTATAATTGAGCATGAATAACATGTTTTCTAGTCTTCCATGGGAAAATTAAGCTAAATCCATAAGTGTTTCTCTTACCTTAGTTTACAGATATGAGGGTTTCTTCAAGAACCCTAGAAGGAACTCCAAAGCTGCTGTAATCCTTAAGAGAAAATGAGAGAGAGAGAGAGAGCTAGAGTTAATTCTCATTATTGTGTGTTAAAAATGAGTTAGAATAGCAGCCAATGTATCTTATATTGAACTTTCTTCATCTTTAAGAATATCCTCTAGAACCTCCCTTCTTTTGGTCCATTTTCAGCAACTAATTGGTCAAGTAGGTGATGCACCTGCTTATGTACATCAAGCAACAAAAAAGGTCAAACTAGGTGATGCACCTACTTGCTTTCACTTGGGCTTAAATATATTGGGCCTTGGCAGATTTGGCTGCTGGGCTTTAATATCATTTTCCTTTAATTAACTTAATTTGGGCCTCAAGTGAGTCCATTAGCATAGGCCCAAATCTGATCAATTAAACCCTGGCCTTTTTAACTGGATCCATATAGCTCAAGTAGGTGATGCACCTACTTGGTCCTTTCGACTGGTCAATAAGTCAAAGTAGGTGATGCACCTACTTGTCACCTACTAGCTTAGTTAAGTCAAGCAAGCATCTCTTTTATTTTATTTCATTTTCTAAATATTAATCCCTTATGCTTTAACTTAGCACTTGACTTTCAACTTTAAGCTCAATTACCACCTTATTGTCTCGAGTTTTAATACTTTCGTTGGAGTTAACATGCAGTACACATGCTGAAACATGCAAGGCATCACATCACTTTCCGAGCTAGTTTAAACCAATGCTAATCATATAAGAAGCATGGTCCTTCACCTACACTATAAGCCTATGTCAAGTATCACAATAATAGAACAAACATATGCATAATGCGGGCTGTTAAATACACGTAGAATACGGGGTGTTACATTAATAGACCCTAAACTAATCGCATTTACCCATTCATCTAAAGACCCCTAAAATCCTCTCCAAAATAGATCTCTCTAGAATTGAAGAAGAAGAGGAAGAAGATAAGAGAAAGGGCAGTGGCTTTGGGATATTTAATCCATTGATTCAAGCTTTGTTTAGGGCATTGATTGAAGGTATGTGAAGCTTATTCATCCATGGGTTGTTCCATCCAAGGACCCCCCATAGATTTCCCCCAATTGTCAACTCAAAAACCCAACTATAGCAAGGGTTGTGATTACATTGTGGGTAGGGATTGGGTGTGACTCCAATCTAGTGGATAGCATCCAATTATGATTGAATTGTATTTTTTTAATGATATTATGATGAATTCTTATGATTTTTATGATGAACCCTAATCTAAGTTGATGAATGTGATCTTTGTGGGTTTATGCCATTAGAGGCAAAGTTGAAGGTTCATATGTGATCTTCCTAATTCAGTGTTGTGTGTTGTAATTGATGAAAGTTAGGATCATATAATCATTAATTGTAATAGACTCTATTGAATATGATTGATCTTGACTTGTAAAGTTAGAATTGAACCTTTATGATCAATTAAGGCTAGAATCACATAGTAATGAAAGATGTGATCAAATTACCTCAAAATCTAGGTATAAAGAAGAGATTAAGAAAGAAACCTTGAGAGTATGGTTGTGGTCCTAATAACTAGGGTTTTAGGGCGAAGCTAGTGAGATTAACTATTGATGTAAAGGCTTTGAGAGTAAAGTCTAAAAGAGAATAGAAGTCTAATAGGTTGGATTATTGTGAAAGGCCTATACTCACCTAACTTACCTGATGAAAGCTTGAATGTGTGAAGTGATAAAATTACTTGAGCATGGTTTGATTGTAAAGGACATTCTTCCATGAGATATGAGTGTTAAGCAAGGCTTAACAAGTAAACCTTAGGGTGTATGCTTGACTCCAAGTGGATATTGACAAAGATATTGAGTGTCACACAAGAAAGGGTCCGGGCTCCAAGTAGAAAGGAGAACCACTCATAGTTGATGTGAGGACTATCCAAGTTTAAAGGGGAACTCTTATGTAATAGAGTTTGGGTTTTCCCATAGTTAGATGTCATGAGATGGGATGCTTCATGTAGTTGAGTCAAGGTTCCTAGTAGCAATCTCCATATCTATGAACTAAGACATGCTTGAGAAGCATCTCATAGTGTTCAAAGCATTATGAACTAAGACATACTTGAGAAGCTTCTCGTAGTGTTCAAAGCATTATGAACTAAGACATACATGCTTGAGAAACATATCGTAGTGTTGAAAGAATTATGAACTAAGACATGCTTGAAAAGTATCTCGTAGTGTTCAAAGCATTATGAACTAATACTTACTTAATGAAGTAACTCATAGTGTTCTAAAGTATAGATGGACTTAGACATGCTTACGATAGCATCTCATAGGGTCCATGTGAAGAAGGAACTTAGACATACTTTAGAGAGTATCTCATAGAGTTCAATGTGTTATGGACATAGACATACTTAGTAAGTACCTCATAGTATCCATGCTAGTAATGAACTTAGACATACAAACAGGGGTATCTCATAGTGGTCAAGTTATAAATTAACTAAGATGTGCTTAAGAGAGTACGTCATAGTGTTCTAAAAATGAAGAGTGGAACTAGGTTCCAAACTAAGAAGGGTCAGTAAGAGGACCTAAAAGTAATACTTAGCAAGATTAGTATTATGGGATGCTATGATTGCATTGAACAAGTATGACTTGGGGTTAGTAAATAGGGTAAGTTAAGATAGGATTATGCCATAGTTCCCTTCATTACTATAGTTATCTAAAGGTGAGAGATTTCCTTAGTTATGAGAAGATAAGTGAATAATGAAACCAAAGTAGGGTAAATATGACTAGGATGACTTCAAAGTTATGCTAAGGGTGAAGGGTATTATGATATGCCTTTCATGCATTGCACAAGTGTGCTATGCGGTTGCCTAGAATTATGATGCCCTTATGTTAGTGAAACCTAAAGACTTAGTCTATGTATGTAGACTATGATTAAGATGAACAATAAGGGATACATGGCTTGGGTAGTATTATGGGATGCTATTCTTGTCTTGCACTTGTATGCTTTTGAGGTTACTTGAGAATGGTGCTTTCATGAAATAGAAGACTAAGAGTTAATTATGTTTGTATAATACTTATGATGAGGAATTGGCTTATTATGATTATGTTGTATCTCCAATGCTCATTAAATATATCTTATGTTGACTTGTGTTTATATGATGCTTGTGTTGATGACTATGGCTATATTGATTGTGTTATGATCATATTATTATCTCTTATGCTTTTGTCTTATGTTAATTAACCATTTGAGATGCTCTTATGATGTTGGGCTAGCTTTCATACTTGGTACATTTTGTACTAACGCATATTGCCTACATTCTAACCAAATGTACGGTTGGAGGCTTGAGTTGCTTTGGAGGATAGGTTTCAAGGATCTAGAAAAGTTGAAGATCTTGGTGAGTCCTCATAGATTCGAGGACCACATCCACTTACCTTTATGTCATTTCTTTATGTTCTTAGACTATTGTATGGGTTGTGTCCCAAGATTTTATTCTAAAGTTGTAATAGATGGTTTGAGACATAGTCTAGAAAGCTTCCGCACTCATTTATAAAGATTTAGAATTGTTGTTTTCAAAGTTTTGAATTCCTCTATTTTTTCTATCAACTTATGTTATGATTATGCTATGGGGTTGTATGAGACCCCTTGGGGGTTAAGTACGTCGTGTCACGTCTAGGGGATGCTCTCGGGGTGTGATGAACTTGGTATCAGAGCATAAGATTTTGGGATAAATTTTAGGATGTCTCAAACCAAATCTAAGTAGAGTCTTATTCATAGGTATCAGTCGCGACAAATTTTATGAATAGGAAGTTATTGGATGCTTAGGAAAAATCTCACTTCTTCATTCTGCAAGTCGTTCCATAGATCTATAAGCTCTCTCTCTTATCCCTTATCCGATGGTCTTTAAGATGTGACTATTAGGAGGATTTGTACTACAAGGAGTGAGGGAGAAAGGTTGATTGAAATGCCAATTATGGCTATGTGACTTGGTAAGATTTGAGATGATAGACTTTGGAGTTGTTTTTAGTATGCATGATGTTTAGAAAAGTTTGTGTAGGCTTACTCCCAAGTGAGGGATAGTGTGCCTATCTAGCAAGGTTATTGAGTGGTTATGTTTAGTTGTTCGTAGAACCCAACTCAGCTATAATGAGTTTTGAGGTATGTTGATAAATTGGTTGAATACGGTGTTTAAGTAATACCTAGATGGTTGAGTGAATAGACTCCTCTATGAAGGGTAGAAGTGTATTTCACCGTGGTTTAGGATCATTTTGTGTAGTGATGTGAAATCTAAGTGATGTTCATGAATTAGAGTTCCTAGAAATGTTCACCTTGAGAGGTCTAGTAAGTATGAGAAGTTTAGTCCTGGTTTGTTAGGTTCATGTGAGATCTTGAGTGGGGTTAGTAAGGTTTCTTGTGAAATTTAGTTGTTTAGTGAGAACCTCTTCAATTTAGAAGTACCGGTAGTGGTTTGGACCGGCAAGTCAAGAAATAGAAGAACAAGGAAGTTGTTCCATAGATTGGTAAGGAGTGTTCTTTAGTAAGGAATATGGTTAAGAGTGCTACTTCGGAGGCCAAGGGCTAATGAGATGTTCCTATGTCCTCATCCTTTCCTTTTACTCTCATTCAAGCTTGATATGATAAGTTCCTCTTGATTTGCTTTTATGTGAAGTCATGTGTGAATAGTATGTTTCCATGATCTTCTTATGTGATGCATGTTCATAAAATGTTTAGGACTTGTTAGAAATGACTTAATTGCATTGTTTTCTCATGCTGTAATGCATTGGAATAAGACTTGGATATAGACTTCATGAATTGATTATGAGCATGCCTTAAGGGTTGGAGTTGGAGGGTTTCTCCCTGAATATATACTTTTATGAGAATTTGCATTTTAGGTTCTATGAGTGTGTGTTGAGCATGTTTTAGCTTGGAGATGTTAGTTCCTCCTTGAAAATGAGTAGATATAGGATTTGATGCATCTTGGGTTGGTAGAAGTAGTTCTTACTCCCTTGTGTTGCATTGTATGTGTTTAGCTTGAAATTAAAGTTTCTTCCTTGATTGTGTGCATTAGATTTAGTTCATGCATATTGGACTGCTAAGTTAGAGTTTAGACTTTATAAAATGTTTAAAATGTCATTCGAGGACGAACGTTACCAAGTAGGGGATATTGTNCTAGAAATGTTCACCTTGAGAGGTGTAGTAAGTATGAGAAGTTTAGTCCTGGTTTGTTAGGCTTATGTGAGATCTTGAGTGGGGTTAGTAAGGTTTCTTATGAAATTTAGTTGCTTAGTGAGAACCTCTTCAATTTAGAAGTACCGGTAGTGGTTTGGACCGGCAAGTCAAGAAATAGAAGAACAAGGAAGTTGTTCCATAGATTGGTAAGGAGTGTTCTTTAGTAAGGAATATGGTTAAGTGTGCTACTTCAGAGGCCAAGGGCTAATGAGATGTTCCGATGTCCTCATCCTTTCCTTTTACTCTCATTCAAGCTTGATATGATAAGTTCCTCTTGATTTGCTTTTATGTGAAGTCATGTGTGAATAGTATGTTTCCATGATCTTCTTATGTGATGCATGCTCATAAAATGCTTAGGACTTGTTAGAAATGACTTAATTGCATTGTTTTCTCATGCTGTAATGCATTCGAATAAGACTTGCATATAGACTTCATGAATTGATTATGAGCATGCCTTAAGGGTTGGAGTTGGAGGGTTTCTCCCTGAATATATACTTTTATGAGAATTTGCATTTTAGGCTCTATGAGTGTGTGTTGAGCATGTTTTAGCTTGGAGATGTTAGTTCCTCCTTGAAAATGAGTAGATATAGGATTTGATGCATCTTGGGTTGGTAGAAGTAGTTCTTACTCCCTTGTGTTGCATTATATGTGTGTAGCTTGAAATTAAAGTTTCTTCCTTGATTGTGTGCATTAGATTTAGTTCATGCATATTGGACTGCTAAGTTAGAGTTTAGACTTTATAAAGTGTTTAAAATGTCATTCGAGGACGAACGTTACCAAGTAGGGGATATTGTAAAACCCCGTAGAACCTAGTCAGACCTAGCTATTGTTTGATGGAATCTAGTAGGTGAAACTAGAGCATAAAGAGGCTGTTTTGATTCAAGGTAAGGTTTAAATGATGTAAAATGGCTTTGCAAGTTGGGTTGAGGAGTATAGAGGTCAAACGTCAAGAAACGATCATAACGCCCGGAAACTAGTAAGTTGAACTAGTGAATTGAAGAGTCTCGTAGTTGAATTTTGGACTGTCTTATGGACGTAAAAACTTGTATAAATGTTTCCTATACTTATATGGACATGTTTAGGGGTTAAACGTCCGGGTACGACCTCCCCAAGGACTACCCTAGGGGTCCTTGAGGAGGACCCCAACATTGGCCAAAAGCTGTCAAAAATAGCTTGACTTACGGAGGCAAGCGACGTCCCTTAAGTCAAACGACGCCCCGTAGGTCTGCTCCATAGCTTAGTCTAGGGAGCCTTAGCTCCCATGAACAAGTCCCAGACCCAAGTAACGAACGCACATAACAGCCTGTCAATCCACCTACGGTCCGTAAGTGGAGGTCTCATAGGTCTGCCCAGTTTACAGCTTTTAGTTTTTAAGTTAGTGTTTAGGGGTTAGTTTAGTAATTAGTTTAGGGGTTAGGAGGGGCGATTACTTATTTAATTTACCTCCTATAAATAGTTAATAGACCCTAAACTAATCACTTTTACCCATTCATCTAAAGACCCCTAAAATCCTCTCCAAAATAGATATCTCTAGAATTGAAGAAGCAGAGGAAGAAGAGAAGAGAAAGGGCAGTGGCTTAGGGAGATTTCATCCATTGATTCAATCTTTGTTTAGGGAATTGATTGAAGGTATGTGAAGCTAATTCATCCATGGGTTCTTCCACCTATTGAGACCCCACAGATTCCCCCCAATTGTCAACTCAAAAACTCAATTCTAGCTAGGGTTGTGATTACATTGTGGGTAGGGATTGGGTGTTGTCACGACCCAAGCCTAGGGCCTAGACGTGACCGGCGAATGGGGAACCCGAAGGAACCCCAAACAAGCCTCATAGCGTATCATTACACATCCTTGGTCGCGGAAGCAATTAAAATGACCATAAGCAATAAGCATAATCAAAGGGGAAATCGGGACTAAGGGAGCAAGAAAGAAGAAGAAGAAATGATACATAAATACCATAGATGAATCAAGCTCAAGCATAATACACAACTTGTCCAACACCACCTCTAAACATGAGTACTTAGCGGGGGCCAAGACAAACTACCGGGCTCACCCTCATAGTCAAAACATAACTAAAAAGAAAAGTCTTATACATAGCAAAAGATCATGAGCAACGTCCCCGGAATGGAGGACTCACCAATAACCTTGATAGGAAATCGTATTAGCCACGCGGAGGAGGATGGTCAAGCGGTGCTCCGATCCCTACATGGTGACATCATGTAGGCATAGAGTATGCATTAGTACGTTTGAATGTACTAAGTCTATGGGATGCAATGCAATGCTACAATAGATGGACATCATAGGAAAAATGCATAATCATACCCGATAGATAGCACAT
>NC_064286.1:18876933-18919281 GCF_019186545.1 Solanum stenotomum
AACATGCTCAAAACAATCACTTTTCATGTTTAAAATTCAATGTGCAGGAAATTATTACAAAGAACAAGACTAATTTATGAATCTTAACTTAAACCATGAATTAGTGAGTAGAATAGAGTCTAGGCACTATGGGTGGAAGGACCCATGAGTTCAACACCACATACCTTGAGTTCTTATGAAGGTCTTTAGAGTGTCTTCAATGGAACCTTGGAACTTGGAGCAAAAGTCTCTTCAATCTTGAGGAAGGTTTTTGATTAGGGTTCTTGAGAGAACTTGAGAGAAAATGTGTCTAAGTATGGGAGAGGTGTTTTGGGAAATGTTTTAGAGATGGGAATTGAACTAATGGTATATAGGAAATAACATATGCCCTTTGGAAAAATGGTCCAACACATAGAAAAAAATGAGGCGGGTGAACAGTAAAAACGCTCACTGGAAATTGCATTTCCTGCCGGACAGATTTTACGAAAATGGGCATAACTTCTTTGTCCGAACTCTGAATGAGGTGAAACGAAGTGCGTTAGGTAGCTAATTCAAAGGGATTTCCATGGAAATGTTATGGCCCACCCAATTATTTGTGTGCTAGGAGATATGACCCTCCAAAATAGACACTCGAAAAAGGCTTCACTTGGAAATTTCGGATTTTGATACGGTTGCTCTAAAATTTGGGTTAGACCCATTTCCCACTCAATTTCACCCCTAAACAAGAATATGAAGTCGGATTTTCAAACAACGAAATGGATTTTTTTTTATATAGCTAAACAAGTTTCCGGTAACTTCCTAAGCACATTTTTAAGAACCTTTTGGGTCATTTCAATACCCTTAGAAGCAAAGTTGAAGGTTTATATGTGATCTTCCTAATTCAATGTTGTGATTTGTAATTGATCAAAGTTAGGATCATATAATCATGAATTGAACTATACTCTATTGAATATGATTGGTCTTGACTTGTAAAGTTAGAATTGAACCTTTATGATCAATTTATGCTAGAATCACATAGTAATGAAAGATGTGATCAAATTACCTCAAAATCTAGGTATAAAGAAGAGACTAAGAAAGAAAACCTGAGAGTATGGTTGTGATTCTAACAACTAGGGTTTTAGGGGAAAGCTAGTGTGATTAACTATTGATGTAAAGGCTTTGAGAGTAAAGTCTAAAAGAGAATAGAAGTCTAATAGGTTGGATTATGGTGAAAGGCCTATACTCACCTAACCTACCTTATGAAAGCTTGAATGTGTGAAGTGATACAATCAGTTGAGCATTGTTTGATTGTCAAGGCCATTCTTCCATGAGATATGACTGTTAAGCAAAGGCTTAACAAGTAAACCTTGGGGTGTATGCTTGGCTCCAAGTGGATATTGACAAAGAGATGGAGTGTCACACAGGAAAGGGTCCGGGCTCCAAGTAGAAAGGAGAACGACACGTAGTTGATGTGAGGACTAACCAAGTTCAAGGTGGAACTCTTACGTAGAAGAGTGTGGGTTTTCCCATAGTTAGGTCTCATGAGATGGGATCCTTCACGTTGTTGAGTAAAGCTTCCTAGCAGCAATCTCCATATCTATGAACTAAGACATGCTTGAGAAGCATCTCGTAGTGTTCAAAGCATTATGAACTGAGAGATGCTTTAGAAGCATCTCGTACTGTTCACAACATTATGGACTAAGACATGCTTGATAAGCATCTCGTAGTGTTCAAAGCATTATGAACTAAGACATACATGCTTGATAAGCATGTCGTAGTATTCAAAGCATTATGAACTAAGACATGCTTGAGAAGCATCTCGTAATGTTCAAAGCATTATAAACTAATACTTACTTAATGAATTAATTCATAGTGTTCTAAAGTATAGATGGACTTAGACATGCTTAAGATAGCATCTCATAGGGTCCATGTGAAGAAGGAACTTAGACATACTTTAGAGAGTATCTCATAGAGTTCAAAGTGTTATGGGCATAAACATACTTAGTAAGTACCTCATAGTATCCATTCTAGTAATGAACTTAGACATATCATAGGGATCAAGTTATAAATGAACTAAGATGTGCTTAAGAGAGTACCTCATAGTTTTCTAAAGATGAAGAGTGGAACTAGGTTCCAAACCAAGAAGGGTTAGTAAGAGGACCCAAAAGTAATACTTAGCAAGATTAGTATTATGGGATGCTATGATTGCATTGCACAAGTATGACTTAGGGTTACTAAATAGAGTAAGTTATGATAGGTGAATAATGAAACCAAAGTAGGGTAAATATGACTAGAATGACTTCAAAATTATGCTTAGGGTGAAGGGTATTATGGGATGTCATTCATGCATTGCACAAGTGTGCTATGAGGTTTCCTAAAAGTATGATGCCCTTATGTTAGTGAAACCCAAAGACTTAGACTATGCATGTAGACTATGATTGAGATGACCAACAAGGGATACATGGCTTGGGTAGTATTATGGGATGCTATTCTTGTCTCGCACTTGTATGCTTGTGAGGTTACTTGAGAATGGTGCTTTCATGATATAGGAGAGTAAGAGTTAATTATGTTTGTATGATACTTATGATGAGGAATTCGCTTATTATGATTATGTTGTATCTCCAATGCTCATTAAATATATCTTATGTTGACTTGTGCTTATATGATGCTTGTGTTTATGATTATCCTATGGCTACATTGATTGTGTTATGATCATGTTATTATCTCTTATGCTTATCTCTTATGTTGACTAACCATTTGAGATGTTCTTATGATGTTGGGCTAGCTTTCAAACTTGGTACATTTTGTACTGACGCATATTGCCTACATTCTAACCAAATGTAGGGTTGGTGGCTTGAGTTGCTTTGGAGGCTAGGTTTTAAGGATCTAGAAGAGTTGAAGATCTTAGTGAGTCCTCATTGTTTCGAGGACAACATCCACTTAGCTTTATTTCATTTCTTTATGTTCTTAAACTATTGTGTGGGCTGTATCCCAAGATTCTATTCTAAAGTTGTAATAGATAGTTTGAGACATAGTCTAGAAAGCTTCCTCACTCTTTTATAACGATTTAGAATTGTTGTTTTAAAAGTTTTAAATTCCTCCTTTGTTTTCTATCAACTTATGTTATGATTATGCTAAGGGGCTGTATGAGACCCCTTCGGGGTCAAGTACGTTGTGTCACTTCTAGGGGGTGCTCACGGGGTGTGATGAACTTGGTATCAGAGCATAAGGTTTTGGGATAAATTTTAGGATGTCTCAAACCACATCTAAGTAGAGTCTTATTCATAGGTGTTAGTCGTGACACATCTATGAGCGAGAGGCTATAGGACGTTAAAAAACTTCACTTCTTCATTCTTTAAGTCGTGCCATAGATTTATAAGCTCTCTCTTATTCCTAGTCTGATGGTCTTTAAAGTGTGACCATTAGGAGGGTTTATGCTACAAGAGTAAGGGATAAAGGTTGGTTGTAATACCAATTATGGCTATGTGACTTGTGAACTTTGAGGTAATATACATATTGTGTTTAGTTTGAATAATGCTTCATAGCTACCTATGTGTAGTGAAGGTTGGGTAGAAAAACATGTGTAGGCTTAATCCGAAAAGGGGGAGATAGTGTGCCTACCTAGCAAGGAGGTTATGTTTAGTTGATGGTAGAACTCATATAGTCAAATTGTTGGTTCCCAAATGAGCCTATCCGAGAGTGGAAATGGGGAAACGAAATTCTATACCATAGGTTGGGATTATGATGTATTTTAAAGTTGACTTTGAGGGTTGCATGTACTACCTAGTTGAACTAAGGGAGAAGAGTGTAGGTGTTGAAAAACTTCAAAGGGTTAGTTGTCTTTTAAGATTGATCTTAAGTATGGTCAATTGAGAAAGGTGCTTAGATAATACCTAGGCATAGTTTTATGAAGTTTTTAGTTAAGTTGAGGGTTAATGTTTTGATTAGTAATTAACTAGGGGTTAAGGGAGGTCGGTTAGGTAGTTAATTAATGGATTTTATAAGCTAATAAGACCCTAAACTAATCCATTAATTCACCACAACTTAAGACCCCCAAATCTAACTCAATTTCTTTCCCCCCCAAAACATCTCCTATCTAGAACCCCCATTGAAGATCAAAGAAGAGTGAACCTAGGGCTTGAAGATGGAGTCTTTCTCAAGGTATTTTCATGGATTTCTACACCTAAGGTATGGGTGTTCTTTATCCTTGGTTAACTATCACCAAGGATCCCTTTCAAAGTGTTTTCAAAGTTCCCCAACTTCTAGGTTTTCAATCCAATTCGTGGGTCTCTTTCTAAAAGTGTTTCCATTGATATAAAATGGTTATTTATGATTATACATGAAGTTTTGTGGATGAATTCAAGTAATGTTTATGGTTTTTGAACAATTCACCACAAGATTCATGATTTCCCTTCTTTCTCAAATCTAAACCCTAGTATGCTTTGAATGATTATTGAACGATGAGAATCTAGTATGTTATTATGGAATTCATTATTGTATTATGAAGTTATCCTATTTAATGTATGAATGTTAAGAAAATAGGGTTGAATCTTGATGAAAGCCTAGATGGCTATGAATGTAGGTTTTCAATATTTGATAAGTAATCTTCTATTGAATTATTGATCCACTTATGGTGGAGGTGTTTACTTACAATGTATTCCTTGTATGAATGGATTGATCCACTTATGGTGTAGGTGCTTACTTGCTAGTATGAATTGTAGTGTTGAGACAAGGACCCTCTTCCCTACAACCGTAGATATGACTAAAGTATGCTATGTTATGGATACGAATGATATGTTATGATCATTGTGGTGCTATGCATGTTGAATTGTATGAGGTGTTATTGTGGAAGGACCCTATCCACATATTTCCCCTATATGAATATATGACTCTATACATGCCATGAATGACCTACTTGAATGATGAATGTATCCATGTCTATTGTATCGATGTTAGATATGTGATTTACATGGTCTAAGATCCTTAAATGCAATATAGGTGAATCGTGCATGAGTTGGGATATTATGTACATGTTATGACCCCCTTGAGAAGGGAGGTGTCTGTAATGTTAATGTTGTGGTTGTTGTGCCGTTATGAGGACTATCATGCACACACACACTCCATGCATAAACATGAATATGATGTGTCTACGTGTCAATTGAAAGGCTAGTTCTCATATGCACCTTTACATACTATTATGCATAAAATGTACATGACCAAGATGATATGACTAAGTACGATATGCTATGACTACACATGATAGGTTGATATTATGGTAGTTGTATATGTTGCATGAAAGGCTTTTCTCATGAACATACTATGCATATAATATGAAAGGTTTTCTCAAATATGACATATGTTGATTCTAAGGTTGAAAGGACATTCTCACCTAAAGAATCTATGAGCTATTATGATATATGTTGGTTTGAGTGCCTAGTGCATTCTTCCATAAATATGACTTAAGAAAGATTAAATGTTACTTCAAAGAGGGGAGTTCGTGCTTAGCACCGTGAGGATATGTATATGAGATAGGATTCCTTCATAAAGGCGGGAGGTTTCCACTAAAGAGGTCTCATGAGATGGAAACTACAATACTATTAAGTATAAAGAGGGTTTCTAGAAGCAATCTCCTTATCCGTTAACCATGTGCCAACATAGGATTGTCATCTAGTGGATCCACCTAGATGCTATAATGTATGTATGTTCTACCTTGGCAAGTTGAACACACTCTTTTCTGTGTGGGAGGAAAACACCAGATTCCATGTAGCTCACATGGTCTATATCGGTTATTGCAAAAATCTCCCAATGTTGTACGAATGAACTAAGATATGAAAATGACTTATGAATGAGGAAACGAGATCTAATTAGGGTTTCTTGAGAGATACTACTTAGTATAGGTAAGGTTATGGGACTTTACGTATACATTGCACAAGTGGGTCTTAAGAGGAGTTCTTGTGTGAGTCCTATATGTATGATAACTTATGAATGCATGGCATACAAGAATGACTTCAGTTAATATGAACTATGCATGTGAACTACAATATTGACTTCTTGATGGGTTTGCTTAGTATATGTGTGGGTATGGGACTTCATATGTACATTGCACAAGTGAACTTGTGAAGGGGTTATGAGGGTGGTTTACTTATGATATGAAGTATATGAAATATGACTAAGATGTATGAACTACGAATATGATGCATGAACTATGACTAATGACTTCTTAAGAGGACCTACTTTGAGTGAGGGGTAGTATGGGATGCCACTCATAGATGATGAGTCGCCTTCGAGAGTAGTCATTGTATAGTTCCACTACATATTGATGATTTATGAGTTGTTGCATGTCCTATTTGGGTATATGTTGTGATCTACATTCTTGACATGAATTAAGTGATTATGAATGCATCATGATTATATGTATTAGCTATGCGTGAGACTAATGTGTTATAAGTATGAGCTTGGTGACCTAAAAGTAATACTTAGTGTAGATAAGACTATGGACCCTATCTATGCATTGCACATGTAGAGCTTAGGGTTACCTAAGTTGTTGTTTTACTATGATGTCATGACCTTGATATTTGACAATGCATGAGTATTATGTCTTATGATAGATGATATGTGCATTATGCTTATGATTGGAGACTATGCTTAAGGTAGTGTTGTTATCCTTGTGCTTTAATGAACTATATGTGAGTTTGTTTGTGACTTGTGTTCTCCAACTCTTTTAAAGAATGATGTTCAAAAGTGCATAAAGCATGGTTTCAACTAAATGTCCCTTTTATATGCTAATGGACTCATTTGAGGCCCAAACTAAGTTAAATAGGATGAAAATGATATTAAAGCCCAACAACCAAATCTGCCAAGGCCCAATTATTTAAGACCAAGTGAAAGCAAGTAGGTGCATCACCTAGTTTGACCTTTTGAGCTGCTTGATGTACATAAGCAGGTGCATTACCTACTTGACCAATTAGTTGCTGAAAATGGACCAAAATAGGGAGGTTCTAGAGGAAATTCTTAAAGATGAAGAAAGCTCAATATAAGAAATATTGGCTGCTATTCTCACTCATTTTTAACACACAATATCGAGAATTAATTCCAACTCTCTCTGTTTTCATTTAAGGATTAAAACAACAGCCTTAAAGTTCCTTCTAGAGTTCTTGATGAAATCCTCATATCTGCAAACCAAGTGTGAAAGGAAGGTAAAGTTTTAGAGGAATTCAAGTTATAAGGAGAAGTTGCAGAAATTGAGATTAAAACCTAAAAGGGGAGGCTGAATCGTGATAGTTGTATTGGTCAGAGGATAAGGTATGTAAGGCTATTCGATTCAATATTCTTCGGCATGAAATCTGATAATTGCAATTAATATCAATAAGTGAATTTCCTAAGTTCTATTCCTAGTAAAGGAAACATAGTGGCAGTGTACGATCTCCAAATAGCTAACAATATTTGCCCCTCTCCTTAGTGTATAGAATTACTTCATTATATGTTCAGTATTCTATACTTGTGTAATTATCCTCCTATGTGCTGATATAGAAATGGTATTTGCAAAAGCAAGTTTGGTGAATCCTCCTCTTAGTCAGTTGAAGACAATTGTGTCATTTAAGCCCACAAGTAATGCATTGATGTTACATAGCCCCTTATGTCATATTGTTACTGCCTTGAAATATTATTTGCATGTCTTCTACTACTGGTCCGAATTTCCAAATCTCAAAAATGATNTTGTGCTTCCGCATTCTAATATTTGATTCTCTATTTGTGATCTCCCTTAACCTTGTTGTTATCATGGCAGCCCTGGGGCAAATGCATAGCATGGGTCGATCCCAATTGGTATATAAGGGTGGCAGCTCAGGGGCGAAAGCCTTGCATGGACCGATCCTAATTAGTATAGAAGGGTGGCAGCTCAGGGTCGAAAACCTAGCATGGGCCGATCCCAATTTGTGTAATTATGAGGACCGCATCCAAAAGGTTAAAATGCCTAGCATGGGTCATCCTCTTCTCATTGATCAGCTGGTCATTCGTATCACATGCCTTATAAAGATCATAACATAGAAAGGTAAAGACAAGAATGTAACATACATGATCCCACAAGAGTTAACAAAGGTGGTCTTCTGTTCTGATTTATGCACACATGTATTGATACTTGGTTTCATTCGAACTCTTATTTTATATATGTTATTATTGCCTTACATATTTAATACATTTTTTTGTACTGATGTGCCTCATAGGGGACGCTGCATTTCATGCTGCAGGCACAGGTACTCCAGCTAGTAGACCTCCTCAATAGGAGCACACAACACTCAACTACTTTTGGTGAGCTCCAGGTTGATTCGGAGCTTTACTGAGTCCTTGGTAGATTCATTTTGGTATTGTATCGTAGTTGAGGGTAAGGCGGCTTCTATCCCGACCTACTATAAGCTTTTCTATGTTTTAGAGGAATTGTAGACTTACGTATATGGTTCAGTTGCGTCTTAACAAGTTGTGGCCTCAACGACAAGTCTTGTATATAAGTTTTGGGTCTAATTATGTTGGTTCGTATCGCTGCATCCTATGTGAACTTGTCATAAGATAGCCATAGTTATATGCATTGTAAGCACAAGTTACATGTTGGTTCTCTCAGGCCTTTAGGGCATCGGTTGTCTGTCCATCTTAATTGGATTTGAGGGGTGGCAAAAGTGGTATCGGAACAGGTCATCCTAGAAGTCTACAAAGTCGTGTCTGTGTAGAATCTTTCTTATGGATGTGTTGTGCACCACATTTATAAACACGAGGCTAGGGGATATGCAGGAGTTGTCTCATTTATTTCATTTCTTAGATAGTACGATAGAACCAGTGTTGTAGGTGAATCATATCTAATTTCTAAATTGTTTTATTATAGCAAAGATGTCGGTTACAAGAAGGAGTAAAAGTACTGGTAAGGGAGTAGATATGGCTTCCCAAGAAGGGACCAGCCAACCACCACCTAGTCAAGCTGTTCACGGTGAGGTTCAAGATGAGTCTCTATCACAGACTTCCCCGACCCCTCCATCTCCAGAAGATCTAAGGAGGGAAGTTGGACCTCAAGAACCCCCTATTAATGCTACCGAACAAGATTTGAGGAATGCAGTCCAATTATTGACTCATATAGTTGCTGGCCATGTCCAAATGCAAAAAGGTCTAGTTGCAGGTACTAGTAATATAGATAGAGCAGCTGGCATGCAGATACGTGATTTCCTTAATTTGGACCCTCCGTCATTCACGGGGTTAGATCTTAATAAAGATCCACAATACTTTATAGATCTGATCCAAAGTACTTTCGATGTTATGCATGTAAGTGGTAAAGAAGCACTCGAGCTAGCAGCATATAGATTAAAGGGTGTGGCCATATTGTGGCATGAAGCTTGGAAGCAATCTAGGGGAACAAATGCACCTTCAGCTATATGGAAAGAGTTCAAAAAGGCATTCCTTGAACATTACCTGTCATTGGAGATCCAAGAGGCCCGTACGGATCAGTTCTTGAATCTCCACTATGAAATTATGAGCATGAGAGAGTACAGTCTCAAATTTAATTCCTTGTCTAGGTATGCTCCTAATGTAGTAGCTACTATGGAGAATAGAGTTCATCGATATGTGGATAGATTAGATTTATATCTTGTTAGAGATTGCACCATTGCTTCGTTGAAAAAGGGATATCGACATAGCAAGGATTCAAGCTTTTGCGCAAAAGTTGGAGGATCAAAAGCAAAGAAGAAGGACACAAGAGTAAGAAATAGGGAATTCTAAGAGGGCCAGATCCATGGGGCAGTTTACACCATCCCGAGGTGAGATTAGACCTCGGTTCTTTAACAGACTGTAACCCCCATATTCTATGTGTACTAGTTCTATTTATATGACGCTTACAAATTGCCTTGTGGTGTAGTTATGGACTCGACTTCCTTCAACAACCCGTATTATGCATATACTTGTTCTATTCTCGTGATACTTGACATAACCTTATAGTATAGGTGAGGGACCATGTTTCTTAAATCATTAGCGTCGATTCAAACTAGCTCAGAAGGTGATGTGATGCCTTGCACATTTCAGCATGCGTACTGCAAGTTAACTCCAACAGAAGTATTTAAACTCGAGACAATAAGGTGGTAATTGAGCTTAAAGTTGAAAGTTAAGTGCTAAGTTAAAGCAAAAGGGATTAATATTTAGAAAATGGAATAAAATAAGTGAGCTGCTTGCTTGACTTAACTAAGCTAGTAGGTGACAAGTAGGTGCATCACCTACTTTGACTTATTGACCAGTCCAAAGGACCAAGTAGGTGCATCACCTACTTGAGCTATATGGATCCACTACAATAAAAATTGGTTTAAGCGAAGGGAAATATGGTCGCTAAAGGTCCTACTCCGGTTGTTATTAATCTCTAACGAATAGGCAAAAAATAGTCATCACCGGTCGCTAAAAGCTCCGTCATTAAAAGTTAATGACCGGATTTGAAATCTGGTCATAAAAAACCTTTAGCGACAACCCAAAATCCAACCGTTATAAATCATTTCGGCGACCAACATTTCCTTTTGCAAAATATCATTCCGATCGCTAAAAACATATATTACAATAGTAAATTTGTTTGTTATTAGTTCTTTTAGTGAAAAAATATTACATTGATTAATTATTTGTAAACTTTCAAACAAAAATTCAATAACTATATGATTATTATTGTAAAAATATATAAAAGTAAATCAAAATCCTTTAAGAAATATCAATATTCATATAAATTTCCATAGTAAATTATAAAAAAACTAAATAATCACATTACCAAAAGTATATCTATCAAGATGATGTTATTGTGATGACCCTAAAAGGAAATAGGATGAACTAGAGCTTCACATGTGTTTTTGAAGTTGGTAATTTGTTAAAATGAAGAGTTTTGGCTTTTAAGGTTTAGTTTGAAGAGGTTTGAAGTGGAATGTCAAGGGACGACCATGACATTCGGAGACTAGTCTTTTCAGCTAATGTGTTTTAGTGGTGTAAGGTTGCCCTAGTCTTGTTTGAAATGGGTCTTAGGAGTCAACGTCAAGGCACGTGTTAGGCTCCATGCTATGAGACCTACTCTAGGTTGGTTGAGGGTGCTAGACAAGGAGCCAAGCCAAAAGTGGCAAGCCTTAGCCAAAAAAAGCCAAGGTTGTCCCAAGTTGGCTGCTAACTGCCCCAAAGACCACGGGCACCACCACGGCCAGTGGTGCCTTAGACGGTCCGTATACTTGGGCGTGAAGATCATTTGGTCTCAAGGGAGGAAAGGCAACTTTGCCTAGGTGCTGCCTCATCTTCACGAGCTCCACCACGACTCGTGGTGTGCTCCAGGGATCGTGGGAGCCTCCGCGAAGATGCCTTGGTCCCTTGAGGGCTTGACATAGTGGAGAGGCTCACTGGTCAAGGGACCACGGGCACCACCACGAGTCGTGGTGTCCTTCACGACCAGTCCAATTGGGAGTGGTCCCTGACGGGGCTGCCTCATTTAGGGGCTTTTGGGTAATTTATTTTAAATGTTTTAGTGTGGGGTTGATTTTAAAAGGTTTGTTGGTGTTTTTTAAAAATGGGGCAGCTAAAAAAGATTGAAAATGTCTCTCAATATTTTATTAATCATAATAGGGCTTTAAATAGCCAAGTTGATAACATAATCTGCAGAATATCTGCATAACAAGAATTTAAAAAGACTAAATTATCTCAACAATTAAAACAACCGAACAAATATTTAAGATTCTAATTCACCCTAAAACTATGTAGCTTATTATTTTAAAAAAGGACTGCAGTAACTAAAAGCAAACTCAACACTCCTCCTTTGCTTTAGATACTGCAATTTAAAAAAGTTGCTCCTCCTGGATTTCGGCTTTTACAACTTGTGCTTGAAGATTGTTCTCAAGCTTGCAAACTGTTGTAACATGACCGGCTTGTTTGCAATTTTCACATATAGCATCCGGTTTCCACCAAAAAAGATAATTCCAAGTGCGTTTTTCATTTGCTATATTTGCAAAGAGGATAATTATCTTTTTCTTTTCTGTTTTTGTGCATAAAAGGCACCCTCAGTAACGTTATATTTCCTGAAGGCTCTTCTTTGCTCTTGTGCTTGAAGAGCCCTTATTAGTTCTTCAACAGAAATAGTAGAGAGATCTTTAGACTCTTCCAGAGATGAAATTTTAGATTCGAATCTCTCTAGAATTGTCACAAGAATTTTTTCTACTATTCTGTCATCTTTGAAATCTTTGCCAAGCAACCTGATTTTATTAACGATAAAAGAAATCTTGTCAGAATACTTAACAATAGTTTCATCCTCTTTCATCCTAAGAGAATCAAAATCGCTTTTCAAATTCAAAATTTGCATTTGCCTGAATCGGTCACTTCCTTGATATTCCTTTTTTAATTTTTTCCAAGTTTCTTTTGCTGTTTCACAAGCAATGATTTTTGAAAAAATCAAATCTACAACTAAATTTTGAATTACAGTTTTGACTTTGAATTTTTTGATTCTTTCATCTGAATGAGATTTAATTTGAGCAAGGGTAGGATTTGCAGGGAGAGGTTGTAAGGGTACATCTTCCATTACAACTTCCCATAGATCATAGGCTTGAAGATATGATTTCATTTTCACTGACCAAATCTGATAGTTTTCACCAGTGAAAATTTTTGGGGCATTCAAAGAGAGACTGCTATTTGCCATTATTTTGGTTAAAGAATGATTTAGAAAAGTCTGTGCGTTGAAAAAAACACCGGTTGAAAAGATAGCCTTGATGGGTTAAAATGGGTAGCCCTGATGGGTTAAAAGGTAGTCCTTACGGGTTAAAAAATGTATGGTAGTTCTTTGGAAGATTTCACAGATCCCTTAAGATCAATGAAACTCTTGATAGCACTGTTGGTGTTTTTTAAAAATGGGGCAACTCAAAAAAATTGAAAATGCCTCTCAATATTTTATTAATCATAATAGGGCTTTAGGTAGCCAACTTCATAACATAATTTGCAGAAAATCTGCATAACAAGAATTTAAAAAGACTAAATAATCTCAACAATTAAAACAACCTAACAAATATTTAAAATTCAAATTCATCCTAAAACTAGGTAGCTTATTATTTTGAAAAATGAATGCAGTAACTAAAAACAAACTCAACAGGTTTATATGATAAATATAAATAATTATAAGTCTTAAAACCTTCCTTTAACTCCTTATTTCAAAGACCCTAATCAAAAACCCCAAAGTTCTTTTCTATCTATATTTCTCTCAAGCTCAAGGAAGAAGGAGGTGTGGGAAGCTAGGGTTTTGAATTAAAGGTTTCCTCCATCAAATTTCTTGTGCATTCATGATAATAAGGTATGGTGGCTCTTTATCCAGGGCTAGTTTTCGCCTTAGAGGATAAGGTATGTAAGGCTATTTGATTGAATATTTTTCGGCATGAAATCTGATACTCGCGATTAATATCAATAAGTGAATTTCCTAAGTTCTATTCCTTGTAAAGGAAACATAGTGGCAGCGTACGATCTCCAAATAGCTAACAATATTTCCCCTCTCCTTAGTGTATAGAATTACTTCATTATAGGTTCAGTACTCTATACTTGTGTAATTATCCTCCTATGTGGTGATATAGAAATGGTATTTGCAAAAGCAAGTTTGGTGAATCCTCATCTTAGTCAGTTGAAGACAATTGTGTCATTTAAGCATGAAACATAGTGGCAGCGAACCATCTCCAAATAGCTAACAATATTTCCCCTCTCCTTAGTGTATAGAATTACTTCATTATAGGTTCAGTACTCTATACTTGTGTAATTATCCTCCTATGTGGTGATATAGAAATGGTATTTGCAAAAGCAAGTTTGGTGAATCCTCATCTTAGTCAGTTGAAGACAATTGTGTCATTTAAGCTCACAAGTAATGCATTGATGTTACATAGCTCCTTATGTCATTTTTACTTCCTTGAAGTATTATTTTCATGTGTTCTACTACTGGTCCGTAGTTTCAAATCTCAGAAATGATTATGACCACAAAAACAACAATCTCAAAGATTAAATAATCTAAGTGAAGCTATCTGTATAATTATGGGTGGTAGCCCAGGGGCAAATGCCTAATATGGGTCGATCCTAATGGGTATATAAGGGTGGAAGCTTAAGGGCGTAAGCCTAGCATTGGCCGATCCGAATTTGTGTAATTATGAGGACCGTATCCTAGGGGTTAAAATGCCTAGCATGGGTCATCCTCTTCTACCACTGATCAGCTGGTCATTCGTATCACATGCCTTATAAATATTAATAGAAAGGTAAAGACAAAAATGTAACATACATGATCCCACAAGAGTTAACAAAGGTGGTCTTCTGTTCTGATTTATGCACACATATATTGATACTTGGTTTCATTCGAACTCTTATTTTATATATGTTATTGCCTTACATATTCAGTACATTTTTTCGTACTAACGTCCCTCGCGGGGGACGCTGCATTTCATGTTGCAGGCACAGGTACACCAGCTAGTAGACCTTATCAATAGGAGCACACGACACTAAACTACTCTTGTTGAGCTCCAGGTTGATTCGTAGCTTTACTGAGTCCTTGATAGATTCATTTTGGTATTTTATCGTAGTTAAGGGTAAGGTGGGGTTTGTCCCGACCTACTCTAAGTTTTTTTTTTAATCTTTTAGAGGCTTTGTAGACTTATGTATATGACTTAGCTGCGTCTTAACAAGTTGTGGCCTCAACGACCAAGTCTTGTATATAAGTTTTGGGTCTACCTTTGTTGGTTCATATCGCTGCATCCTATGTGAATTTGTCACAAGATGGTCATAGTTATATGCATAGTAAGCACATGTTACATGCTGGTTCTGTCGGTCTTTTAGGGCATTGGGTGCATGTATGTCTTAATGGGATTTGAGCTGTGACAACTGGTGAGCTCCAGGTTGATTCGGGACTTTGCCGAGTCTTTACTTTGCATATTTTCCTAGTGGTAGAATCATGGATTCCAGTAGAGGCATTGTAGACATTGTAAAGCTATCATCTGTAATTATAGTTTCACTTGTCACATGTATCGGTTCAGGTAGTCGACATGTATCGTATACGAAACTTCTCATTGGTAAATTCATTTGCATAGTAGTTTACTTTCTTATCATAGGTCACTTGTAAAGCATGTGTTCATATGGTACTTGTCCTCCTCATCTAGGGTTGGGGTGTGACACATACCAACTAGGCCATCATCTTCCTACTCTACAACTAGTGCCCCACCTCCATTTCAAGAGTCTAGGGGCAATCAGTTTGGGCAAAGAGGTAAAACCCGAGGTTCACGAACAGCGGGGTACCAAGAGCAGGGAAGTATGATCTAATCAAGACCTCCTCAATAGTCTTGTAAACAATGTGGAAGAAATCTTTTAGGTGCATGTTGGTTTGGGACAAATGTTTGTTTTTGGTGTGGTACACCGGGTCATAATGTATATTAATTGATCCGGGGTCTACATTGTCATATGTTACTCCATTGATTGCTGGGAAGTTCAAAAGAACACTAGAGTAATTAGTGAAGCCATTTGAAGTATCTACACCGATTGGTGAGTCTATTATAGCTTGAAGGGCTTATCGTAATTGCACTGTAACTATTTGTGATCGTGATACATTGGCTGATCTTGTTGAGAAAGAAAAGGTAGATGATAACAGCAAGGTTAAGGAGATCACCAATACAGAATTGAATATTAGAATGCGGAAGCACAAAGAAAAGAAACAAAAAAAACTAACTAAAGATATGGGAAATTCGAAGGAAAGATCCACGAATTTCCAAGGATTAGATGTTCTAAGGTCTTGAAAAGATCCAAGTAACAACGTATAGATTTATGGAAGAAATCTAACACCTTTACTTGAGAAAACGAATCAAAATGATAGATTCAGATCTTGACCGCTGTATGAGTAACTAAAGACAATAATTAGTATGTAGAAACTAATCACCTTCTAAAGAATACCAAAAAAGAAACCAAATATATCACAAGAAGAAGTTATGTTATACCTTAAACTATGAAACTAGTAAAGGTTTAAAGATAAATTCTCATAGAACAAGTCTCAAAGGTTCAAAGAACTCTCTCAAATATTATTAATATCAATGTAAATTGTATTTAATGAATGAAAAGGACTCCTATATATAGGAGAAGGGGGGAGCACGTCCAATACCCCTTATAAGAATCTAAAAAGGTGAGCCAAACCCTAGAAAGACAATTACAAGGAATCCTACTCTAGAAAGGAAATAAAGTAACCTAACTAGGAACAAATTTCGTACTTCTAGGAAAGCATTAAATGGTACTTAGGAGACCATAAATAGACTAAGGAAAATATTAATAACCTATATATAAATAAAGAAATAAGGTAAATCCCAACTAGGAAAAGAATCTTGACAATCTTGGAAAGTTTGACTAGTCTTCTCTCAAAACTTGGGCAGAAAGCAACTCTTGTTGTGGCTGATTCTTGGATTCTTCTTGAACTTATTTTCACGAGATTGGACCTTAAAATTCCTCATCTTGGGCTTGAATTTGGGCCACCAAATAGTTGTAGCATTTGGACAATTCCTCTCCCTTGGGCTTGAGCTCCTCTTCCCCAATAAGACACCTTTGGATCAGCGATTGAAGTCCATTGAGCATATCATTGAACTCCTTTGTTTGAGATCTTGTTATGGGCCTCCTTGGAGTTTCTAAAGCTTCATCCTTATCCTTCAATGGTGTAGAGCTTCCTTGGATGCTATCAGTGGATTTTGATGTTATAATGGGTATGGATTGGTTAGATTGTTGATATGCCACAGTAGATTGCCGAACTAAGATAGTGCATTTCCAGTTTCCAAAAGAGGCACTCCTCGAATGGAAAGGTAATATTGGGGTGCCAAGAGGTAAATTTATTTCTTATCTTAAGGCAAAGAAGATGATGTCCAAAGAATATATATGTCCTTTGGTCAGAGTGAAAAATATAGATGCAGAGCCACCAACTCTTCAATCCATTCTGGTGGTACATTAATTTCCCGATGTATTCCTGAAGATCTTCTGGGTTTGCCCCACAGAATGAGAAGAAGAATTTGGTATTGATGTGATTCCAGTACTCAACCTATCTTCATCCCTCCGTATAGAATGGCCCCGGTAGAATTACGGGAGTTGAAGGATCAATTAAAAGACTTATAAGAAAAAGGATTCATAAGGCCTAGTATGTCCCCATGGGGGGCACCATTTTTGTTTGTACGTAAGAAATATGGCTCGTTAAGAATGTGTATTGACTATTGGCAGTTGAATAAGGTAACGATTAAGAAAAAATATCCCCTCCATAGAATTGATGATTTGTTTGATTAGTTATAAGGTGCTAAGTGTTTTTCAAAGATCGACTTGAGGTCGGGTTATCACCAAGTAAGGGTCAAAGACAATGATATTCCCAAGACAGCTTTCCGGAACGGTATGGTCATTTTTGAGTTTTTAGTCATGTCATTTGCGCTAACAAATGCACCAACAACTTTTATGGATTTTCTGAATAGGGTTTTCAAGCAATTTCTAGATGTGTTCGTGGTAGTATTCATAGATGACATTTTGGTGTATTCAAGATCGGAAGATGACCATGCTAAATCAGTTGCGGTAGGTTTTACAAATTCTTCGTGATCGCAAGTTTTATGCAAAGTTCTCTAAATGTGAGTTTTGGTTGAAATCTGTGGCATTCTTAGGTCATATTGTATCTGATGAAGGAATAAAGGTTGATACTCAGAAGATAGAAGCTATGAAAAATTGACCAAGACATACAATGCCTACGGAGATCCGTAGTTTTCTTGGATTGGCAGGTTATTACAGAAGGTTCGTTGAAGAATTCTCTTCCATTGCTGCACCCTTAACAAAGCTAACATACAAAGAAACCAAGTTTTAGTGGAGTGATGCATGTGAAAGAAGCTTCCAAGAGCTGAAGAATAAATTAACTTCTACACCTGTATTGGTACTTCCAGAAGGAACAATAGGGTATACAGTGTACTGTGACTCTTCGGGAGCTGGCCTAGGATGTTTATTGATGCAGCATGGTAAAGTAATAGCTTATGGCTCAAGGTAGCTGCGGCCACATGAGAAAAATTATCCAACTCATGATCTATAGCTAGCAATAGTTGTATTTGCTTTGAAGATATGGTGCCACTACTTGTATGGAGTTCATGTTGACATATACACTGATCATAAGAGTTTTTAATATATCTTTAAGAAAAAGGACCTATATCTGAGGCAGCGAAGATGGCTGAAACTATAAAAAGAATATGACATTGATATCTTGTATCATCCTGGGGAAGCAAATGTAGTAGCTGATGTGTTAAGTCATAAAATAATGGTAAGCACTTAAGGGCAGTCTTTGGAAAGACAACGAATAACTAAGGATATATGTCAGCTAGCTAGCTCAGGGTTCGCCTTCTTGAATCTCCAGACGAAGGGATTATTGTGCAAAATGCGGCAGAATCCTCATTAGTAGTGGAAGTGAATGAGAAGCAGTACACCGATCCTATTCTATTACAGCTTAAGGAGAATGTACAACAGGGTATGACAAAGGCATTTGAGCTTACGCAAGAGGGAATACTTCGATGTCAAAATAAATTGTGTGTACCTAATGTAGATGAATTAAGAAACATGATTTTGATGGAAGCACATCATTCAAGATATTCTATCTATCCAGGGTCAACTAAAATGAATTATGACTTGAAAGAAATGTATTGGTGGGGGGACATGAAGAAGAACATTGCAGAATTTGTGGCTCAATGTCCAAATTGTCAACAAGTAAAAGTGGAGCACCAAAAGCTCGGAGGTTATATGCAGCGTATACAATTTCCAATTTGGAAGTGGGACATGATCAACATGGATTTCGTCACTGGTTTGCCTCTCTCATTTTGGAAGTTTGATTCAATATGGGTAATAGTTGACAGACTCACTAAATCAGCACACTTCTTGCTGGTGAAGACTACTTGTACAGTTGAAGAGTATGGAAGGTTGTATATTAAAGAGATAGTTTGATGTAATTTTTGCAAGAACAACTACAATCTAATGCGAAAATCAAAGTCGAAAAATAAAGATAAATAGATAGACACACAAAAGGAAACAAAAGGTAACCAAAGGGTATACTATACCCAATGATCTCGATTCGTTGATCCAACTATAGCACCTAACTCTTACGATGACCTCAACGGAATCGATATCCCAAGCAACCAACGTTTCTAACAAAAGGAAACACAAGTTTAACCAAGCTCTCAACACTCAAACATGAGTTTTTAGTTTTTAACATTCAAAAAATAGTCTAAATCTAAAAAGGAAACCTAACCAGCTATTAATAGAATTTAGGATAAAAGGCCCAAAAGTGACCCGAAACACAAAAGGGTGAGCAAGTCAGGCTCGCCTAGTCACTTGGCGATGCGCCGACCTGGTCGGCGAGCTTCTCTACAATTCTTCAGTCCCTAGCCACGTTCTGTAACATTAGGCTTACTGGGGCCATCGTCTAAGCCATTGGGCGATGCGCCAAGTGGACCCTGCTCGCCGAAAGGGACTTCTTCAGCAATTTTTAAGGCATGAAAGTCCTTGCTTGTCATCAACACCATCTCGAGCACCTCCATCTCCGTGAATAGCCCTTGCATATTTTGAAGGTCTTGAGATTGGCTTCTAGTAAATGTCTTTCCGTTTTACATCATTCTTGAAAAGAATTTGTCCTCAAATTCGACGGATTATCATCAGCCACAGTTGGAAAAGGTGACAGGTCGTACACATTGAAAATGTTGTGCACTTGGTATTCCGGAGGAAGGGCAACATTGTAGGCGTTTTCATTGAGTCGCTCCAACACTGGAAATGGTCCATCACCCATTGGCATCAGCTTTGTCTAGCGATGGGTGGTAAATCGCTCCTTGCAAAAATGTACCCACACCAAGTCACCAGGTTCAAACACGATCCTCTTACGGCTCTTGTTAGCCTTTTTGGCTACATCTTCGTTCTTCTTATCTAAGTGCAGCCGCACCTTTTCATGAAGCTTCTTCATGGCTTCAGCTCACTTACTCCCATCTAAGCTTAACACAACATCTTGAGAGAAAGGAGTGAGATCTAGAGGGGTTAGGGGGTTAAAACCATAAACAACCTCAAATGGAGACATACCAATAGTTCTATGAATAACACGGTTATAAGAAAATTCAACTAAAGGCAAATGTTCCTCCCACGAAGCCAACTTCCCATGCACTACGACACGAAGCATAGGAACCAAAGTCCTATTCATAACTTCAGTTTGGCCATCAGTTTGTGGGTGACAAGAAGTTGAGAACAACAACTTAATATCGAGTCTACCCCACAATTCTTTCCAAAAGTGACTAAGGAACTTAGGATCCGTATCACTTACAATGGTTTGAGGAATTCCATGCAATTTAACAACATGCTCAACAAAAAAAGATGCTACATTGGGAGCATCATCACAATTATGACATGGAATGAAATAAGTCATCTTTGAAAATCGATCAACAACAACAAATATGTTACTCTACCTCTTTTGGTCCTTGGCAAACCCAAAACGAAGTCCATTGAAATATCAAGCCAATGCTTTTTGAGGGGTGGGGAATGGTGTGTATAAACCATGGGGAAGGAGGCACGACTTAGCACATCGACATTCAACACGGAATAGGGAGTAGAAGACCTATCCCTCATCCATCTTTCCCTCTCCCATTCCTCACAATCTTTGAAGATTTGAGCAAACACGGGATCCTTGGGATACAATGCCTTTAAACATTCAAGCCAATCAATTTAGAAGACAATGTATTTATCAAAACATGTTTTCTAGATAAGGCATCGGCTACCACATTTTCCTTTCCCTTTTTGTATTGGATTACATAAGGGAAAGTTTCAAGGAATTCAATCCATTTGGCGTGCCTCTTGTTCAACTTTCCTTAGGTCCGAATATGCTTTAGGGACTCATGGTCAGTCCTAATAAAAAATTCTTTGGGCCACAAGTAGTGTTGCGAATTACCTAAAGCCCTAATCAAGGCATACAACTCAAGATCATAAGTGGAATAATTCAAAGTAGCACCTTTTAGCTTTTCACTAAAATAAGCAATGGGCTTTTGGTCTTGCATTTAAAAGGCTCCAATGCCTACATTACTAGCATCACATTCCACTTCAAACGTTTTATAAAAATCAGGTAATTGCAATAAAGGAGAAGAACTAAGCATGGATTTTAAAGCCTCGAAAGCCTTGGCTTGTTCCTCTCCCCACTTAAAAGGTCTATCCTTTCGGATTACCTTTGTCAAGGGGGCTACAATGGTACTAAAAGCTTTGACAAATTGCCTATAAAAACTGGCCAGCTCATGAAGCTTTGAGTATTACTTACGAATTACAGAATTGGCCAATTCTTAATAGCATCAATTTTAGACTCATCAACTTCAACCCCTCTTGAACTCACAACAAAACCTAAGAAAGCAACTTCATCAACATAAAATGAACACTTATCAAGATTATAATAAAGTCGTTCCTTCCTAAGCACATCAAACACACATCTCAAATGCTCAACATGATCATGCATGGTCTTGCTATAAATCAAGATATCATCAAAATAGACAACCACAAATTTCCCTATAAAGGGTTTCATCACATGATTCATGAGACACATAAATGTACTAGGAGCATTAGTGAGAACAAATGGCATCACCAATCATTTATATATACCAAACTTGGTCTTGAATGCGGTTTCCCGTTCATCACCGGGGTTCATCCAGATTTGATGATAACCACTCCTAAGATCAATCTTTGAAAACACACAAGAGCCATTCAATTGATCAAGCATATCATCTAACCTAGGAATAGGATGATGATACTTTACCGTAATCTTGTTGATGGCTCAGCAGTGAACACACATGCGCCATGTCCCATCTTTCTTTGGAACTAATAGAACCAACACGACACATGGACTCAGGCTTTCCTTCACATAACCTTTGTTGATGAGTTCCTCAACTTATCTTTGTAGCTCCTTGGTGTCCTCCAGATTGCTTCGATAGGCCGACTTGTTTGGAAATTGTGATCCCAGAATGAAATCAATTCGGTGCTTAATTCCCCAAAGAGGGGCAATCCTCTTAGAAGCTTCTTTGGGAAGACATCCTCATATTCCTGCAAAAGAAAAGAAATAGAATTGGGGAGAGAAGAATGGGATTGGTTAGTTTGTAGTACATGATACCTATAAGTAATAGGGATTAAAGAACTTCCGGACTCAATTTCCTCCATATCCTTGTAATCAACCAACAACACTTGGCCCTTTCCCTTCAACTTCCTTCTTTCCTCCTCTTATTGGATTTCGGCCTCTACATGTTCCTCTTCACACTTCGTCTTTTCCTTCAACTCACTCATCCTTTTATATAAATCATTGACTTGAGAGGGGGTCATAAAATGAAGAACATATTTATGATCATTCAACACAAGTGAATACTTGTTGGTTTTCCCATCATGTTTGGTTAAATGATCATGTTTACAAGGCCTCCTGAGTAGCACATGACAAGCTTGCATTGGGACCACATCACATAGGACCTCATCCTGATACTTCCCAATCTTAAACGTGATCATCACTGGTCGATGCACCCTCAATTCCCATCCACTACACTTGTGACATTGAATACCTTTAGGGAACTTCGTTGGGTCAGTGATACCTTTGTCTCTAGGCAGGTACTTTCGAGTGTTTCCTTTGAAGGGCTTCTTAACATCGGAACCCTTGTTCCAACCCGACGATGTTTGAGCTCCCCCTTTGTTCTTGCTCCAAGAATTGGAATATGAAGTCTTGTAATTAGCCATCTTCTCCTTCTTTAATTCTAGTTCTACCTCATTGGTTTAGGATTCTTGAGAACGTTTCATAATCAAAAGAAAAGAAACTAAGACTTTAAAACCTGAGATTAGGAGTAACTACAATTTCGGATCATCGAATAACCTGTTTTCTTCGCCTAAATTGAAATTCAGCTCGCCAACTTTAAGATGGACTCTCCAAATTCTGCAAATGAATAAGGCAACTCGGTGATAGGGGTGGTAGTTCGGTGATGCACCGATGGGACTCTATGACCAAGGGTTGGTTCCACCAAATGTTCCAGTAGGTCCTTCAAATGGGTGACCAATTCGACGAGTAACTTGCCTAAAGGGCGAGGTGCCGATCGATTAGGCGATGAACGCTTTGGCTCGCCCAATGGACCTTATGCAGCTTCTTCAATGCTTTGAAATTTGAAATCTGGTGGTCCCCCCCACTCTTGTCCTTTTGTCCTTTAGGACTTACCCTTTTTTAGTAAATTCCTTTTTACAAACACCTTTACTCTTTCTCTTTCTTTCGCTTTTGAATCAAACACTTGCTTTTTTTTCAAATAATCTCTTCCTTGAAGATATGAATGTTCTTCAAGAACTTCAAGAACAAGATGAACACCAAATAATAACCTTAAAATTTTGCCTCGAAATTTCACGAAAATTTAGGTGAAGGCTCTCCTTGATATGGGTAACAATACCCAATACTTTTTAACCTTCAGATTTTAAACCCACTTTGTCTTCTTCAAGTTTCTTCAAGTCTTCAATGGTGGGTTCTTCAATAAAGCTCCAAACCCCTTCCAATCTGAGCCCAAGACTTAAATATAGTTGGAGAACACTATTACAACCTTAGAAACTCAAACAAGACTCAGATCTAAGAAACCCATTTTAGCAAAATCTCAAAAATGAAAATAACCAGATTTTTGATTTTTTTTGTAACAAAACCCCAAGACTAGATTCGTAGGAACGAAACTGGACTCTGCTCTGATACCAAATGATGTAATTCTCACAAGAAGAACTACAATCTAATGGGGAAATCAAAGTCAAAAAATAAAGATAAATAGATAGACACACAAGAGGAAACAAAAGGCAACCAAAGGGTATATTAAACCCAATGACCTCGATTCGTTGATCCAATTATAGCACCTAACTCTTATGATGACCTCAAAGGAATCAATATCCCAAGCAACCAACGTTTCTAACAAAAGGCAACACAAGCTTAACCAAGCTCAAACATGAGTTTTTCAGTTTTTAACATTCAAAAAATAGTCTAAATCTAAAAGGGAAACCTCACCAACTATTTATATAGTTTAGGATAAAAGGCCCAAAAGTGACACGAAAGACAAAACGGCGAGCCAAGTCGGGCTCGCCTAGTCACTTGGTGATCCGTCGACCTGGTCGATGAGCTTCTCTAAAATTCTTTAGTCCTTAGCTACGTTCTGTAACATTAGGCAGAGTGCGGCCATCACCTAAGCCATTGGGTGATTGATAGCATCTAAGGAAGCTCTACTCCATTGAAGGACAATGATGAAGCTTTAGAAACTCCAAGGAGGCCCATAACAAGATCTCAAACCAAGGAGTTCAATGATAAGCTCAACAGGCTTCAATCGCTGATCCAAAGGTGTCCTATTGGGGAATAAGAGCTCAAGCCCAAGGGAGAGGAATTGTCTAAATGCTACAATAATTTAGTGGCCCAAATTCAAGACCAAGATGAGGAATTTTAAGGTCCAATTTCGTGCAAATAAGGTCAAGAAGAGTACAAGAATCAGCCACAACAAGATTTACTTTCTGCCCATGTTTTGAGAGAAGACTAGTCAAACTTTCCAAAATTGTCAAGACTCTTTTCCTAGTTGGGATTTACCTTATTTATTTATTTATATATACGTTATTAATATTTTCCTTCATCTATTTATGGTCTCCTAAGTACCATTTAATGCTTTTCTAGAAGTACTAAATTTGTTCCTACTTAGGTTACTTTATTTCCTTTCTAGAGTAGGATTCCTTGTAATTGTCTTTCTAGGGTTTGGCTGACCTTTTAGCTTCTTATAAGGGGTCTTGGACGTTTTTCCCCCTTCTCCTATATATAGGAGTCCTTTTCATTCGTTAAAGACAATTTAGATTGATATTAATAATATTTGAGAGAGTTCTTTGAACCTTTGTGACTTGTTCTTTGAGAATTTATCTTTAAACCTTTACTAGTTTCATAATTTAAGGTTTCTTTTTGGTATTCTTTAGAAGGTGATTAGTTTCTACATACTAATTATTATCTTTAGTTACTTATAAAGCGGTTAAGATCCGAATCTATCGTTTTGATTCATTTCCTCAAGTAAAGGCGTTAGATTTCTTCCATAAATCTATACGTTGTTACTTGGATCTTTTCAAGACCTTAGAACATCTAATCCTTGGAAATTCGAGGATCTTTCCTTTGAATTTCCCATATCTTTAGTTAGTTTTTTTTTGTTTCCTTTCTGTGTGCTTCCGCATTGTAA
Source organism: Solanum stenotomum (assembly GCF_019186545.1). Classification (NCBI taxonomy): domain Eukaryota; kingdom Viridiplantae; phylum Streptophyta; class Magnoliopsida; order Solanales; family Solanaceae; genus Solanum; species Solanum stenotomum. The sequence goes on from NC_064286.1 coordinate 18,902,136, forward strand.
TATTTATTCTATTTGTGATCTCCTTAACCTTGTTGTTATCAAGTGGTATCAGAGCGGTTCTATCAAGATTCCGTTCTTGATAAATCTTGGGATTTCTTCTTATATTATAGCAAAAAATAAAAAATAAAAAATTACAGTAGCGTGAACAAAAAAAAAAGAAGTTATAACTTGCTCTCTAAGAAATCTGATTACTTGTCCTCCAAGAAATTTGATTACTTGATATCCAAGAAAGCTTATTACTTGCTATTCAAGAAATCTTATTACTTGCTCTCCAAGTTTTGCATTAATTTGTTTCCAAGCAAGAAGGTAGCAAGAAGAGGGGATTCTTGATCTTTAAGAATAAGAGGAATTTTTTTTCTTGTTCTTATAATTCTAAAATAAGTTCCTTTTTATTCGTGTTTTGTTTCAACTAAATCCTACTTGTTCTAGGACTAGTTCTTTACTTTCTTTTTGTACCCCAAGATTCCATACTCTATTACTACAAACTTGATACACGTTTTGATTCGATTATAAATCTACAAAGTATTCTCGTTCAAAGGTTATTTTGAGTGGAAAAAGGCAAGTGTGGGTGAGTTTAAAAGAGGGTAAAAGCCATATTAAAAGTGTGATACTTGATCATTTATTCTTTTTTTAGATGTCTAATTCAGGTGGTGATGAGGAAAGGGCTCGTTTAGAAGATGAGGTCAAAGGAAGTTACAACTTCACCCTTCAAGCTATGCACCAACAATTTGAGAGATGGACCCTTCAATTTCAAGAGATGAGGGATATGGTTATCGAGCAGAATGACACCATAGCTGCAACTAGGAGGGAGAATGATGTTGTACCCCCAAATAATGTTAGACCCCAAGTTAGAAGGAATGTACCCCATATCCCTTTTGTAAATCCTAAATATGATAATGATGATTTTGATATTGAATTTAATCTAGAAAGAAGAGACAGGAGGGGACAAAGAGGTAGAGTAGAAGATGATAATATAAATAGTATAAAGATGAAGATGCCATCTTTCAAGGGGACAAGGGATCCAGACTTGTGCCTTGATTGGGAGAGACGAGTTGAAGCCATCTTTGATTGCCATAACTACTCTGAGGGTAAGAAAGCCAAACTTGCTGTTGTTGAGTTTTCTGATTATGCTGCTTCTTGGTGGAAAAAGCTTGCTAGGGACAGATTGCAAGAGGAGTTACCACCTATTGCTACACGGGCAGAGATAAAGAGGGTAATGAGGAAGCAATTTATGCCATCATACTTCCAAAGAGATCTACAGTCTCACCTTCAACACTTGAAGCAAGGCTCCATGTCGGTGGATGAGTACTTCAAAAGCATGGATATGACTATGATCCAAGCTAACTGCATGGAGTTAGAAGAGGCTACAATAGCTAGATTTTTAAATGGTTTAAATACAGAAATAGCTAATGTAGTAGAGAGACAACAATATGTAACTTTAGATGAGTTAGTTGTTTTGTCTGTAAAAGTTGAAAAACAAATTGAGAAAAAGAAGCAAAATAACTCATGGCGAAGTCAACCAAACACTACCTCTAAGAAGCCACGGTCAACTCAACAGGGGAAAGCTCCTTCCAAACCCCAAGATGATAGAGGTAAAGGTAAGGTTGAGGAGGGAGGTAAAACCTTTAATCCTAAATCTTCTAAACCTTCAAGTTCTATTCAATGTCACAAATGTCATGGAATGGGGCATATGATACATTAATGTCCAAGTAGAAGAAACATCCTACTTAGAGAGAATGGAGAATATGAGAGTGAAAAAAGTGAGGGGGAAGAAGAAGAGGGAGAAGGTGTAAGTGAGGAAGATGATTTGGAACTGCCTAATGATGGTATAATTGGCGTGGTTAGGAGAATTATTACTATCAATTTGGGCAGTGTTGATTAAGGGCAGAGAGAGAATTTGTTTCACACTAGGTGTGGGCTAAAAGGGAAGACTTATTTTATGATTATTGATGGGGGAAGTTGTGCAAATATGGTGAGTTCATACTTGGTGGATAAACTAGGAATTACATGCACGAAGCGCTCTACCCCATATAGGCTCCAATGGTTGAATGATTGTGGAAAAGTAAAAGTAAACAAACAGTGCATGATTTCATTCAATGTTGGTAGGTATGAAGATGAAATTCTTTGTGATGTAGTTCCAATGAAAGCATGTCATGCTTTACTTGGCCAATCTTGGCAGTATGATAGGGATACTACTCATCATGGGAGAAAGAATAGGTATAGTCTTCTGCATAATGGTAAGAAGTATATTCTTGCACCATTATCTCCTTCTCAAGTGTTTGAAGATCAAAAACGATTGAGGGAAACAATGGGAAAACAAAAGGGAGAGGTAAAAAGTGAGCTTGAGGGAAAAGAAAAAGGCCAAGAGATAGAAAAAAAGAGAGATGGCCGAGAGAAAGAGAGAGAGGGCAGCGTTCTAAGTAAAGAGGTACAAGAGGGTCTGAGTAAAAATATAAAATGTTTTGGTGAGAGAAAAGAGGCTAAGGAAAAGAAAAATGAGAGCCTTTATATAAAAGCCAAAGAGTGTTTGAATGCTAGGAGAGAGGGCTGCCCATAATACTATTTACTTACAAAGAAGTGTTGATTAATTTTGAACAACTAATTCCTTCTTTGCCAAATAGTGTTTCTTCTCTTTAGTAGAATTTTGAAGATGTTTTTCCTGATGACACTCCAAAGGGATTGCCACCTTTGAGAGGGATTGAACACCAAATAGACTTTGTGCCTGGGTGTCAACTTCCTAATAGGCCTGCCTATAGGAGTAATCCTGCAGAGACTAAAGAATTACATAGGCAAGTTGAAGAATTGTTTGAAAAGGTATTTGTTCGAGAGAGTATGAGCCCATGCTCTGTTCCATTCCTATTGGTCCCTAAAAAGGATGGAACATGGAGGATGTGTGTAGATTGTCGGGCCATCAACAAGATAACGGTAAAGTATCGCCATCCTATCCCTCGTCTTGATGACATGTTGGACCAACTATATNGAGAAAGAATAGGTATAGTCTTCTGCATAATGGTAAGAAGTATATTCTTGCATCATTATCTCCTTCTCAAGTGTTTGAATATAAAAAACGATTGAGGGAAACAATGGGAAAACAAAAGGGAGAGGTAAAAAGTGAGCTTGAGGGGAAAAGAAAAAGGCCAAGAGATAGAAAAAAAGAGAGATGGCTGAGAGAAAGAGAGAGAGGGCAGCGTTCTAAGTAAAGAGGTAAAAGAGGGTCTTAGTAAAAAAATAAAATGTTTTGGTGAGAGGAAAGATGCTAAGGAAAAGAAAAATGAGAGCCTTTCTATAAAAGCCAAAGAGTGTTTGAATGCTAGGAGAGAGGGCTGCCCATAATACTACTTACTTACAAAGAAGTATTGATTAATTTTGAACAACTAATTCCTTTTTTGCCAAATAGTGTTTCTTCTCTTTTGCAGAATTTTGAAGATGTTTTTCCTGATGACACTCCAAAGGGATTGCCACCTTTGAGAGGGATTGAACACCAAATAGACTTTGTGCCTGGGTGTCAACTTCCTCATAGGCTTGCCTATAGGAGTAATCCTGCAGAGACTAAAGAATTACATAGGCAAGTTGAAGAATTGCTTGAAAAGGTATTTGTTCGAGAGAGTATGAGCCCATGCTCTGTTCCATTCCTATTGGTCCCCAAAAAGGATGGAACATGGAGGATGTGTGTAGATTGTTGGGCCATCAACAAGATAACGGTAAAGTATCGCCATCCTATCCCTCGTCTTGATGACATGTTGGACCAACTATATGGTTCCAAAATCTTTTCTAAAATTGATCTAAAGAGTGGTTACCATCATATTCGTATGAATCTTGGAGATGAATGGAAAATTGCTTTTAACACCAAATATGGACTTTATGAGTGGTTAGTTATGCCCTTTGGCTTGACTAATGGACCAAGCACTTTTATGAGACTAATGAATCATGTTTTTAAAGATTTCCATGGAAAATTTATTGTGGTGTATTTTGATGAAATCTTGATCTTTTCTTAAAATCTGGATGAACACCTAGAGCACTTAAAACAAGTTTTTGAAGTTCTTAGAAATCAACGCTTATTTGTTAATCTCAAAAACTGTACTTAAGGTGTGGATCGTGTGGTTTTCTTAGGTTTTTTGGTCAAAGGGAGTTGAAGTAGATGATGAGAAAATCAAGGAAATAAAAGAATGGCCTAAACCTAATAGTGTAACTGAAATTAGGAGTTTTCATGGACTTGCTAGTTTTTATAGGAGGTTTGTGCGAGACTTTAGCACCATTGCTGGTCCTTTAACTGAAGTTATTAAAAAAGATAAGGTTTTTACACGGGGAAAGGAACAAGAGGAAGCATTTAACTTGCTGAAGAATAAATTGTGTTCTTCTCCTCTTTTGCAATTGCCTGACTTTTCTATGTTTTTTGAAGTTGAGTGTGATGTCTCTGGTAAGGGCATAGGTGCAGTTTTGATGCAAGACTCCAAGCCAATTGCCTACTTTAGTGAAAAGCTAAGTGGAGCAACATTGAACTACTCAACTTATGATAAGGAGCTATATGCCTTGGTAAGGGCATTTGCTACATTGCAGCACTACTTGTGGCCTCGAGAATTCATGGTCAAGACTGATCATGAGTCATTAAAATACTTGAAGATCCAAGCTAAACTTAGTCGTACGCATGCAAAATGGGTAGAGTTTATTGAAACTTTTCTTATGTAATTGCTTACAAACAAGGAAAGGAGAATGTGGTTGTTGATGCACTCTCAAGAAGGTATGTTTTGATCTCTACTCTTACTTCAAAGTTGTTGGGTTTTGACCAAATCAAGTTCCTCTATGCTAATGATTCTGATTTTGGTGAGATTTTTGCTGAATGTCAGTTAGGTCCTTTTGAGAAATTTAATCTTCAAGATGAATTTCTATTCAAGGAAAATAAATTATGTGTTCCTAACTGCTCGTTGCGTGAACTATTTGTTAGGGAAGCACATTGTGGAGGGCTAATGGGACATTTTGGTGTACCCAAAACACTGGAAATACTTTCTGAATATTTTTATTTTCCTAGCATGAGAAAGGATGTTGAAAAAGTGTGTTCTTATTGTCTTGAATGTAAACAGGCTAAGTCTAGAACATTGCCGCATGGTCTTTAAACTCCTATACCTGTTTCTGATTCCCCTTGGATTGATATTTCTACGGATTTCATATTGGGGCTGCCAAGGACTAAGTATGGTAAGGATAGTATATTTGTGGTAGTAGATAGATTTTCTAAAATGGCTCATTTTATCCCATGTAAAAAGACTAATGATGCATCTCATGTGGCTGACTTGTTTGTAAAAGAAGTAGTTAAATTGCATGGAATACCTAGAACTATTGTTAGTAATAGGGATGCCAAGTTCTTAAGTCAGTTTTGGAGAATTCTTTGGGGAAAGTTGGGAACTAAATTGCTAGTTTCTACATCTTGTCACCCACAAACGGACGGGCAAACGGAAGTGGTTAATAGAACTTTAGGGAACATGTTGAGGGCTGTTTTGAAAGGAAAGTTGACTTCTTGGGAAGATTACTTACCTATTGTAGACTTTGCTTATAATAGGACCTTCCATTCTTCTACTGGTAGGACTCCTTTTGAAGTTGTATATGGAGTCAACCCCCTTACACCCCTTGATTTATGGCCTTTGCCTACTAATGATTTTGCTAATCTTGATGGTAAGAAGAAGGCTGATATGATGAAGAAAATTCATGAACAAACAAGGCTTGCAATTGAAAAGAAGAATAAGGAAGTTGCATTGCGAAGGAATATGGGTAGAAAATATGTTGTTTTTAAACTTGGTGACTTAGTTTGGGTTCATATGAGAAAATAAAGATTTCCTTCCAAAAGAAAGACCAAACTAGATCCTAGAGGAAGTGGTCCATACAAAGTCCTTGAAAGGATTGGAGACAATGCTTATAAACTTGACCTTCCTGGTGAGTTCCAAGTTAGTGCTACTTTTAATGTTTCTGCTCTTTCCCATTTTGATGTAGATTTGAATTCGAGGACGAATTCTCTTCAAGAAGAGGGGAATGATAGCATCCAAGGAAGCTCTACTCCATTGAAGGACAAGGATGAAGCTTTAGAAACTCCAAGGAGGCCCATAACAAGATCTCAAACCAAGGAGTTCAATGATAAGCTCAACGGGCTTCAATCGCTGATCCAAAGGTGTCTTATTGGGGAAGAAGAGCTCAAGCCCAAGGGAGAGGAATTGTCCAAATGCTACAATTATTTGGTGGCCCAAATTCAAGCCCAAGATGAGGAATTTAATTCGTTTAGAAGGTGATTAGTTTCTGCATACTAATTATTGTCTTTAGTTACTCATAAAGCGGTCAAGATCCGAATCTATCGTTTTGATTCATTTTCTCAAGTAAAGGCGTTAGATTTCTTCCATAAATCTATACGTTGTTACTTGGATCTTTTCAAAACCTTAGAACATCTAATCCTTGGAAATTCGTGGATCTTTCCTTCGAATTTCCCATATCCTTAGTTATTTTTTTTGTTTCTTTTCTTTGTGCTTCCGCATTCTAATATTCAATTCTCTATTTGTGATCTCCTTAACCTTGCTGTTATCAGTGATGCGCCAAGTGGACCCTGCTCGCCGAAAGGGACCTCTTCCACAATTTTTAAGGCATGAAAGTCCTTGCTTGTCATCAACACCAACTCGAGAACCTCCATCTTCATGAATAGACATTGGATCCTTTGAAGGTCTTGAGCTTGGTTTCTAGTAAATGGCCTTGATGTAATCCATTTTACATCATAGTTCAGCTTCATGGAGTGCCAATCTCTATTATATCGGATAGGGGAGCTCAATTCACTGCAAATTTTTTGTAGTCATTTAAGAAGTGTTTGGGAACACGAGTGAATTTAAGTACAACCTTTGACCCTCAAATAGACGGTCAGGTAGAGCATACAATTCAAACACTTGAGTATATGTTGCGAGCTTGTATATTAGCCTTCAAAAGTAAATGGGATGATCATTTGCCATTGATCGAGTTTGCATACAACAATAACTAACATTCAAGTATTAAAATGGCACCTTATGAAGCTTTATATGGTAGAAAATATAGATCCCCTATTGGCTTGTTCGAAATAGGTGAAACTGCCTTATTTGGGCCAGACCTTGTTCATCAAGCTATGGAAAAAGTCAAAGTGATATAGCAGCAGCTAGAAATAGCTCAAAGTCGACATTCATATGCGGATGTTAAAAGGAGAGGACTAGAATTTTCTATAGAGTATTGGGTGTTCTTGAAGGTGTCACCAATGAAAGGGGAAATGAGGTTTGGTAAAAAGGGAAACTTGAGTCCACGCTATATAGGGTCATATAAGATTATTCGAAGAATTGGCCAAGTGGCATATGAATTAGAACTACCTCAAGAGCTTTCAACCTTTCATCCGGTGTTTCACGTCTCAATGCTTCGGAAGTGTATAGGTGACCCATCTCGTATTACTCCTATTGAAGATGTACAAGTTACGGGAGATCTCACTTATGAAGAAGTACCCATTGCTATTCTGGATTGACAAGTTAAGACGTTAAGGAATAAAAAGGTAGCTTCTGTAAAAATATTATGGAGGAACCAACAAATAGAAGAAGTTACATTGGAAGCGGAAAAAACAATGAAATTGAAATATCCTCACCTCTTTCAGATCGAACAAAAGGATGAAAATGCGTCGTTGAGGCGTAGACAAGTAAGTATAAGTCTATATGTATTATGTGATTAATAGTAATACTAACTTAGGCTTGAACTTGTTTGGGCTGGATAACCATTCTAACATTCGAGGATAAATATTTTAAGGGGGGAGGATGTAACAACTCGTATTACACATATGCTTGTTATATTCTTGTATACTTGACATAGCCTTATAGTATAAGTGAGAGACCATGTTTCTTATATGATTAGTATTGGTTTAAACCATCTCGGAAGGTGATGTGATGCCTTGCACGTTTCTGCATGTGTATTGCAAGTTATAACTCCAACGGAAGTCTTTAAACTCGAGACGGTAAGGTGGTAATTGAGCTTAAAGTTGAAAGATAAGTGCTACGTTAAAGAAAAAGAGATTAATATTTAAAAAATGGAATAAAATAAGTGAGCTGCTTGCTTGACTTAACTAAGCAAGTAGGTCACAAGTAGGTGCATCACCTACTTTGACTAATTGACCAGTCCGAAGGACCAAGTAGGTGCATCACCTACTTGAGCTATATGGATCTAGTTAAAAAGGCCAAGGTTTATGGATCAGATTTGGTCCTATGCTAATTGGACTCACTTGAGGCCCAAACTAAGTTAAATAAAATGAAAATGAAATTAAAGCCCCGCAGCCAAATCTGCCAAGGCCCAACATATTTAAGCCCAACTGAAAGCAAGTATGTGCATCACCTAGTTTGATCTTTTGAGCTGCTTGATGTACATAAGCAGGTGCATCACCTACTTGACCAATTAGTGGCTAAAATGGACCAAAATAGGGAGGTTCTAGAGGATATTCTTAAAGGTGAAGAAAGCTCAATATAAGATATATTGGCTGCTATTCTCACTCATTTTGAACACACAATATTGAGAATTAACTCCAACTCTCTCTCTTTCCTTTCTCTTAAGGATTATAACAACAACCTTAAAGTTCCTTCTAGGGTTCTTGAAGAAAACCTCATATCTGCAAACCAAGTGTGAAGGGAAGTTGAAGTTCTAGAGGAATTCAAGTTATAAGGAGAAGTTGCAAAAATTGAGAGTAAAACCTAAAAGGGAAGATTGAATCATGATAGTTGTATTGGTCAGATAATAAGGTATGCAAGGCTATTCGATTCAATAATCTTCTGCATGAAATCTGATACTTGCAATTAATATCAATAAGTGAATTTCCTAAGGTCTATTCCTTGTAAAGGAAACATAGTGGGAGCGTACGATCTCCAAATAGCTAACAACATTTCCCCCTTTCCTTAGTGTATAGAATTACTTCATTACATGTTCAGTACTCTATACTTGTGTAATTATCCTCCATGTGGTGATATAGAAATAGTATTTGCAAAAGCAAGTTTGGTGAATCCTCGTCTTAGTAAGTTGAAAAAAATTGTATCATTTAAGCTCACAAGTAATGCATTGATGTTACATAGCCCCTCATGTCATTGTTACTGCCTTGAAATATTATTTGCATGTCTTCTTCTACTGGTCGTATTTCCAAATCTCAAAAATGATTATGACCACCAAAATAACCATCTCAAAGATTTAAAAATCTAAGTGAAGTAATCTGTATAATTATGGGTGGCAGCCAAGGGGAAAATGCCTAGCATGGGTCGATCCCAATTTGTATATAAGGGTGGAAGCTCAGGGGCGAAAGCCTAGCATGGGCCTATCCCAATTGTCATAGAAAGGTGGCAGCTCAGGGGCGAAAGCCTAGTATGGGCCGGTCCCAATTTGTGTAAAGACAAGAATGTAACATACTTGATCCCACAAGAGTTAACAAAGGTGGTCTTCTATTCTGATTTATGCACACATATATTGATACTTGGTTTCATTCGAACTCTTATTTTATATATGTTATTGCCCTACATATTCAGTACATTTTTTGGTACTAACGTCCCTCGCAGGGACGTTGCATTTCATGCTGCAGGCTTCGGTACTCCAGCTTGTAGATCTCCTCAATAGGAGCACACGACACTCAACTACTTTTGGTGAGCTCCAGGTTGATTCAAAGCTTTACTGAGTCCTTGGTAGATTCATTTTGGTATTGTATCGTAGTTAAGGGTAATGCGTGGTCTGTCCTAACCTACTCTAAGGTTTTCTATCTTTTAGAGGCTTTGTAGATTTATGTATATGGTTTAGTTGCGTTTTAACAAGTTGTGGCCTCAACGTCCAAGTCTTGTATATAAGGTTTGGGTCTACTTATGTTGGTTCGTATCGCTGCATCCTATGTGAACTTGTCACAAGATTGTCATAGTTATATGCATAGTAAGCACATGTTACATGTTGGTTCTCTCGGGCCTTTAGGGCATCGGGTGCCTGTCCGTCTTAATAGGATTCGAGGTGTGATACAATCATTACAAAATAATAAGCCAGCATTCAAAGCATAGGTGACAACAATAGGTGGACACAAATCGATCTTACTAGAAGAATCTTTTCGGTCATCAATAGGATCAACTAGTGTATCCACACTCTCAACAAACACATTACCAATATAAGGCAAAGAATCAATAGGCTCACTTAAAGACAAGCTAGCATTCAAACTTTGTTTATTGGTAATGGTAAAAGTGCTAGGTTTAGCTATTGTAGCTTGACGCCCCCAAGAAATATTTTTTTCACCCTGAAAGGACACTCCCTTAGAAATGTTTGGATAGCCCACAAGTGTATCCATTGAAAGGGCTTCACGAGGATCTTGCAAAAGGAAAGAAAAAGAATGGGGAGGGGAAGAGTTAGATGGGTTAGCTTGCAACTCATGATCCTTTTGTGAGGCAAGGATTAATGCATTTTTGACTCCCACATCCTCCCTTATCTCGTTATGCTCAGCCAATAACAACTTGCCCTTTCCTTTCAACTTCCTCTTTTCTCCTTCTCCTTGGGCCTCAGCCTCCACATGTCCCTCCTCCTTCTTCCTTTTATCCCTTAACTCTTCCATCTTTCGATACATCTGTATGACTTGGGATGGTGACAGTGCCTTAAGGACATATTTACTACCCATCTAAATGACGGTATAGGTGTTGTGCCTTCCATCATGGGTTGTCGCATGGCCGTGTTGCCATGGCCACCTGAGTAGTACATGACTAGCTTGCATGAGAATCACATCACGAAGTACATCATCTTGATATTTCCCAATTTGGAACTTAATCAACACATGTTCACATACCCTCAATTCCTCCTCATTCAACCATTGAAGTGTGTATGGTTTAGCAAGCTTAGTGGTAGGAAGCTTCAAGTAGTCCACCACAGCAGTGCTAGCAAGGTTGGCACAACTTTCACTGTCAATGATCAAGATACATACATGGCCCTGGATGAGGCACCTGGAGTGGAAGATATTCTCTCTTTCCTCTTGATTGATCATGGCCTTCCTAAGTATAGTCCGCCTTACCATATACGATGGTAGTGTGAACTCTCTCTCTCTTTGGCCCAAATCTCATCCTCCACCTTGGTCAGTCTAGAATTTATCATAGATACACGACCTCTCAACTCAGCCAAGCTGCCATCCAACATTCTCATCATCTGACTCTCTTCAGTAGGAGTCCTCATGGAAGATTCTAAGGTAACCTTTCCTTTTGGTGGATAGGTTTGGCTTCCAGTTTCCATGGTACCTAGCAATAAGAAAGACTCAACAAAAACAACAAACAACAAACAACATTAGCGTTACTAAGATAAGATCACAATCACTCGTGTTTACACACTTTTGATTGCCTCTCAAATTGGGGAGACTAATGTTGAAGATTGCTTATACTCGGTGGATCACAAAAGAGCCAATTCTACTCTTGGTCGGAATGTATTTTTATTTCGAGAACGACAAACGACTCGATTAAATCAACTAGACTTGGATCAAGAAATTACTACGAAGTAAAATGAATAAAAGCATTTTACTTCTTGGAAATCTCTTATTGGAAGATGAGAGTACTCTAGTAGGGAAGAAATGTGATGAGGATGAAAGTGGTGTGTGTTTTCCCGTTACTCCTTCTTCTTGGTGTTTTTCACTTCTTGATGGAATGACCAGTGCCTTTGAGCCTATTTGTAGTCATACCCATGAAAACACCCTAGAGGAAGTTGATTTGAGAGACACATTTCTCTATTGTTTGTTTACATATGATGATGATCATGCTGTTGAGTAGAGTATGTTGTTGGAAGGAAAAAGTGTCAACCTGATAAGTGGATGTGCACTTGATCCTAGTACATCGTTTGCCTTACCATTTGACCTAGTAGTGAGCTGAATTGTAGCATTTGTGTGGGAATGTTTTGTCGAAATGGCAAGCATATGGGGGTTGACGTTGTTAATTCCTTTCCCTATGCAGTAAAGCGCTTCTTGAGGTTTTACCATCCACTTGAAGAGCCTACATTGTGTGTGGGAAAGGATAACTTCGTAGACCCTTTTCATTTCTTATCCAAAGCATGATCTTGTTGAATGTGCATCTCATGGGGGTAGGAGATATTTGCCAAGAGACGGTAAAGTTTGTATGTTCCTTTACTATCTCTTTGCATATGATGAAATCCCTAGTTGGATTAGAGGTGCCTTACATGTGGATTAGGGTATCATTGAGGTCTACACTTGTTGGTATGACCCTGTTCTGTGGACCCTTTATCCTTTGATCCCGGTGAGTGCATGAAGGTATTTGAACTGGTGGGAATATCATCTTTTGGGTGGTACTACCTTGTTGTTGAGAGGAACGACCATTGTCCCTATTCTCGATATGTGGGATTAACAGTCATGACAATAAAGGATGTTTGGTTGTTCCTTGAGTTTGAGTCCCCTCGATTAAATGTTTTAAGTGCTAACCTTTGTACCACCACTCATGTTGAGAGGATAAGCTTCTTGCTTATTATCTATATGGTTTTACAAGGTGTGGATTCAAGGAATCACTTTTATCTACTTGCATATGATGATACTCATAATTGTGTTGGTTGCATACCTTATGTTAGTGGTATAAATTGGGCAAATGAGAGTCTCCTTGACTCGATGCTATTCGACCCTTTTCCATTTAACCCTAATGTCGACTTTAAGTGTGCTGAGTGTAGTAGTAACACTGTCTGTCAATTTTATGATTCTTCGTTGGTGTTATTACTTGATAATATGAGCTTAAATGAGGTATGTTTTCCAATTTGGGTGGGGACTACTTATGTACGTGAACCTGCTCCTGAATTGGGAATACTTTCTCTCTTGAAGTTATCTAGTGCATTGGATAGGGTCCTAACTAAGGTCAACACTACTTATGCCTTCGCACTTAGGTATACGAGTGTTCTTTTGCTGCTTGACATAAGGGAGGCCTTGTGCTTATTTGGATGTGGAACCAATGAGGGCTTACATATGAATTTCATTAAGTGTATTGGTTCCTTCGCTCTACCCCTTTGTCAATGTTTCTTTAGTAGCAAAGTATCTTTTACTTTGATGGGTTCCAAACCGTTTGTTAATATTTGTGATGCTTGGTTATATGTTAAGTTTGTGCATCCTTGGCATGGTGATGAACTTGTTATTGCTAACACTATACTTCATGCCATGAAGATCTTTGTCTTGTTTGTTTCCTCTATGGTTTTGCAAGGTATGGATTCGAGGACAAATCATTTTCAAGAAGGGGAGAATGATGTAAAAGGAATTACATCAAGCCTATCCATTCACGAATTTCAATGCTTTGATGGAGTGTTCACAAGGATGAATGTTGTTTGGCATGTATGGATGCCAAGGAGGGAGTTCCATGCCTTGCATGGGAAAATATGCACCTTGAAGGAGCTCCTAGTTGGGCAACACCATGCNNCTTTGTCAATGTTTCTTTAGTAGCCAAGTATCTTTTACTTTGATGGGTTCCAAACTGTTTGTTAATATTTGTGATGCTTGGTTATATGTTAAGTTTGTGCATCCTTGGCATGGTGATGAACTTGTTATTGCTAACACTAACCTTCATGCCATTAAGATCTTTGTCTTGTTTGTTTCCTCTATGGTTTTGCAAGGTATGGACTCGAGGACAAATCATTTTCAAGAAGGGGAGAATGATGTAAAAGGAATTACATCAAGCCTATCCATTCACGAATTTCAATGCTTTGATGGAGTGTTCACAAGGATGAATGTTGTTTGGCATGTATGGATGCCAAGGAGGGAGTTCCATGCCTTGCATGGGAAAATATGCACCTTGAAGGAGCTCCTAGTTGGGCAACACCATGCTTGGATGATAGCTTGGAGCATGGGAGGCCTAACGAAGTGAGGAGGAGCAAGTGAAGAATGTGCTCCATTCGGCGAGCTGAAGGACACTTCGGCGACTAGCCAAAGCCCTTTGGCGAGAGTTCCAGGATCTCTAACTGATCCAATAAGTAGCAAGTGGGGATGTTGTTCCATTCAGTGAGCTAACCTCCACATCAGTGACTCGCCAAACCTACTTGGCAAGGGTTCCAAGATCGCCAACTGGCCAAGGAGCTGTGAAGGGGAAATATGCTTAATAGGCGAGCTGAAGACCATCGGCGCCTCACTAAGTGGATTGGGCGATGGTCCCCAGACTTCCCAAAGTTCAAGTAGCTCCCCAGCCAAGGCAAGGTACAAGATTCCTCGCCGACTACATTGGGCGCATCACCGAGCCCTACTTGGCTCGCCCATTGGACCATTTTGGTTTTAATATACCCTTAGGTTGCTCTTTGTTTCCTCTTGTTGTGTTTATCTATTTATCCGGATTAGGTGCTTGTTAGGATCTAGATTGGAGGTTATTGGATTTGATACATCCTTTAGTTGCCAATTGTTCTTATCTCGTGTCTCTTCTTCTATCTTTCTTGTTTTCCACTGTTTGTTGTGACTCTTAAGGGTATATTAAACTCAAAGACCTCACCTCGTTAATCCAATAAAAAGCACCAAACTCTTACGACGACCTCAAGGGAATCAATATCCCAAGCAACCCTCGTTTTGAAACAATGTTCAACAAAAGCTCACCAAGCTTTCAACACTCACCCAAGGAGTTAAATTTATCATTCATCAATATTCAAAATAGTCTAACTAAAATGAACCCTAAGACACCTATTTATAGTGTTAGGACTTATTACATAAATAGGCCCAAAAGTGACCCGATATGGGCCAATGGGCAAGCCAAGTCGGGCTCGCCTAATGGTTCGGCGATGCGCCCAATGTAGTCGGTGAGGAATCATGTTCCTTGCCTTGGCTGGGGGAGCTACTGGAACTTTGGGCGGTCTAGGGACCATCGCCTAATCCACTTGACGATGCGCCGATGGTCTTCAGTTTGCCTAATGAACATCTTTCCCCTTCATAGCTCCTTGGCCAGTTGTCGATCTTGGAGCCCTCGCCAAGGAGGTTTGGCGAGTCGCTGATGTGGAGGTCAGATCGCCGAATGGAACAGCATCTCCACTTGCTGCTCATTGGATCAGTTGGTGATCCTGGAACCCTCGCCAAAGGGCTTTGGCGAGTCGCCGAAATGTCCTTCAGCTCGCCGAATGGAGCATATTCTTCACTTGCTCCTCCTCGCTTCGTTAGGCCTCCTATGCTCCAAGCTATCATCCAAGCATGGTGTTGCCCAACTGGGAGCTCCTTCAAGGTGCATATGTTCCCATGCAAGGCATGGAATTCCCTTATTGGCATCTATACATGCCAAACAATCTCCATCCTTGTGGACACTCCATCAAAGCATTGAAGTTCGTGAATGTATACGCTTGATGTAATCCATTTTACATCAGCATCTACGACCCTCCACCTACCAACCAAAGGTGGAGTTACGGAACGTGCTGTGCACTTTGTCGTTTGGGATTGAGGCTCCCTTTTGGGGAGCTAACCTTTCCCAAGCTAAGTCCCCACCTACGACCTAGACCTACGGCCCATAGACCAGTCTACTGGCCGTAGTTTGGGTCTCGTATGTTCTGCTGTTTTTAACAACTTTTTAGCCAAAGGTTGGGTCCTCCTCAAGGACCCCTAGGGTGGTCCTTGAGGGATCGTACCCGGACGTTTGGACCCTAAACATGAAGTTCTACTTATATAAACCAATATAACAAGATTTAGTCCTCATACATCACTTCGAAACCTCACTACAAGACCTAAGACCACTGTCACGACCCGGGATCACCCCCTAGTCGAAACCGGCGTACTCGACCTCGAAGAGGTCTAATACAAGCCTCTTAGCATTCATTCATCCCATAGACACTAAAGCCATAAGGAATTAAAAACTTTCTTTACCAAGAAAACATTTTTTTTTAAAAATAAAAATAATAGCAAGCGGAAGACTTTCTAGACTTTATACATGATGTCTCAAACCATCTAATACTTTGAATACAACATTGGGATTAAGCCCATACAAAACTTAAGCAAATACTAGAAAGACACAAACGAAAGGACATGTAGGGTATTGTCCTCGAATCTATGAGGACTCACCAAGTCTTCATCTTCAACACTTAGAAACCTATCAAGTAGTCATGACATGTCACCATCTCCAAATCCCTACACTTAGTCAAAAAGGGAAAGAAAGAGGTTAGCACAATTAAGTACTAAGTATGGAAGCCATGCAAAAACATGCTAAAAGGGACGTTTATTGGAGAAACATGCTTTTATGCCATTTGGTAAAACTTCATAAAATAATACAAGTATAAGAGTCACAATATCCAACCATAACCAACATACAAGTCATTAACCACTTTAGCACATACTCCACACATAACTCATTCCTTCACCTTAAACCATCCACCTCAAGTAACCCTTGGACAACACTTTGTGCAATGTATGGATAGCGTCCCATACCACCATCCACACTAAAGCATCATCCTAAGGCCACCAAATGTGGACTTACCACTTATCATGCTTCATATCACAAGCCATCATGCACAACTAGTACCAATGTACAACACATGAACATGATTGACAAGTAAGCCTTTTCATCATTTCTTGACCTCTATCTCAAGTTACCCAAAGCCACACTTAAGTGAAACATGAAGTGACCGCCCATACAATCTCTTCATATACACCTAAGTGTTCCTAAAGGTTACCATAGATAAGGAAATTTACCATTGCAATATAAAATACTATGTCAATGTTCACATATAAAACCATAGCCAACCGTATACATACTCAACATATATACAACCCATGCTTAACTTCAAAGGAACACATGCCATTTCATTACCATAGGACCTCTACCTAATATAACCTTAAGACACACTTGAGTAAGACAAGAAGTGACTGCCCATACAACCTCTTCAAGCACACTTAAGTGTTCCTCAAGATTACCTTAGATAAGGACATTTCCTTTACAACATAACATCAATAAACCAACATTCTTTAAGAAACCATTTTTGGAGACATTCAAGCACATAAGGGGACTTTCACATAATAGTCGTTAGACTTAGGGAACTCACTTTAGTATCTTCAAAGCCTACTCGTGCCATGTGTAGATAGCATCCCATACTACTACCTACACGTTGTAGAACCTATCCAATAACTAGAGTGCGCATCCCACATGATGGGAATAGGCATAACCGACATAGACCATAC
This sequence comes from Solanum stenotomum, assembly GCF_019186545.1. Lineage (NCBI taxonomy): Eukaryota > Viridiplantae > Streptophyta > Magnoliopsida > Solanales > Solanaceae > Solanum > Solanum stenotomum. Next base: position 18,919,264 of record NC_064286.1, read on the forward strand.
TAGCTAGGTATGGAATCC
>NC_064286.1:18920838-18992217 GCF_019186545.1 Solanum stenotomum
TGCCAACTGCCCAACTTTCAAAGGGCATAACTCGCTCATACGAACTCGGAATCGAGCAAACTCGGTGGCGTTGGAAATATCGTTCCAAGGGCTTTCCAAACAAAACTGGAACTACTCCTGGATCATCCTGAGCTAGGAGTTATGACTGCTCAAAGTTGGCCAAAAACTCACTGATTTCCACACTTGGCCGAATTTCCAGATTCTGAATTTTTTTCCAAAAATGACTACTTCCAATTTCAAGCTTCTTCATATTCATTTTAAATTGTCGGATGTTCCAACCACACTAGTTCAAGTTACTAGTTTCCGGATCTCATGGTCTTGTCTTGACGTTTATGAACTAACACTTTCTTAGTAAGTTAGTTATATTAGATTAGGACTTAAAACATCATTTTTTTTATCCTTTTTCAGTTACAAGACATCATACAAGGCTCTAGCTTAGGTAGTTAGATTTCCGGGGTGTTACATTATCTCCCCCTTGGGAACATTCATCCCCGAATGTCGACCAAAACACCACACTAAGTTAGAAACTCTAACACAACAGCCTCAATTCACCATAAGTACTTATTCGAAGGAGAAAAAATTCAACTCCAACTCAAATCATATCAAAGCAATATAAGGAAGTAGGAACTACATCTACCAACTCAATATGCATGAAATTCATCATATATCATGTTCATAGGAGAAACTACCTTCTCCAATCAATGACAAGTTCTAGATCACTATATGGATTCAACAAGTCATTTCAAAACACAATTTAGCATATTCATCAATTCACCTCATAAGTCAAATATGCAATTACTATATCAATCAAGCAATTCAACAAGAGAGGACATATAATTCATGAGAAACTCAAGTTATTCCATACATACTTTCTCACATGAACTCACACCATATAAAGAAAAATCAATGGAAAAACTCATACAATTCACATAACTCCTAATTCACTACCAACTCAAGAGAAACTACTTACCTCAAGTTTGAATAGGAATAGGAGAAAATAGATGAGGATAACGGGACATCATATCGGCCTCGGCCTCCCATGTGACACTGTCAACTAGATGGTTCCTCCATAGGACCTTAACGGAAGCTACCTCTTTATTCCTCAACCTCTTCACTTGTCGGTCTAAAATCTCAATCGGAATCTCTTCATAAGAAAGGTTCCCATTAACTCCTAAACCTTCTAAAGGAAGGATAGATACCTGATCACCTATGCACGTCTTGAGCATTGAGACATGCTCTGATACCAATTTTGGGGGGGGGGGGGGGGNGGGGGGGGGGGGGAGGTCCCTTCATTTATAGGTTTTATATGTTGATTCGTTCATAATACATTTCCAAAGGTATTAATCTTATAATTTCTTTTATGTTCTCCAATTTATATTCTATGTATTGTATGTCGTGAGTTTGTTGGAATGTTTCTATATTTTCTTTTATTAAATTACTTAATAAAGTAATGTGTATTATAGTTTGTTGCCAATATTCTAAGTATTCTTGATTTATCATTAATCTGAATATTGAATTTCTAAATCACTTAGATTAAATTTTAACATTTCATTTTCTATCCCATCTGTCTCTATTTCATACCATATCTAGTTCCTTAATTCGTCTTCTTCTTCTTCAAATATCTTTTCCCATATTACTCTTCTTAGATCTATAACTCTTATGTTTTTAAGTATATACAAGATCAATATTTTATATGTCAATATCATTTCATCATGTAAGTAAGACATAAGAATTTTAATACAATTCCATTATATCATAGTTCTGACGAATATTATTCATATTAGATTACTATAAACTAGATTACTTTCAACATGTTTTCCTGTCACTGTTAACATCGTACTTTCAAAGGTACTTTCTTCCTAACAGCGCCTCAACTATGTTTACTCCCCTCATGGCTTCTCATGCTTATGGTTTCAACTTTAGGATGGCATAGTCTGGAAGTTTTCCTTTCTTTCCTCATATTAACAAACTAGAAAACATCTGATAATAATTCTAGTAGATAATAACTAATATAAATTTATTCTATCAATGCTATGATATACAGGAATTAACAGATTTAGCTATGCATAAACATAAATGTATATACCTGTGTAGTATCTGCAATATTTTGATCCATAGTTTAACTGAAACTTATATTTTTATTGAGAGAATATTTTTGTATACAAAGGCTTTGCTTTCCATCGAGAAAGTCTTGCCTTATCTAGCCTTCTGGCACTACTATATATACAACTATAAGTAACTCTACTANATTACTATAAACTAGATTACTTTCAACATGTTTTCCTGTCACTGTTAACATCGTACTTTCAAAGGTACTTTCTTCCTAACAGCGCCTCAACTATGTTTACTCCCCTCATGGCTTCTCATGCTTATGGTTTCAACTTTAGGATGGCATAGTCTGGAAGTTTTCCATTCTTTCCTCATATTAACAAACTAGAAAACATCTGATAATAATTTCAGTAGATAATAACTAATATAAATTTATTCTATCAATGCTATGATATACAAGAATTAACAGATTTAGCTATGCATAAACATAAATGTATATACGTGTGTAGTATCTGCAATATTTTGATCCATAGTTTAACTGAAACTTATATTTTTATTGAGAGAATATTTTTGTATACAAAGGCTTTGCTTTCCATCGAGAAAGTCTTGCCTTATCTAGCCTTCTGGCACTACTATATATACAACTATAAGTAACTCTACTATAGTTAATTTAATCTATACTATAGTTACTTTACATAACCTGTGATTACTTTACATTTAAACTAATGTACACGTTACTTACTACTTTATATTACTTTATATTCTTCCACTACTTTTGCTTCCACTAACTTTACTTTTTTAATAAGACAAATAACTTTTTCTTTGCTGATTTTTTATCTTGTTGGCCTTCCTTTATTCCAGATTGATAGCTGGAATTACATTATCTTCACCATAACATTTTGAGCATTGATGGTCTGGGTATTTGTGTCCAATAGTTCTGCAATAATTTGCCATTATCTCTGGTGAAATAAATTTTTCTCATATAGCTCTTGTAGTTGGTTGTTGTTCAGGTTTTAGTACACTTAATATCCACTGACGTATTTCTTCCATATCTGCTTCTCTGGTTTCTCTAGAGTTTGAATATATCATGGTTTGTTCTCTAGCGTAATAACTCCATACTAATTTTCCACTTAAATAATTAGTTGATAATTCATTCAATACTGTTGCTATTCCAATAACTCTTTTTCTTGCATAAAATCCTGGTATTTCAACTTTTTGTATCTCTTCTTGTTTTTCAATTTTTTTTGGTATTATCATCTCTCTTGTCAATCCGATCTTTATCACTTGTATAATAGGTTGGATTTCATCATATAATATCTCGGCTGGTGCTGAATAAAATTTTATATAAAATAGCGTACCTTTAGTGATCCTTTTATAATGCATAAATGCTTTGTGTAGCTCTAGGATTGTGGATATCTCATCTCCTGTCACGATATATACGGTACTTAGTAATCCATAGTGATAGCAAGTTCCTACTCGATTAGTGCTCGTTCCTGGTTGTGCAATCAATTTATTGTATCCTTGTAGGTTTTGGGTAATATAGTCTTCATTGGGGTTTTTTGCATTTTTGGATCTGGGGTTTAGGTTTAAGAAGGTTTGTATTTTGTGAATATTTTCTATATAGGCTCTGGTTATATGATTATATGTCTTTTTGTTTTGTCCTAGACTTTCCTTATATGTATTAAACTGAGGTGGTATAAATAATTCTTTTTGGGTTTTTGGTATAAATGGTTTTTCAAATATTTTGTTCATATTTGTATTGACATATCTGTTTTTGTTTTCTTCCTTGGTTGCAGAGGTGCTTCCTGTAGCTGCATGTAACAAATTATTAGTTTGGGTTTTTTGGTGTTTCCCATCGTCACCTTCTAGCTCTGGAATTTTTAAGTCTTTCGATTGACTTAGCTCCGCATATTTTTTGTCATGTTGCCGACCTTTCATTTGTTGTAGCTCTTTATCTAGGTTATCTACTTTTGTACAAAGCAATGTCATAGCATTGAATATCTTTTCAATAGTATTTTCTTTGTCTAGATCCGTCTGTGTAGCTTTGTCTTGAAATGTAATCTGCAATGACATTTTTGTTAGTATTTATCACTTCTATTGTAAATGTAAAATTCTGTATATTTAATACTAGTCTTCGTATTTCTTTGGTTGTTACCGAATCTTGTATCTTCCTTGTGATCCACCATTTTACCTGCGTATTATCTGTTCTTACAATAAACTTATTATATACTATATATGATTCAAAAGCTAATAAACATTTATATAGTGCATATGATTCTTTTCTATTTATTTCCCATTTTATTTCAGGATTTGTAAATGTCCCTGAGTAATATCTGCAATAATGTTCTATTTTTTCTTTATCGTATTTATATTTTAGTACTCCTCCATAACTTATTTCGCTTGCATCTGATTCTACTATGCATATAAATTTTTTGTTTTCATCTGAAAAGTATAATTTTGTTAACTTCTTACATAATGATTTTATTTTTTGTATTTGGTCTTGGTCTTTTCTGTCAAAATAATATTCTACATCTTTCTTTAGTTTTTTATGCAAATGTTTAAGATTTTCTGCTAAATTAGGTATATATTCTCTTACTTGGTTTACTAATCCTAAAAATGATTGTAATTTCTTTTTCGTATCTATTTGTTCTTCAGAATTTATTATTTTTTGTACTATGTGATTTTGCATTTTTATACCATTCTTATCTATTTGTATTCCTAAAAATTCTATTTGGTTTTTCATTATTTCTTCCTTTTACTTACTCAAACTTATTCATGAGTGTGTTATAATATGTATAATTTTTTCTAATAATCGTATATGGTCTTCTTCTGTTCGTGAATATAGCAATATATCATCTATATATACTATGCAATTCTCTAATTGGTTAAAGTAATTATCCATAAAATGTTGATATCTTCCTGGTGCATTTTTGTATCCAAAAAGGTAGTACGTTCCATTCATAAAATCCTTGTGGTACTGTAAAAGCTGTTAATTTTTTAGATTCTTCTTCTAACTTTCGATGATAAAATCCTGATTTACAATCAAATTTACTAAAATAATTGTATCCTTGTATTTGTCTTACTTTTAATACTTTGTTTGGTATAGGGTAATCATATGTTTTTGTTTTTGCATTTAGATTTCTCTAGTCAATAACCATACGGCTTTTACCTCTTTTCTGTTCACTGTGTTTATTTACTATAAATGCTAGGCTTATATGTTTGCTATTACTTTCTTGAATATATTTATTTTCTAATAATTCTTTTATATGCATTTTAAATTCTTTTAAATCCTCAAAATTATATTTTAATGGTTTTTGAGTTATTATACTATTTTCATCAATTAATTCAATTTTTATCTTTGTTTTGTGTTTTTCCCATCCTTTTAAGGGATCTTCGCTATATAACATATTTAGTTTTTTTTTAATTATTTTAATTTTATCTATTGAAAATATTATTAATTCTATATTGTGGGTACTTTCTTTAATATTTTCTAATTTTTGTGTGATTTTTTCACTCCCTTTAATCCATGGTGTAGGCTTTCTAGTTTTATTATTTATTCTTTTTGCTCCTATCTTTTCCTTACATGGTGTGGTAAACCACCAATGTGTTTTTGTTATTATGTGAGGATATAATTTTTCTAAAAACGGCATTCCTAAAAGCATATCTTCATTTATAAATTCATAACTATATATATCTTCTATAGTTAATATTTTATCCCATATTTGTAACTTTACATTTTTTGCTTTATATGTTATCATACTTCCTTCATTATTAAATCCTGTTACTACTATAGGTGTTTTTAGTTTCTCCCATTTTTCGTCCGGTAGACAATTATGTTTACAGATGTTTGCTTCTGCTCCTGTATCTAACATTGGAGTGTAATATCTGTTATAGTAATTTTCTACTATTATTTTTGCAAGTATGTAAATTTTCATATTGCTCTTTTAATTATGATCCTTTTATTTTTATAAGTTATAATTAATTGTGTATTTTCTAGATTATATGGTTTCATTTCTTCTAACCATTTTATTCCTAATGTGATATTATCTCCTTGGTATATTTTAAATGTTATTGATATGATTATTCCTCCTATTATTACTTCTTTTTGAGTTATTTCTTCTATATATGACAGTTCTTTTGGTAATTCTGGGCATACTTGTTCTTTAATAGTTACCTCTTCTTCTGATACTAGTTCTCTTGGTATATAATTTTCTTCCTGTCCAGTATTTATTATGATAATATGCTTTCTTTGTTCCATTATTCTAGTTATATAATAGTGGTATAGTTCAATTTCCTTTATCATTTGGTATTCTACTGATTTTCTTGAGGGTTGAGATATTTCATTATCTTTATCTATGTTTTTAATCCTTTTTGATGTACTTATCCTATCACTTACTATTTCTAGATCTTCTTCTATGTCTATTTCTTTATAACTATAATCATTATTATCTATTACTGTAACAATTTTTTCAAAAGGGTTTTCTATTTTTATTTTATTTATCTTATTTTTTGTTGTTATCTTATGTTTTGTTGTTAATACATATAAATTTTTACAGCGAGCTGTAAATATTTTACTTCCTGGGGCTAATTGTATTCCTGACATTTTCCAATATAGTACTAATGATTTATCTATATTTCTATCATTTATTGCTACTAAATAATTAGCACTTATTATAAATTTGAATTTTTGGTATATTAAATTTCCTTTTACTGCACTTATTATGCTTCTTTCTATTGGTTCTATTATCCTGTCATCTGCCAAATATATTTCTATTGGTGTATCTATTCCTTCTCTAAAACAAGCTTTTATTAATATTTTTGTTCCGCCTAAGTGTACGTATTTTATGGGGTCTTTAGCTTTAATTTCTTGTATTTCTTTATTTATTATTCGTTTATTTATTATAGGTATTCTTGCTTTTCCTTGGGTGTATTTACAATCTATTATATGTTCTTTTTGACTTACTACATAATATTCTTCTTTTTGTCTTTTAAATATATTTCTTATCAGTGGTATCTGGCATATTTATTCTACACTGAGATCTAATTCTTTTCCTTTTATTTGTTCAAATATATTGATATCAAATATTACTTTTTGTTCTGTAGTTTCTTCATTTGTATATCCTTCTTTGTTTATTATTTTTACTTCTTTTTCAGTCATCATTATCTTTTTCTATTTCATTTTCGGATAGTTCGTTTTCAAGTTCAAATTCATATATGATATCATCACTTTCTAGTTCATAATCTATATAGTCTAATTGTGTATATGTTTCATCATTAATTATTATTTCGGATATTTGTTTTTGCTTTGGATTTTTAGGTGATTTACAATCTTTAGCTAAATGTCCTAATTTTCCGCAATTATAACATGTACATTTTGTTATTTTTTTCTTTGGTCTAAAAGGTCTTTTTGCTTTAGTATTTTTTATATAATATCTTCTTCTTGGTCTCTTATACTTATACTGGGATTTATATTTTTTATATTTCCTTGGTTTTCTATATTTCTTTTTATAATAATTATCATTACATCCGAATTGGGGTGCTATCTTATCTTTACAACATGCTAAGTTTTTTATTACTGATTTTTCCATCTTTATCTCTTCTCTATATTTTTCACATATTTCTAAATACCATTTTTGTAAATATCTCATTCTTGCTCCAAGTGTATCTTGTAATCCTGCCTCGTTCCATTCTTTTATTATTTTAGAACTGAATGGTTCTGGTAACTTTGTAAAATATAATTTTCTTATTTCTTTTGCTTCTTCTGTATTGTATGTTCCTTTATAATAATATTCTCTAAATACACATGTATATTCGTCTATGTAACACATATTACATATAGCTAATTTTAACAGTAAATTTCTATGTAACTGTTTCTCTTTATTTTGTTCTTCTACTTCTGTAGTTGTACTACTGAATTCATTCCTTATGACTATTTCATATTTATTTAATATGTCAATTGGTGTAGTCGCAATTTCTCCATCTATTTTCTTATTATTTCTTAATGTTTTTATACTTTCTTCTGCTAAATTTTTCAACCATAATTTTACTGTTCCTATAAGTGTTCTTTCTATATATCCTGGTACTTCTGTCATTCCAATTTTGTTATCTATTAGTTGTTTTGATATGTATCCTACCCATAGTTGTATTGTTTTGTTTATATCCATTACACAATCTAAATCTAAAAAACCATTATTTCGGGATGTTGTAGATGGTGTCCATTTTTTGTTTAATCTTTTATTACATAAACTATCATATCTGTCAGATTCTTCATAACTAACTGTGTAATAATTAGGACTTAATGTTTTTGGGTTTTTTACTTCTGGTGTACTTCTACTTGCTTTATTTTAAATTTCTTTCGTATTTATTTCTATTGTATTATTAATTATTTCAGTTTCTCTTATTTTTTCTAATATTTTCGTATATGTTTCACTTATATCTGAGCCTTGTTCTGAGCAGTTTTCGTCTATATCAACATTATCAATTCCTATATCTGGGGTTTCTTTAGTTAATTTTTCTTTAAATTTTTCTATCTCCATTTTTAATTCTGTTTCTATTTCTTTTTCTTTTTCTTTGGCTGCGTATAATTCTTTTAGCATAGTTAGTTCTTTTTCTAAGACGATTATTTTATCGATTTTTACATCTTCGATCTGTTGTATTTCTAATTTTGCTTGTTGTTTTATTGTATCCATTTCTTTTTTCCTATCTATTTCTTCATTTTCTCTAGTTATTCATACCATTGCAGTTAGATTATCTTCTAATCTTACTGTTTCTTTTTCTATCATTAGATATAGATTTTCACCTATTTTTTTATACCTTCTTCCTAAGTTTGAAAATATTATTTTTATTTTTAATCCTTCTGGATTTTCGTAGGTTGTTTCTTTTATATATGACAGTTCTTTTGGTAATTCTGGACATGGTTGTTCTTTAACATTTATTTCTTCTTCTGATACTAGTTCTCTTGGTATGTAATTTTCTTCTTGTCCAGTATTTATTATGATAATATGCTTTCTTTGTTCCATTATTCCAGTTATATAATAGTGGTATGGTTCAATTTCCTTTATCATTTGGTATTCTACTGATTTTCTTGAGGGTTGAGATATTTCATTATCTTTATCTATGTTTTTTAGTCTTTTTGATGTACGGCAAGTTCAATTCGTAGGCAACACTTCTAACACGTTTCAAAATCTCATACGGGCCCTCATACCGAGGACTAAGTTTCCCCTTTTTGCCAAACCTCATTACCCCTTTCATGGGTGAAATCTTCAAGTAGACCCAATCACCTACCTCAAATTCAAGATCCCTCTTTCTATTGTAGGCATAGGACTTTTGACGACTTTGGGCCGTGTTCAACCTATCTCTAATAAGTCGAACTTTTTCACTGGCCGCATAAAATACTTTGGGACCAATAAGAGCAAATTCACCTACTTTAAACCACCCAACCGGGGACCTACACCTTCTCCCATAAAGTACTTCAAACGGAGCCATAACAATAGTTGAGTGGTAACTATTAATATAGGCAAACTCTATCAACGGTAGATGGTCATCCCAATTACCCTTGAAGACAATGACACATGCCCTCAACATGTCCTCTAGGGTTTGAATGGTGTGTTCCGCTTGACCATCCGCTTGGGGATGAAATGCGGTACTAAGCTTTACTTTGGTACCAAACCCATTTTGGAATGCCTTCCAAAAGTGAGAAGTGAATTGAGTACCCCTATCCAAAATGATAGACAAAGGAACCCCATGAATCCTCACTATCTCGTTGATGTACAACTTATCATAATCTTTCGTCGAATAAGAATCCTTGACGGGAATGAAATAGACTGATTTAGTCATCCTATCAACAATGACCCAAATGGAATCATGTTGCCCTCAGGTACGAGGCAAACCCACAACAAAGTCTATGTTAACATCCTCCCACTTCCAAGTGGGAATACCTATATCTTGGGACAAACCTCCCGGCTTTTGGTGTTCAACCTTGACTTGTTGACAATTCAAACATTTGGCCACAAAATCTGCTATATCCTTTTTCAAACCATTCCACCAATAGATCTCCCACAAGTCACGGTACAAATCATCAATTCTAGGAAGTGGATACTTACTCTTTATAGTGACATTTTCCAATTGGCGATAGTCGATACACATTCTAAGGGACCCATCTTTCTTCTTCAAAAAGAAAACCGGGGCACCCCATGCTTGGTTGAATAAACCCCTTATCTAGCAAATCCTTGAGTTGCTCTGTCAACTCTTTTAGCTCGACCGGAGCCATCCGATAAGGAGGAATAAATATTGGTTTAGTATCCGGCAAGAGATCTATGCCGAAATCTATCTCCCGTTCGGGAGGAATTCTGGGCAAGTCATTAGGGAAGACTTTCGTAAAATTCCTTCACTACAGGTACCGACTCTAATGAAGAGACCTTGGATTCCACAGCCAAAACCCTAACAATGTGATACATGCACCCTTTTGCAATCATTTTTCTAGATTTCAAATATGACACAAATCGACCTCCAGGAATAGAATTTCCCCCCTTCCACTCTAACATGGACTCATTCAAAAATTTAAACTTAACTACCCGAGTTCTACAATCAATGGTAGCATAACATGCATGCAACCAATCCATTCCCAATATTACATCAAAATCAAGCATGTCTAAATCTACTAAATAGACCAAAGTGACTTTATGAGACAAAGAAATAGGGCATCTCCTATAGACTCTTTTTTCCACTATCGAGTCACCAACTAGGGTAGAAACCAAAAGAAGTTCTTCTAGTAGATCGGGGAGTATTTCAAATTTCATGGCCACAAAAGGGGTAACAAAAGACAAGGTGGCTCCGGGGTCTAACAAAGCATAAACATCAATAGAGAAAACTTGTAACATACCGGTCACAACATCCAGAGAGCTCTCTTGATCACCTCGGGATTGGAGAGCATATAAGCGATTCTTCATAGGAGCATCAGAGTTATAACCACTAGGACCATTTGGCTTATCATCTCTCCCTTTGGCCGTACGGGTTGGACAATCCTTCAATTGATGCCCAATCTTTCCACACCCAAAGCACACACCCGTGCCGGCAAGACATTTACCATCATGCTTCTTACCAGACTTGGCACAAGTAGATCTCTCAACATAAGAACCACTACTATTTCCTCCTTGGGGCTTAGGGTTAGACACCCTATCTTTGTTGGGCCTTGGAGCATTGGAGGAACTTTGGTTGGAAAACTTTTTCTTGAACCTTGGCTTACCTTGAACCTCAAATCTACCCTTGGAAGAATCTCCATCATTGGTCCTTGACCTCTTCAATTCTCTACCCACTTACTTGAGCTCTTGTTCCTCAATTTGCTAGGCATGAACTATAAGATGGGTAATGTTCTTGCTTGGAATGAGCATAGCCGACCTACATTCATTCACCATAGGATAGGATACCCCCATAACAAATTTGTTCATTTTAGACCTAGAGTCCTCCACCAATGTAGGAGCATACTTGGACAACTGAGTGAACTTGAGGCTATATTCCTTCACCCACATACCTCCTTGACGGAGATTGATAAATTCTTGCTTTTTCCTCTCCCTCAATTCTAAGGGGAAGAACCTATCGAGGAAGGCCGTCTTGAATGATGCCTAATCTACCGGACCCGCTCTAATAGGTCTCTCCTCCTTACATTGCTAATACCATACTTGAGCTACATCTTTGAGTTGATAGGCGGCAAGGTCCGCCTTTTCTCGAGGAGATAAACCCATAACATCTAGCACCTTAAACACTTCATCAATGAACCCTTGTGGGTCCTCCTCCACTTTCGAGTCAAAGAAAGTAGGGGGATTCATCCTTGTGAAATCCCTTATCCTTGAAGTGGTTGTGCTAGCATTGGGATTCACTTTCATCCTAGCATCCCTAGTAACTTGAGCCACAAAAACATGAGTCAAGTTTTGAATTGCCATCCTTATCTCCATATTAGACATAGCTCCCTCTTCAATAGGAACTCGATGCTCTTGTTGCCCTTGAGGAGCTTGGTTGTCTTGGGAAAGAACTCCCACATTTGCAATCTCCTCTTCCACCCTTCTTGTGGTTACTCTTCTAGTAGTCATATCCTCTATGCACAAGAAAAAGATTAAAAGAAAGGACTTACAGAGTTAAGACCCTTAGGAATGACTCAAGAATAACAAAAGAAGTGAAAGTTCCTAAATATCTTATAGCCTCTCATTCATAAGTGTGGCACACTTCACACTCAGGAATAAGACTCTACTAGACGTGGTTCATGAGACATCAACCTAAATATTATCCCAAAATCTTATGCTCTGATACCAAGTTTGTCACGATCTGGAGCTACCTCTAGGAGTGACTCGACGTACTTGACCCCGAAGGGATCTCATACAAGCCTTTAGCGTATCATCAATACCTAAGAAATAGAATAATGTGGAATTATTAAAACTTTTACGTTAGAAGTTCAACTTCCTTCATATATGAAAAATAGGAATCTAGACTTGTCCCATTACACCATATAAACATAGGAATATGAAAGTTGGTACTTAGCCCTTACATCAATAGAAAGTCTTATCATAAGAAGTACAATATAGTCTTTAACAAAGAAAGTAATCTAGAACTAAAATCGATAGCATCTCACCCTCGGACTTGAGGACTCACCAAACATGGAGATAGCAATCCAAGTTTCTTGAAGAATGGACTAAGTGCACCTCAACGGCCGAAACCTACACTCATAGAAGATGTAGAAGAAAAGGGGTTAGTACAAAAGCACTAAGTATGGAAACATGCATAAAAATCCTTAAAATATGCTAAAAAGGTCATTTTGTGTAAATCATACATTTATCAAGTTAGAAGACCATTTATGCGCATAAAGACATAATAAAAGTCATAACATTATCACATAATTCTTCATAACATAGTAGCAACCCTAAAAGCATACGTGTGCAATGTATAGTCGGCATCCCATAATACCAACTATACTAAGTATCCATTTAGAATCACCTTAGATACACATATCAACTTTAGACCTCATCATAATCCATAATCATACATAAGGAATAATCATACTCACTACATATACATAAGGAGAGTCATACCATAACAACAATCCAGTCAAGATATATCATACCTTCATGTCTTACCATAGCATAATGAACCAACCCACAATCCCTTTCAAAGCTTACTTGTGAAATATAAAAGTGAAGTCCCATACCCCCACTCCTACTAAGTAAACTTATCAAGAAATAACAAGTATAGTTCAAGTCATATTCATTACCTTATTACATAGGGAGAAGTGCATTAATCGACATAGACCATGTGAGCTACATGGAATCCGGTGTCATATAACTCCACAAAGAAAAAAGGCGTCCTACTTTCCTAAGGTAGAACTAGACATATATAGTTATAATGTGGATCCACTAGTTAATACCTATGCGGGGACATAGTTATGGGATAGGGAGATTGGTTCTAGAAACCCGATCTATTTTACTAGAGGGAGAGTTTCCATCTCATGAGAGCATATGTAGAAGACCCGGCCTAAAACTAGTGGGAGAGTCTCTACCTCATTTGCCATATCCGCTCGATGCTAAGCATTATTCTCCAACTTATACATAGTTAAGGTGAATTACAATTTCATATGTGAAGGAGTGCATTACCCTTCATTCAACCCAACTCATAACATAGCTCATGGATTCAATATAGTGAGAACTACCTTTCACCTTAGAATCATCATATAATCATCCAAGATAATTCATACATAATCATGTGTAGTAGTAAAGGAAACTAGTCTTTCAACAATACCATAATTCACACATTAGTCAGTGGATCTTCACCATTCAAGTGGAACATAACTTCATACATAAATACATGAAAGTAAGCACCTCCTCCTTTCAAGTGGATCAATCCATTCCTATGTAAGAATCTTAATCATAGAGTACTTTCATACATTGCCTTCAAGGCTATACTGCAAGATTCAACACTTACAATTTACCCTTAAAGGGTCATAGATCATGTCTTGCAATCACACTTAGAATTACTACTTTAAGAATGAATCAAACAAGACTAATGGACTATATTAACATAGATACTATTCTAAGTATTCACATTGCATGAACAAACCCATCTCAATTTCAAAAAGTTGGGGTCATGGGGAAGCACATGGGTTCAAGGGGAATTTCACAATAAAAATCCTCAATAAACATCAAATCCATCATAATATAGAATAATTAACATAAAGAAAATCATTTTCAAGAAGAACCCTTGGCTAGAATTAAAACCCTAGTATTTGACAAATTCCAAATTTCGATAATTAGTTTTGAAGGGCTTCATGGAGAAAGAAATTCCATGAATGAAGGTTCCCATACCTTAATTGAAGCTTTGCCACGAAATTGGAGTGAAACCCTTGGAGCTCGAACCCTAATCTTGAAGCTTTTTGGTGTTCTTCAATGGAGGAACTTGTAGAGAGACAAATATTGAGAGAAGTGGATTTTGGGAAAGGGAAATTGTGTTTTGATATTTGAGTTGTGAGTTTAGTTCCCCTGACTTAAAGTCTCAGGGTTAGGGTCTTATAGTTGGTTTTAGAAATGTAATTAATTATCTAACCACCACTCCTAACCCTTCATTAAATAACTAAATAAAACTAAGACCCCTAAACTAGAATTAAAAGTCAAAACCTGGCAGCATCTACAACCCTCCACCTACGGACCGTAGGTGGAGTTACAGACCGTGATGTGCACTTCGTCGTTTGGGACTGAGGCTCCCTTTTGTGGAGCTAAGATTCCCTAAGCTAAGTCCCCACCTAAGACCTAGACCTATGGTCCGTAGACCAGTCTACTGGCCGTAGTTTGGGTCTCGTACGTGCTACTGTTTTTAACAGCTTTTTGGCTAAAGGTTGGGTCCTCCTCAAGGATCCCTAGGGTGGACCTTGGGGGGTCGTATCTGGACGTTTGGACCCTAAACATGAATTTCTACTTATATAAACCATTTTTACTAGATTTAGTCCCCATACGTCTCTCTGAAACCTCACTACAAGACCTAAGACCACACTAGTTCAAGTTACTAGTTTCTGGACGTCATGGTCGTTTCTTGATGTTTACGCACTAACACTTTCTTACTAAGTTAGTTATATTAGGTTAGGACTTAAAACATCATTTTTTTTATCATTTTTAAGTTACAAGACATTATACCAGGCTCTAGCTTAGATAGTTAGATTTCTGGGGTGTTACACCTTGTTGCATAACATTGGATGTTACAATGAGTTAACCATCTTCCTTCAGATTAATTATCTTGCTGGAAAGAAACCTCACTTGCTAAGACTTGAATTCTTCAAGGTTTAGGTTGTGCTTTCCCCCTTACCTTGATGTTAAATCAGATTATTCACTTGAATTCCTTAAGATGAGAGATGTTCTACCAACTTGTACTTTAAAAAAGACATGTCTATGTTTCCTTTACTAGGAATAGAACTTTGGAAATCCACTTACTGATATTAATCGCAAGTATTAGATTTCATGCCAAAGAATATTGAATGGAATAGCCTTACATACCTTATCCTCTGACCAATACAACTATCACGATTCAGCCTCCCCTTTTCAGTATTAATCTACAATATAAGTCATGATAAACTAAAATTAGCAGCCATCACACCGTGAGTCCCGTAAAATAGTAGCTAACATTGATGGATAATGAGCCCATACAGCCCTTAAAATAATGTGTATCACCACACCCTCCTTCTCTGCCCAATACATACATTATATATTCTTTTCCAAGATTACGCAAGTTGTACCAACAACAATACACATAAAACAAACACAAATATTCTTTATCATACAACCAATTATTGAACTCACCACCCCCTTGAGTTCTTTATGACAGCACACCCATAATTCCTCACTCAAACTCATACATAAGGAAGAAGAAAATGGAACAGTCACCTTACCACAATTTCTGCAACTTCTCCTTACAACTTAAATTCCTCTAGAACTTCAACTTCCCTTTACACTTCAACCAAAGGAGAAGAAAAATGTATCTTAATAATTAAGGAAAGTGAGCAGTAGCTTGTGGGAACTTCTGCCTTCTACTTATAATTGAGCATGAATAACATGTTTTATAGTCTTCCATGGGAGAATTAAGCTTAATCCATATGTGTTTCTCTTACATTAGTTTGCAAATATGAGGGTTTCTTCAAGAACCCTAAAAGGAACTTTAAGGCTGCTATTTTAATTCCTCGGAGAAAAGAGAGATAGAGAGAACTGGAATTAATTTTCAATACTGTGTGTTAAAAATGAGTGAGAATAGCAGCCAATATATCTTATATTGAGCTTTCTTCACCTTTAAGAATATGCTCTAGAACCTCTTTTTTTGGTCTGTTTTCAGCCACTAATTAGTCAAGTAGGTGATGCACTTGCTTAGGTACATCAAGTAGCTCAAAAGGTCTAACTAGGTGATGCACCTACTTGCTTTCACTAGGTCTTAAATATATTGGGCCTTGGCAGCTTTTGGCTGCTGGGCTTTAATATCATTTTCCTTTTATTTAACTTAGCTTGGGCCTCAAGTGAGTCCATTAGCATAGGCCCAAATTTGATCCATAAACCTTGGCCTTTTTAACTAGATCCATATAGCTCAATTAGGTGATACACCTACTTGGTCCTTTGGATTGGTCAATAAGTAAAAGTAGGTGATACACCTACTTGTCACCCATTAGCTTAGTTAAGTCAAGAAAGCAACTCACTTATTTTATTCCATTTCTAAATATTAATCCATTTTGCTTTAACTTAGCTCTTAAGTTTTAACTTTAAGCTCAATTACCACCTTACTGCCTCGAGTTTAAATATTCCAGTTGGAGTTAACTTGCAGTACAAATGCTGAAACGTGCAAGGCATCACATTAACTTCCGAGCTAGTTTAAACCAACGCTAATTATATAAGAAACATGGTCCCCCCTATACTATAAGGCTATATCAAATATCACAAGAATAGAACAAGCATATGCATTATACAGGATGTTACATTTAGGGTTTAGGGTTTAGGGTTAGGGTTTGGGGTTTAGGGTTTAAGGTTTGGGGTTTAGTGTTTAGGGTTTTGAATTTAGGGTTTAGGGTTTAGGGTTTAGGGTTTAGGGCTTAGGGTTTAGTATTTAGGATTTAGGGTTTATGGTTGGGGTTTAGGGTTTAGAGTTAAGGGATTAGGATTTTGGGTTTAAGGTTTGGGGTTTAGGGTTCAAGGTTTGGGGTTTAGGGTATTATGTGCAGGGTTTTTGGGGTTAAGGTTTAGGGTTTAGGGTGTAGGGTTTAGGTTTTAGGGTTTGTGGTTTAAGATTTAGGGTTTGTGGTTTAGGGTATTGGGTTTACGGTTTAGGGTTTTAAGGTTTAAGGTTTGGGGTTTTGGGTTTAGGGTTTCGGGTTTAGGGATTAGTGTTTAGGGTTTAGGGTTTCTTGTTTGGTGTTTAGGGTTACAATTTAGGGTTAAGGGTTTAGGATTTAGGGTTTAGGGTTTAGGGTTTAGGGTTTGGGGTTTGGGGTTTGGGGTATTGGGTTTAGGATTTAAGGTTTTAGGATTTAGGGTTTATGGTTTGGGGTTTAGGGTTTAGGGTATAGGGTTTGGGGTTTAGGGTTTAGTGTATAGGGTGTAGTCCTCTTGAGGAATGCATTTTGATTAACATCCACCTGGAGCTCCTATTCCTAATCAGATAACCGAACTAACAAAAAACAGAGTTAAGGTGAGTGAGAAAAAATAGAATTCAAGGTGGTGTGTTAGGGGAAAAGAAAACAATCAAGGAGGAATTTTAATGTTGTATGATATCTTGCTTATGACTTTGTTTAGACAACAAATCTGTTGTACTATTAGCCTCTCTATATGTATGAACACATTGGATAAATTCACATTGATTAGCTAAACCTTGGAGCCACTGCACAAACCTGCAAATCCTCCAAGGAGTATCAGAAATCTGCAAAAACCATCTAGTTAGCAATTCAGAATCCACTTCTAAAATAATGTTTTTATACCCATGTTGAATGCACCAATTGTAACACCCCAGAAATTCTGTGACTAAAGTTAGAGCCTCACCATATGAATAATAACTTAAAAATAGTTAAAATGATGTTTATAAACCTAAACTAATGTAATTGACTTGGTTTGGAAGAGTAAAAGTCTAAACGTCAAGAAACGACCACGACGTCCGGAAAATAGAGAAGAATGTGTTCTAGTGTGTCCTTAGGTTTTGGGCAGGTTTGGAAGTGTCGTATGATAATATAATCTGGTGAAAAGGTTTAAAATAGGTAAATATATGTTCCTAGGGTCAAAACGTTTGAATACGACTCCCCGGGACCACACTAAGGGGCCCCGAGAAGGACAGAACCTTGACCAAGCATGCTGCCAAGGCAGCTTGCAGGTTGTGCATAGGGGGAATAAGGGCGGTC
Source organism: Solanum stenotomum (assembly GCF_019186545.1). Classification (NCBI taxonomy): domain Eukaryota; kingdom Viridiplantae; phylum Streptophyta; class Magnoliopsida; order Solanales; family Solanaceae; genus Solanum; species Solanum stenotomum. Next base: position 18,939,281 of record NC_064286.1, read on the forward strand.
GCGCACTTGCTCCCCCAAGGAGAAAAAAGACCGCATCGCGAACTCTACTTTCTTGAAATTTAATTCCAAATATCTTCAGGGAACAACATGTCCGCGCCAAAAATGCAGAAATTCAGAAATCTAGTTTTACTTCATTAAAGAGTCCATTTAAGTGAGGGTATTTAGGGTTTTTTAGGGGACGTGTATATAATTATTTTTAAGTCAATTTACCTCACTTTTATCACTCAAACACAAAACCCAAAAGATCTAAACCTAAAGTTCCTCCTTCTCTCTACTCTCTCTCTTCTCAAGAACTCCATTGAAGAAAATTGGAGCTTCAAGAAGAAGACCAACTCTCCAAGGTTTCAACTCGGATTTTTGTGGTTAATTCATCAATAAGGTATGATTTCTTATCACTCTTGGGATTCCTTTCCCCAAGAGGCCCCTTCAAGATGATTTTCAAAATCTCCAATTTCTAGGTTTCAATCCAAAAATGTGGGTCGTCTTTCTAAAGTGAAATTGATGTTATAAATTGACTTTGATTGATGTTATATGAACAATTATGGATGAATTTATGATGTATTGGTGGTTTCTTGAAAAATTCCCCATGAGACCCATGTTTCTCCTTCTTTTCCTAATTATAACCCTAGTTTGTGTTGGATATTAAGTGAAGGCTATGAATTAAATGTGATGTTATGTAATTCATGTTAGTATGATGATTCTACCCTAGGTTATGTATAATTTCTATGAAATTAGGGTCGAGTCTTTGAATGAAGCTTTGAAGGCTATGAAGGGAATGTGTCAATTGCTTATATTGATGTTGATTATGTTATTACTTCATGAATTACCTCATAATATGTATTGGTTATGAATTGCTTGGTAATTGAAGTATGGATGTCCCTCGAAGGGCAAGAAGGTATGAAGGTTGGTTCTTCTTTGAACTCAAGTATGAACGGTGAATTACTTAGATTGTAATGATGCTATACCTAATGTGTTATTATGGTGTTGATGACCTAGTTTCCTCATCCTTAACCCTCTACAGTCGAATTAGCTATGAAGTATGTATGTATATTATGGTATGATTGCTATATGATTGAAAGGTAGTTCTCATTATTGTAGTGTAATGAAAAGTGAAAGGTTTACTCACTTGCTAAGTGTCTCTAAAGTAAAAGGATTGTTACTCATTTATGAACACATATGATCTATTATGGTAAGATGTCTACATAAGAGTCTAGTAAAGGCTAATGTGAATTGATGTGATAACTAAAGATGATTACTAAAGGGAATTAGATGCTTAGCACCGAAAAGGCATGTAAATGAGATGGGGTTCTCACGTTTATTGAGTTCGGCTCCCCACATGGGTTTCCTCACGTTTAGTAATTCTGGATTACCTACGGTATGTGTTGTCTCATGAGATGGAAACCCCCACGTTTAGTAAGTTAGGGTTTCTAGAAGCAATCTCCTTAACGCTTAACTATGTGCCCACATAGGACTCTAGCTTAGTGAATCCACCTAGATAGCTATGTACAAATGGTTACACCTTAGGCAAGTGTTAACCCTCTCTTTTTGGTGTGGGAGTAGAACACCAGATTCCATGTAGCTCTCATGGTCTATGTCGGTTATTACAATATTTCCCTAATGTAAAAGAAAATGAAGGTATGAAAGATGTGAACTCTTACTAGGGTTTTCTTAAGGGTTTCTACATAGTGTAAGGGAGGGTACAAGACTTCTCTTGCACAATGCACTTGGGGGATCCTAAGGGATGGTTGTAGTAGTGTTCTCTTATGATTATGATTATTATGACTTATGTATGTTGAACCTATGTTATGTATTATCATTATGAATGTGGTAAGTTATGATGAAATATTATCTTATGAATGTATGCATGAAGTAGGTTGCTTAATGTGATACTTGTATTTGAATAGGGTTATGGGTTTCTCTTCTTTGCATTGCACTAGTATTGCTTGGGTTGTCTACATGTTGGGATGATATTATGTTGGTATGGACTATGATACGTAATTTGTGTACATATTGGATTTACTTGGAAAAAAGCATGTTTTGAATAGAATGTCCTTTTATGCATATTTCAATGGTTCTTATGCATAGTAGCCATACTTAGTATGTGTGTTGTACTAACCCATATTTTCTCCTTTTTCCCAAACATTTATGTTCGGGCTGTTGAGGAATCAAGCTTACTTCTCAAGACTCTTGGAGTTGCTTCCCCAAGTTGGTGAGTCCTCATGTCCGAGGACAAGACCCTACGACATAGCTTCTATGTTTAGTTCTTTGCTTATGTTGAAAGATATTGTTATACTTCCTATTTGCAAGATTTCTTATTGATGTAAGGGCTAAGTCCCATTTTCGATACTTCTATGTCTAGATGGTGCATTGTGACGAAGTTAGATTCTATTTTTCATAAATGAAGTGAAGTTGAACTTCCAAAGTAAAAGTTTTAAATTTTCCATGATTTTATTCTATGATACATGTTATGATGAATACTAAGGGCCTGTATAAGACCTCTTCGAGGTCGAATACGCCGTTAATGACTAGGGGGTACTCTCGGGTCATTACAAATTTGGTATCAGAGAATAATGTTGAGAAGAATGTAGGATTCATGTCACAAGATACCACGTCGAGTAGAGTCCTGCTCATGGGTGTGAAGCGCACCACACTTATGCTTAGGAACTTTCACTCTTTTGTTATTCCATAGTCGTGCCTAAGAGTCTTAACTCTATTTAGTCCTTTTATTCTAATCCATCTCTTGTGCTTATAGGCAATGAATACAAGAAGGAACAACGCAAGGAGGGCCGGTGAGGAGAATGTGAATGAGGCGGTTCCCCCTCAAGCTCCTGAAAACCCTCAAGTTCTTATTGAAGAAGGGGCTATGTGTAATGTTGAGATAAGGTCGGCTATTCATAATTTGACTCAAGTGTTGGCCACTCAAGTTGCAAGGGATACTAGGGTGTAAGTGAACCCCATTGCTAGCACTACCGCTTCTAGGATAAAGGATTTCACAAGGATGAATCCCCCTACTTTCTTTGGCTCCAAAGTGGAAGAAGATCCACAAGGGTTCATTGATGAAGTGTTTAATGTTCTAGAGGCTATGGGTGTGTCTTCTCAAGAGAAGGTGGAGTTAGACGCCTATCAACTCAAAGATGTGGCACAAGTGTGATATGAACAATGGAAGTAGGGGAGACCTATTAGAGAGGGTCCAATAAGTTGGGCTATATTCAAGATGGCTTTTCTTGATAGGTTTTTCCCCTTGGAACTAAGGGAGAGGAAAATGCAAGAATTCATCAACCTCCGTCAAGGGGGTATGAGTGTGAAGGAGTATGGCCTCAAGTTCACTCAATTGTCCAAGCATGCTCCCACTTTGGTGTCGGAGTCTATAGCTACAATGAACAAATTTGTTATGGGTGTATCCGATCTTGTGGTGAATGAATGTAGGTCGGCTATGTTAATCCCAAACATGGACATTTCTCGCCTTATGGTTCATGCCGAGAAAATTGAGGAGCAAAAGCTTAAGCGAGTTGGTAGAGAATTGAAGAGGTCAAGGGCCGATGATGGAAATTCTTCTAAGGTTAGGTTTGAAATCCAAGATAAGCCAAAGTTCAAAAATAGGTTTTCCAACCAAGGTCCTCCTAACACTCCAACGGTCAACAAAGGTAAAGTGTCTACCCCCAAGCCTCAAGAAGCAAGAGGTGGTGGTCCTTATGTTGAGAAGCTTATTTGTACTAAGTGTGGTCGAAAACATGAAGGCAAGTGCCTAGTTGGCACAAGTAATTGGTATGGTTGTGGTAAGACCGGCCACATGAGGAGGGACTGCCCTATGCTAAAGGCTCAAGGAAGGGAAAATGCTCAAGCACAAGCAAGTGGCCCAAATCCCGATGCTCCTAAGAAGAATCACTTTTATGCTCTCCAATCCCGAGGTGACCAAGAGAGCTTTCTGGATGTTGTGACCGGTATGTTGCAAATATTTTCAATAAATGTTTATGCATTGTTGGATCCCGGTGCCACTTTGTCTTTTGTAACCCCTTTAGTGGCTATGAATTTTAATATGCTTCCCGATGTCTTAGATAAACCCTTTTCGGTTTCTACCCCGGTGGGTGATTCCATTTTTGCTAACAGAGTTTTTAGGGGTTGTTCCATATCTTTGCCCAATAGATTCACTTTGGTTGATTTGGTGGAACTTGATATGTTAGACTTTGATGTTATATTAGGGATGGATTGGCTTCATGCTTGTTTTGCGTCCATAGATTGTAGGACCCGAATTGTGAAGTTTCAATTTCCTAATGAACCCATTTTAGAATGGAAGGGAGGAAATTTCGTTCCTAGGGGAAGGATCATTTCATGTCTAAAAGTTTGTAAGTTGATTTCTAAGGGTTGTCTCTATCATATTGTGAGGGTCAAGGATCTTGAGTTCGAGATTCCTCCTTTGGAGTCGGTCCCCGTAGTGAAGGATTTTCTGGAAGTCTTTCCCGATGACTTACCCAGGATTTCTCCTGAACGGGAAATAGATTTCGGCATAGATTTATTGCCGGATACACAACCCATTTCAATCCCTCATAACCGGATGGCCCCCGCGGAGTTGAAGGAATTAAAAGCTCAACTCAAAGATTTGTTGGATAAGGGTTTCATCCAACCTAGAATATCTCCTTGGGGTGCACCGATGTTATTTGTGAAAAAGAAGGATGGATCTCTTCATATGTGTATTGATTACCGACAGTTAAATAAGGTGACCATTAAGAACAAGTATCCACTCCCTAGGATTGATGACTTATTTGATCAACTTCAAGGTGCGAGTTACTTTTCAAAAATTGATTTGAGGTCGGGTTATCACCAACTTAGGGTGAGAGGTGTTGATGTTCCGAAAATAGCCTTCCGAACAAGATATTGTCATTTTGAGTTCTTAGTGATGTCCTTTGGTCTTACAAATCCCCCGGTGTCTTTCATGGACCTTACGAATCGTGTGTTTAGAAATTTTCTAGACTCATTTGTTATTGGTCTTAAAAGTGACGATGATCACATGAATCATTTGAGGATAGTATTGCAAGCCCTCAAAGATCACCAACTCTATGCTAAGTTTAGCAAGTGCAAGTTTTGGCTAAGATTGGTTGCTTTCCTTGGTCAAATTGTTTCTAGTGGGGGTATAGAACTTGATCCAAAGAAAACCGATTGGTCAAAAGTTGTCCTAGACCTTTGAATCCTTCCGACATCCGAAGCTTTTTGGGTTTGGCCGGTTATTACTGGAGGTTTGTTGAGGGATTTTCATCTATTGATTATTGTGACTTATGTATCTTCAAGCTATGTTATGTATGTGTGTTGTACTAACCCATATTTTCTCCCTTTTCCCAAACATTTAGGTTCGGGCCGTTGACGATTCAAGCTTACTTCTGAAGACAATTGGAGTTACTTCCCCAAGTTGGTGAGTCCTCAAGTACGAGGACAAGACCCTATGATCTAGCTTCTATGTTTAGTCTTTGCTTATGTTGAAAGACATTGTTGTACTTTCTATTTGCAAGACTTCTTATTGATGTAAGGGCTAAGTCCCATTTTCGATACTTCTATGTCTAGATGGTGCATTGTGACGAAGTTAGATTCTATTTTTCATATATAAAGTGAAGTTGAACTTCCAAAGTAAAAGTTTTAAATGTTCCATGATTTTATTCTATGATACATGTTATGATGAATGCTTAGGGCTTGTATAAGACCTTTTCGAGATTGAATACGCTGGTAACGACTAGGGGGTGCTCTCGGGTCGTTACACCAATTGAGCTCATAACGGGCAGCCTAAACTTCGGCCTGATTGTTGGTCCCTTCATCCAAGGGTATAGCAAATGCATAAATAATATCTCCATTAGAATCCCTCAAAATACCTCCACCTCCAATATTCCCTGAATTGTGCAAAGCACTACCACCAATATTAAGTTTATATCTAGAAATAGAGGGAGTTTTTGCACATTACTGAGATGACTCTAGCATCATGCTTTCTGTGTTCTAACATGTAAACAACTTCTGGCCACTTTGTTTGCCACTGAATATACGGAAAAACAAATCTGAAAAGCTGAAACATGTTTTTAATTATCAAATATTTAACTCTGCTATTGCTAGATATCTTTCCCCCATACTTGGTTGAACACCTATTTTTCCATAAGTTCCAGCATATAACTATAGGAATAGTCTGAATAATGGTCTTGTGCACTTCATTCTTACCTTGACTGTCACACTAATGTAATAGGTAGTTACTTAGTGATGTCTGTTGAACAGAAATACCCAAAATATTTTAGAAATATTTCAAGATATGAGCTGCAACATGTCCTTGAATAAAGATATGATCCACTTCATCCCATTCTTGCTGAAAACAACAAAAACATCTCATAGGCTCCACCCAAAGTTACCTAATTTTTCATTGGTTGGCAATTTATTTCTCAAAGACCTCCATAGGAGAAATGACATTTTGAAAGGAATATGTTTATGCCAAATTTGATAATTAATCCCTATATTATTTTTCCTAAGTCTACAGATTTCCCAAGCTGAAGCACAAGTGAACTTTTTAGTTTAGGGTTTAGGGTTTAGGGTTAGGGTTTAGGGTTTGGGGTTTAGGATTTAGTGTATGGGGTTTAGGGTTTAGGGTTTAGGGTTTAGGGTTTAGAGTTTGGGGTTTAGGGTTTAGGGTTTAGGGTATTGGGTATTTTTTTTTATAACGACCCTTGAGGGGGTCAGGGGCTGAGCAACACCCCCATGCCTTATCATAGATCAAACAAAGCAAAATACAAGGATGGGGGCTTAAACCTTACCTCCAACCTATGATGGTTCAAGAGTTTGTAGCCTACTAAGGTTCTCCAACTCTTCCGTATACTAAAATGGAAACCTATCATCTAAGCACCTATATGAGAGGACTCTTCTCAATACAAAGATTCTAGGAAAAAACATAAATGAGGGAGACTCTCCCCTTACAATAAAAGAAGATATCTTCATAGAAGCTATGACTTAAAAAGAAATAGCCTAAGTGAAGATGACAGAGAGATCACCAAAAAAAAGGATGGCCTGTTAGAGTTTGTTCTCTTTCCGAGGTCCATCAGGAAGAGAAAAAATTCAAGGTCCATCAAGAAGAGGCACCTAAGTCTACTAAGTCAAGACATCACATTCAACAATATAAGGCACTTCACATTCCATTATCTTCATTCATGAGTGTTAAGAAAGAGAGAGAGTGAGATAGAGTATACTATCAATCACCACACATTTACAATCTATACAAGACCACCATTTAGATCACATAAACCTCTTAACATTATCCATCCATTTATACAATAACATGATAATACTTCAATTCACCATCTAATGCCTTTATGGCATGATCACAATACATTCAATATATGACTATCTCCACCTTTCAAGTGGATCAATCCATACAAGAACAATTCTACTAAAACATGAAGATTAGACCACAAATCACCCTTTCAATGCTATGATCACCATAGCCCAATTCGATAACAATTCTTCACAATTCGATAGAGAAGATGATATAAATCAATAGTCTATAACAATCTAAACATGAATCTAACATCATTCAATCATAATCAATACACCCACATTATAGCCAAATTTAGAATTTCAAGGAATCCATGGGTTCATGGAGTTTTTCTTCAATAAATCATCAATTAACATTGATAACATCATAAATCATCCTTTGAAATCATTTAATGCAAGAACTCATGCTTAGAATTCGAAATAGGGTTTTTGTGTATTTGAAAAACCCTGAGAACCTTTTGATTGGGCTCCTTCAAAGGAGGAATAATCAAGGATAAAGGATCACCATACCTAATTGATTGAATTCCCACGAAAATCCTCTTGAAAATTGAAGAATTGGACCTTCAAAGCTTGGAGACTTCAATTTCTATGGAGTTTCTAGAGAGAGTTTGTTTTGGAGAGGAAGGTAGTTTGATATTGGGGTTTGTGATAATGAAATCAAAAAAAGAATAAAACACTTTTAATACGTTTAAAATAACTTAACCCAACCAACCCCACACTTTATAAGACTTGGGGTGAATTAAATGACAGCTACACAGGTGCCAAACCACGGCCACCATCCACGGACCGTGGATGGATTAATTAGCCTGTGCTGTGCATCTGTGGTTTGGTACTGTGGGGGGGGGGGGGGGGGGNTCAATTCAATGACAACACACTAGCACCAAAAGACTAGTTTCCGGACGTCATGGACGTCTCTCGACGTTTGACCTCTAAAACCACTAAACTGACTTATAACACCATTTTTAACCATTTATACACGATCACCAACTTTATACTAACATGTGAGGCTCTAGTTTCACTAGTTCATTTTTAGGGTCGTCATAGTGTTGTACGTTGGCCTGATTAGCATTAGTTCGATTCTTATGCAGATTAGGATCATACCTAGCATAATTATTGGAGATCCTAGGAAAATTTTCTTGATAATCCATTTTGGCTCTTTCATTTCCATGTTGTGATACATCAGTTGCTGTAGTTTGATTGATGTCTTTGGTAAGGTCATTTTGGCTATCATTTCCCTTATGCACCTGGTGTCTTACCTGTTTTTAAGATTCACTAACTCTACTAATTTGGTCATTTACACTAGTGTGTATATGAGCCTCAGTGTTAGTATAATCAAGCTGATACGAATTGTTACAAATTGAGATACCTGATTGTAGTTCCGTTCTTTGAGCTTGCTGAACTTGCTGATTCTCTTGCCTTTTTCTTTTGTGTTGATCATGGTTAATTTTCTCAGCTGCCCTGTCATGTGTTGATGTACCTTACATTGAATCAATAATAGGGGCTGGAATTATATTCACCGAGTTACCTTTAATGCCAAAAGAGAAGTTAGAAGATTGAGCCTCTTCAGAAGTATTTTCTGTAGCCTGTCTCCGTGCGAATTGACCATTGTCCTGCTGTTTGATCACATTGAGTTCCTTCATTTAATTGTCAACCTCCATCATTGGAATTGAGGATGTATCTTCCCTATTCCTTCCTAGTTGGAGTTTGATGTTAGTTTGAGGAATAGAGGATGAATTATCCCTCTCCAAATTCTAAGTATTGTGACATGTTCCTTTACTCTAGTTCATCAGAGTTCCATTAGATTGATCAGAATTCTTGTTAGTGGCAGTTCCGCCATCAAACTTGCTCGATATCTCAGATAAAATAGTATCCATTGGAGAAGAATTATTCCCAACACCAGATTCTTCATGAACTCTGGTGAGTTGTGCTCGAATTACGTCGAAATCTTTTCCGCCGGTGATTCCACCATCCATTTTGCTTGAAATTTCTGTGAGATGTACCACCTCTATAGGGAAGTAATACCTAGTAGCTGAATCTGCACGAATTTGACTCGAGGTATCCCGAAATTGAAGGTGCATTTCTGGCGATTCGTTTACGACTCTCACAAAAATTGCCTCTCGTTTACTGTCAATTGGAAAGGTGGAATCAATTGATTTTTGGCTATGTTGTAGACCGAGACTAGTAGATTCCATATTTCCAATCACTTTTTCACGAATCAAANTCGAGGTATCTCGAAATTGAAGGTGCATTTCTGGCGATTCGTTTACGACTCTCGCAAAAATTGCCTCTCGATTACTGTCAATTGGAAAGGTGGAATCAATTGATTTTTGGCTATGTTGTAGACCGAGACTAGTAGATTCCATATTTCCAATCACTTTTTCACGAATCAAAGTATTAACTCTTGGGGAAATAATTTTTTCGTGTGCCTTCTAACTCTTTAACCGAAAATGCAGTGTTGATCGCATCAGTGTTATGCGAATTCGTGGAGTTATGGGACGAATTAGAGAGAATGGATGGATGGGTTTCGTTGCCATCATCCTGGCGTTTCGACTGAGTTTCATTCGATGTCATGGGAAGCTCCATCGGCGGCTCACGCGCCATTCCGGCATTGCTAGGACCCGTTGGAATTATAGTCGTTATTGGCTATTCTTTGAGAGCGTATTTTTAGAGAGAGAAAAAATTCAAGAAATGAGGATGCGATAGGGTTTGGGGTTTAGGGTTTAGGATTTGGGGTTTGGGGTTTAAGGTTTAAGGTTTAGGGCTTCTCAACTCTTTTATTTCAGCTTCAACATTTGTCCAAGTATGGGAATTTTTCTGGCCTAATTTTTTTTCTCTATGTCCAAATTCATTTCTTACCTTTTTAAACTCATTTTTCGTCCATTCCTTATCTATTTTATAACTAATTAACATCATGAATTACTTGTTAACTAGTTTTAATCGTCAAATTATTCAATCAAAGTCGTACAAGAGATGAATTTCTTTGAGGCTTAAATTTCTTTACGTGTCCAAATTCACTTCTTCTTCTTCTACACTTATTTTTCTTTATTCCTCAATTATTCAACTTATAATTAACATCTTTAATTACTTTTTAACTAGTTTCTAATCAGCAAATCAGTTCGTTCATCCTTCAAATTAAGTAACAACACGTAATTCTTCTACTTTTGTTACTTAGTTTGTTTTTAGTCCAAATCTTTTTGTACTTGTCTCGTCTTAGTTTTTTGATAACCTTCTTGATTTATGTCCATTAGCATTTTTTTGGGTCATCGTTCTTCAAGAGTCAAAAGAATCCACCTCATCACAAAGAATAGGTTACCTTGAGTTGGTTGGCAAAGCTAGTTCACTATTAATTTTGAGACGACACCATAGAAGAGTGACGTGAATAATTTTTCTACTGACTTGTTTGTTTAGATTTATAGGGCCAAGGGAGGGATCATTATCATTTTGCTATCGAGATTCATGTTCTATGAGCACACGTGAGTTGTTTGCTTCAATACAAGGAAATATTGACAAGTTTATTCAATTAGACACTAAGATGACACCCGATGAATTAGAAAGACTATTGAAGGGCACTACTAGTCGTGATGATGAACTTAAGGAGTTGCACAACTAAGTTGAAAAACAATTCTTATTCTTGCACTTGCTTAAGCTTGGAAATTCATTGTGTGGCTAGTAGCCAATTGAGTATAAGTGATAACTTGGTTTCATGAGAGCTTAACGATTCCCTGCACATAGTGATAATGTATTTGTTGAGAGTGTTTAGAGTTTAGGGATTATAAATTTTTCTAAGTGTCCAAATTCATTTCTTCTTCTTCTAAACTCATTTTTCGTCCATTCCTTAACAATTTTATAACTAATTAACATCAATAATTACTTGTTACCTAATTTTAATCATCAAATTATCCAATCAAAGTCTTAAAAGAGATGAACTTCTTTGAGGCTTCAATTTTTTTAAGTGTTCAAATTCACTTCTTCTTCTTCTACACTTATTTTTCTTTATTCCTCAATTATTCAACTTTTAATTAACATCTTGAAATACTTTTTAACTAGTTTCTAATCTTGAATCAGTTCCTTGATCCTTTAAATTAAGTAACAACACGTAATTCTTCTACTTTTGTTACTTACTTTTATTTGAGTACAAATCTTTTTGTACTTCTCTCATCTTAGTTTGTTGATAACATTCTCGATTCAAGTCCATTAGCTTTTTTTCGAGTCATCCTTCTTCAAGAGTCAAAAGAATCCACTCCAGCACAAAGAATAGGTGACCTTGAGTTGGTTGCCAAAGCTAGTTCACTATCAATTTTTTGGCTAGCAGCCGATTGAGTATACGTGATAGCTTTGTTTCATGTGAGCTTAATGATTCTCTGCGACATAGTGGTAATATATTTGGTGAGGGTATTCATTAACTAGTATATCCTATTGATGACCGAGTAGATTCTTCTTGTATAAATAATTTGTGTCCACCCAGTGTTGACTCCTGTTCCTTGAGTTACATTAAATTGTCATGTAGTTCTTTTCCATGTTTTAATAATGTACATATTGAGAATGTGGATACAATAGTTGAGGGTTGAAGTTTTGGAGTTTATGGTTAGGGTTCCATGTTTAGGGTTTAGGGTTTAGAGTTTATAGTTTAGGATTTAGAGATTAGGGTTTTGGGTTTATAGTTTATGGTCTAGAGTTTAGGGTTTAGGGTTTAGGGTTTAGGTTTGGGGTTTAGGGTTTAAGGTTTAAAATTTAGGGCTTAACATTTACGGTTAAGTGTTTAGAGTTATATATATATATATATAAAGACCCTTGTGGGGGTCAGGGGCTGAGCAACACCCCTAGGCCTTATCATATATACAATTCAAAAAAATACGAAGAGAGGGACATATACCTTACCTCCAATCCTAAGGTGGGTCAAGAATCAACCTACCTACTAAGGTTAGTCGACTCAACCCTATACAATAAGACGTAATATTAAACTAAGCACCTAGAAAGGGCTCCTCTCTTAATACAAAGTTACTAATAATACATAAATAAGGGAGACTCTCCCCTTACGAGGAGAGAATAAAAGAAATTNTAATATTAAACTAAGCACCTAGAAAGGACTCCTCTCTTAATACAAAGTTACTAATAATATATAAATAAGGGAGACTCTCCCCTTACGAGGAGAGAATAAAAGAAATTAGGCCTAATCAAACAACTATACCTAAAGACATAGTTAAATTCGAAAAGATGTATCTCATGAATCAAATTGTCAAGGAATTGTATGAATCCGTCTTACTGCACTTGGCATTTCCTGTGAGTGTAGTAGTTAGATGCTCTCTAGTTTGTTACTCTGTTTGGGCTGTACATTTGCCTTACTGTTGGCTTTGAAAGAATTCTCACAATAGATACCTTCAGTCCAAATCTGCAGAGTATAGCCCTATCTTGTTGCCTTATCAAACCAACATAATTCAAGATGCACAACTTCTTCCTTAAGAAATTTTCCCATATCTGTAGATAACTCCTTCTTGCTGCACTTGGTTTTGATCGTAGAAAACTAGTTGTTTGGGACTTTTGTTGGACATACTCCCTGCTATAATGTATGCCTATGGAGGAATGCACATTGATTAACACCAACCTGGACCTCCTGTTCCTAATAAAACAACCAAACTAAGAAAAAAAAAATCAGATGAAAGAAAAACAGAAATTCAAGGAGGTGTGTTGAAAGGAAAAATAGAGAGTCAAGGAAGAATTTTAAACATTCTCAGCTTTTTCCTTCCGAAACTTTGCATTCACATTTTCTCTATAATATAAACTCCTCTTGCTGCTTTTGGTAATTGGTTGGGAGTGTAATATTGTTGGATGATATCTTGCTTATCACTTTGTTTAGCCAACAAATCTAATGTACTATTGGCCTCTCTGTATGTATGAACACATTGAAAAAGTTCACATTGATTAGCTAAACCTTGGAGCTCCTGCGCAAACCTGCAAATCCTCCAACGAAGATCAGAAATCTGCAAAAACCATCTTGTTAGCAATTCAGAGTCCACTTCTAAAATATTGTTTTTATACTTATGTTGGATGCACCAGTTGAGCCCATAACTGGCAGCCTTTACTTCTGCTTGATTGTTGGTCCCTTCACCCAAAGGTATAGCGAATGCATAAATAATATCCCCATTAGAATCCCTCAGAACACCCCCACCCCCTCCAATCTTCCCCCGATTGTGCAAAGCACTACCATCAGTATTAAGTTTATATCTAGAAATAGAAGGAGTTTTCCAAATCACTGAGATGACTCTAACCTCATGCTTACCCTATTCTAACATGTCAACAACTTCTGGCCACTTTATTGGCCACTGAATATAAAGAAATACTGATCTGAGAAGCTGAAACTTGTCTTTAATGATCAAGTATTTAACTCTGCTGATGCTAGATATCTTGCCCCCATACTTGGCTGAACATCTATTTTTCCATAAGTTCCAGCATATAATTATTGGAATTGTCTGAATAATGGTCTTGTGAACTTCATTTTTACCTTGACTGCCAGACCAATTTAACAGGTAACTATTTAGGGATGTCTGTTGTACAGTAATACCCAAAATATTTGAGAAATATTTCCATATATAAGGTGCAAAATGTCCTTGAATGAAGATATGATCCACTTCATCCCATTCTTGCTGATAACCAAAAACATCTCATAGGCTCCACCCCAAAAGTCCATAATTTCTCATTGGTTGGCAATTTATTCCTCAAAGCCCTCCATAGGAGAAAGGACATTTTGAAAGGAATATGCTTATGCCAAATATGAGAATTAATCCCTGCAATATTATTCCTATGTCTGCAATTTCTCAAGCTGAGGCACAGGTGAACTTTCCATTTTCAGTTGGCCTCCAAATTGCTATATCAGGTACTCCTTGTTGATATTGAAAAGTATTGCTCAGAATATGAGGGATGAGCAAAGTTGGAACCTGCTGCCTCAGTTTCCTCTCATTCCATTCACCATCAACCAACAATTAAGCAACAGTAGCATTGTTGAGACTTCAAATATGACTGGTATGCTTAGTTTGACCCCCCCCCCACTTAACCAACCATCCCACCAAAAAGAACAGCTGCCAGAACTGAGTTTCCAAGTGATATGTTCTTCCACTTTGTCTTTATTCTTCATCATGTATCTCCACAACAAAGATTCCCCAGTATCCACCTTTTTTGCAACTGGATTGGCCCTCTCACAATATTTTGAATTAAGGAATTGACTCCATAAAGAAGATTTAGATCTAAAGATCGACCATTGCTTAAACTGGAGAGAAGTACATATATCAGTGAGTTTTCTAAGACCCACTCCTCCTTCAGCATAAGGCAAACTCATGGTCTCAATAGAAGCCCGATGATACTTCCTTTTATCCTGATTTCTCCCCTAAAAGAAATGTGCAATGATAAACTCAATGTACTTGATAGTAGTATTTGGAGGTGATATGGCAGCCATTGTATGTATTAGGAATGGACTGCAAAGCATACTTGATCAAAGTGATTATGCCCCCAAAGCTAAGTATCCTAGTTTGCCATTCACAAATCTTTTTGGACACTTTCTCAACCAAGTGAGAATAGTATATGATCCTCTGTCTACCAATATAGAGAGGGCAACCTAAATAAGTAATAGGACTTGCTTTTTGAGAAAAACTGTGACCTCTTTGATGGCTCTGCTGATATCAAGAGGTGTGGTATCAAGAATCATAAAGTGACTCTTCTCTCTATTGATGCTAATCAGATGCTTGTTCATATTCCCCCAAAGTATCCGTAATAAGTTTCATAGAGTATTTATTAGAGGAAGTAAATATAATCACATCATCCGCAAAACATAGATGATTAATCTATGGACCTTTAGGCTCCATATTAAAACATTTATATATAGGAATTTGACGAAGATGAATAAGCATTCTTGAAAGCACCTCTGCACCTAAAATAAATTGGCCTGGAGAGAGAGGATCACCCTGCTTAAGACCTCTAGTGGAGTGAAAAAAACCATGTCTATGACCATTAATAATGATGGAGTACCAATTATTACTCATGATTCTCCATATTAAGTCAGTAAGGATTTCCCCAAAGCCAAATTTCCTTAACACCAAACAANGATGATTAAGCATTCTTGAAAGCACCTCTGCACCTAAAATAAATAGGCCTGGAGAGAGAGGATCACCCTGCTTAAGACCTCTAGTGGAGTGAAAAAAACCATGTCTATGACCATTAATAATGATGGAGTACCAATTATTACTCATGATTCTCCATATTAAGTCAATAAGGATTTCCCCAAAGCCAAATTTCCTTAACACCAAACAAGTAAATGACAAAGATACCTTGTCATAGGCCTTGGTCATAGCCAATTTGATAACAACATTAGCTCCTGCTTGGGGTATCTTGATGCCATGAGTGATTTCTTGTGCAAGCATGATATTTTCTGTTATGCTCCTCCCCCTTACAAACCCTGATTGATTTTCTGATAGGAGTAGTGGAAGAACAGTAGCTAATCTCATACTTAAAACATTGGAGATGAATTTATTGAAGAAATTGTTGAAACTAATAGGCCTAAGGTCAGTGAATCTGGTAGGTTGCTCAACTTTTGGAAGCAAAACCAAACAAGAATGACACATGAACTTAGGCATAATTTGACCACAGAAGAAAGATTGTACAGCTGCAAGTAAATCTTCCTTAATAATGTACCAACATGCTTAATAGAACTTGCCCCCAATACCATATGGGCCTCGTGCTGAATTTGGGTTCATAGAAAACACCACCTGTCTTAGCTCCTCCAATGTAGGCATGGCCTGTAACATCAAATTCTGCTCAGGAGTAACTAAGGTAGGTTTGTGCTGAAGAATTCCTTCTTCTATTCTTCTCTACTGGCCAGTAAATATACTTTGAAAATATTCACAAGAAGCCTGTGCAATTTGATCATCACCTTGTATCCACGCATCATTGCCAGTACATATTTTATGCAAAAATAATTTTCTTCTTCTGCCACTCATCAAAGCATGGAAATATTTGGTATTGGCATCCCCTTCCTTAAACCATTGAAGTTGAGTCTTCTGTTTAAGAATAAATTATTCCAATTTCAAATATTTAATATAATTGGCATTAATAAGATGTAATTGTTGTCTGAAAATTTATGTGTTATTTGTAAGAAGGTCTTCCTCAGCTTTCCTGATTGTCTCCTCATACTTCTTTACTTTAGCAAAGATATCACCATACTCCTTTTTTGACCATTTGCTGGGGGTGGATATCAGCCTTTTCATTTTCGTATGTAGTTTCCACATAGGATTACCATTGACTCCCTTATCCCAAAATTGTTGCACAATCTTCATAAAGGAGTCATTGTCAACCCAAAAATGTAAAAACTTGAAGTACTTTGTATGACTCTCCTTTGTCCTAGTCAGTACCATCAACAGGGGACTGTGATCAGAACTAACACATGATAAGTGATCAATAGTAGTTTGAGGCATAACCTCTAACCATTTATCATTAACCATGGACCTATCCAATCTCTTCCATACTGTAGCTTGTGCATCCCTTCGATTACACCATGTGAATGGAAGCCCTGTGTATCCTAAATCAATCAAACCACATGCTTCTATCACACTAATAAACTCAAAGCTCTTGTTCATGTTGTAAGGCATTCCCCAAAGCTTTTCTTCTATAGATGTGATAAGATTGAAGTTTGGTATTGTACAGTAAGGTACATGCATACTAGCATAAAACAGTAGCCTGTCCCACAAAGGTCTCCTCATATGATCCTCACATTTAGCATAAATAAAGGACATCATGAATTGCTCAGTGAGATTAGGGTGCTTGAAGTTTCTTGTGATATGTTGCTCATGATTTTCAAGAATATGACTAGTGATTTCATTAGACCAAAACAACAAAATTTTTCCATTAGGATTACTGATTGCATGGTCCATTTGAAATTGAACTCTCACCATGTTGATTTGAGAATTGTCTGCAAATGGTTCAAGGACAGCAATCAAAGATAAGTGATGCAGTTTCTTGAGTGTTTGAAAGGTTTCCAAAGAACCTTGGGTGTTGATACTCCTAGCATTCCAACATAGGACCTTAATCATTAAAAACCTTTGGATTTGGACCTTGTGATAGGCCTGCTAGAGGTTGCAAAGGTACTGGTGGTAGTTTGTTGAGTGGTTGGTCGGCTTTGTTTCGTACCTCTTGGGGATAAACCTTGTTTTGCTGTTATTTCTTGAACATCCTTAGCATTTATCCTTAAAGGTGGAACCAAAGTTTTGAGGAGGCTGATTGTTGTTGTCTTCCTCTTCTTCACTAGATTCATCAATGGACTGATTATTAGAATCCATTTCATCTTCAGAATTCAAATGTAACGACCCAAGAGCACCCCCTAGTTGGTACCGGCGTATTCGACCTCTTAGAGGTCTTATACAAGCCCTTAGGATTCATCATAGCATTTATCATAGAAAAATAGTGGAAAAATTAAAACTTTCATAACACGACGTAAAAGTCACCTCATTAAACCTTTAATACAAAAATTGGAGTACTATGTCTCAAGGTAGCCATCTTAAAACATGAGTACAACACAAGAGGGACACAACCCTTACAATTTAAAAGAAACTATCTAGTACATAGAACTTAAGGAAACTCTTTAACATAAAGGTCCTTGAATCTTTAAGGACACACCCGAACATGGGAATAGTAAGCCAAGATCATCACTTCTAGGAAAGAACCTTTAGCCGCCACCACCTACACTTGGTGTAAAAAGATGAAGAAGAATGGTGTTAGTACAAGAATGCACTAAGTATGATAACCACGCAAAACATGCTTTTAAAAGGACATTTAGTTGGAAACAATGCATCATTCCTTTTTAGAGAAACATCAAGAACATTTAGTACATTCGGCACAATATAGACCACATACATCATCATACACATGGAAGCCATTCATAATAGCACATAGAGACACTTATAACATTTTAGGCACATTCAATGCATACAATACATTACCTTACTCTTTATCTTAACTCTTTTCCTCAAGTAACCCTTAGGGAATACTTGGTGCATTGTATCACCTTAAGGTTACCAAGGGTGAACTTACATATCGCCTTCGTCAATCCAACCACAAATATTCATAGAGTCATAAGCACACCATAAGACATAGTCTTCACATCGGAACCATCACCTGAGACAACCCCAAGTCACAATAGTGCAATGTGCAAGTAGCATCCCATAATACTACTCACACCAAGGAAGCCACCCTAGACTAGGTACATCATGTTCAACAAGTCATAACATCTTCATTTAACATTAGACATAAGATCAACATACTTCATAACATCATATAAGGACTCATTCATTTACTATATCATTAGTCATAACCTATTTAGTTCATATCATAGGTAAACCACCCTCACAACCCCTTTACAAACTCACTTGTGCAATGTACACATGGAGTCCCATACCCCCACATTTACTAAGCAAACCCATTAAGAAGTCATAAGTGTAATTCACATGCATAAACATACTTCATGTCTTGACATAAGTAATGTCAACCGTAACATGCTTTCATATTAACATACATAGACCATAGTCTTCATTACATAAAGAGCCTAATCATAACCTCCTTAGAGTCCACTTGTGCAATGCATAAGTAGGGTCCATAGTCCTACCTATACTAAGTAACTGTTTAAGAAATAATGACTAGAATTCATATTCTTATCTTAGTTCATTTCTTAACTTTTGGGAGACATTGCCATAACCGACATAGACCATGTGAGCTACATGGAATTCGGTGTTCTACTCCCACACCGAAAAAAGAGTGTACTACTTGCCAAAGTAGGACCTACATACATAATAGCTATCTAGTGGATCCACTAAGCTAATACCTGCAGGGGCACGTAGTTATGGAACAAGGAGATTGCTAGTAGAAAACATTGACTTACTAAGTGTGGAGGTTTCTATCTCATGAGACAACATTTATGTTGGGAACCCGGACTTGTTAACCATAAAGGTTGTCTTGTGGGAAGCCGGATTTGCTAAACGTGAAGCCCCCACTCTCAGTTTTCATGTTCAGTCGGTGCTAAGCTCCAACTCCCTTTTTAAACAACTTTAAGCCTTTATTTAACATTAGTTCATAAAGTAGGCTTTAGTGACTTAATCTCTCATATCATATAGCTCAAAGGTTTCTAAGATGCTAATGACCTTTCATCATAGAACCTACAATATGTGAGAATGACCTTTCTCATAATCATACCATATTCATAACATAGTCTAGTTTAGTGTACAATTGACGAAACCTTTCAAGAGACTCACTTTCACTATATTATCATAAACCTTATTCATTCATTCATGTGTGTGTACATATGTGAGAAATCCTTTCACATAAACACCTTTATACAACACATATTCATACCTTGCTAATCATACACTTTGCATGCATAATAAGATGTAAGGGTGCATATACTAGTTAGCCTTTCAATAAACACTGTAACACATCATATTCATAGCTATACATGTAGAGTGTGTGTGTGTGCGCGCGCATATTGGTCCTCATAGTGACATAATAGCAACAACATTGATATTGAGTGCACTTCCCTTCAAGGGATCACCACACATTCACAATGTCCCCAAATCATGAGCAATTCACATATAAAGCCCTTAGGGATTCTAGACCACACACCCACACTTCATCATAGGAGACAAGGACACATTCAACATTGAATAGGTACTCCTAACATGTATATGATCAAACATTCATATAGGGGTCATATAGGTAGGGGTCATTCCACAATAGTACCTAACATAATCAATTATGTAGACCACACCTTATCCCTAACATTATCATTCACATTATACTCCTCATCATCAACACACTATAAACATCATGCTAGCATTGAGGATTTCATATAGCATAACTTCATAAACATATGCATCATAATCATCAATTCACTTCACATCTATTGCGTTCAAGGCCATGATATCAACATGCATAGATAGACAAGAAGTGAACACCTCCACCATAAGTGGATCAAACCACACAATATCAATTCTCATACAATAGACTAAAAGTTAGGTCAACTTACCAATTCTCCAAGCCATGATCACCATGGATCAATCCTCAAAAATTCATAATCAATTGACATAGGTAGCAAAAGTAATCAACAATGTAATTCAATATCATAAACATAGTCTAAGTACAATTCCATAAACAAAGGAATCAACCCATAACTTTGCCCATAAGGCCATAATCCTCAAATCATCAATATACCAACAATTCAACATGAATAAGTATATATAATCATAAGAAACATCAATATAATCTAATCTAAATATAATTTCACCAATAGAGATCATATTCACAAAGATCCACATCATAGGCCAATTTTCGAGAATTTGGGGATCACGGATTCTTCAAGAATTCCTTTGAAAATTGTCTTAAAAACATGAATTCCACATTAATTCATCAGTAGAATGATTTAGAAAATCGTTTGAGAAGGAACCCATGTTTAGATTGAAAATTGGAAATTTTGGTCTTTGAATCACTTTTGAAAATCTTTGATAGAACTCCTTGAATGAGAGGTTATTCAAGAATCAAGAGTCACCATACCTTAATTATTAAGGACCCATTAAATTGAAGAAGAAATCACTTGAAACCCCATCTTCTAGCTTGAGCTTCATCAAGGTCTTCAATGCAGTTTTTGAGAGAATCAATTTTGAGAGGGAAGGGTCAATTTGAAGAATGGGGTCTAATTTTTGGTTTTGGGGTTTTAACCAACTTAAAATATCCTAAAATAGGTAGAATAACCATTTATAATAATTCCCCAAAGGACCCAAACTACCCCTCACTTAGTTGGACCTTTTTGAATAAGTCAAACTTGAGTTTTAATTACGCAGATTTCGTTAGGAAACAAATTCGCGACGCGGAGGTGTTCCCACAAGTTTTTCTGTACATTAAATTCGAGATAGTAGATTCCACAACACGGACCAAACTTTTGGCCCTTGGTGGAGCTAGTCCGCGACGTGGACATTCACCCTCCAAGAACAACTTCAAGATGGCTTGGCTGCTTGCTTGACCAAGGTTGGGGTCCTCCTTGGGGACCCTGGGGCGTCGTATCCAAACTTTTTGACCCTAAAAACATTTATTAAGACACTAGGGTCACCTCCACTGATTTTAGACTCCAAACAACACATAAAAACATGAACAACATACTAGAACACACCAATACGTAAAAGACTAGTTTCCGAACGTTTTGGTCGTCCCTTGATGTTTGACTTCCAAACTCTTTAAAACTGACTTGAAAGGCTATTCTTCATTATTTTGACAAGTTATTAATGCATAAAACCCATATGAGGCTCTACTTTATCCAACTTCATTTTGAGGGTCGTTACATCAAAGCCCCATAATCATCTTGAATTGGCCTACCCTGTCTATTCTTGTTGACAGCCTGGTCCTCTATTTGGTGGCCCTTCTCAAAAACCTGATCAACATTCTGTCTCTTTTTTATAGCATCTCTTCTTTTTTTACTCAACCTGCCTCTTGATTTATTATTGAACTTGTCTTTATGTTGACTAGTATCAATGTCTTCTTGTTGCCCTATATTTTTGTGACTTGAAATGGGGGTAGAAGGGGCTCTATAGTTACTACTATGTTCAACACATCTTTATGCATTGCATGAGGCAATTCCCCCCTCTCCTTGGGCACCCCTTCCTGCAATTTAGTAGGTGTCTCCTGTACCCTCCCATCCATACCTCCAATAGCTTCCTCAACAATAGTAACAACATTATCAAGGGGTTCAGGGGATGGGAGCATTTAGTCAATACCTGCCAGAGCTTGACCAGTAGATTTAGTCACTTCCTTTCTTTGAACATGGCCTATTTTTTTTATAGGAACTGGAACTTTTACTCATTGTGGAATGTTATTTTTCCCTTTGCTAGAAGTTGTTGGTGCAAGTTGTACGCTGCTATCAACCTTACTGCCAGTGTGTATGTACAACACTTCTGAACTAGGTATTTGTTCCTGCACATCAAGATCAATATAAGTATTTTGTGTAGGGATAGAAATTATACCTGTTTGTTTGTTGTGTTGTTGATCAGCCTGCTTGGTTGGATGCTTTGGTCCTTGTTGATTATTGGTCCTCTTTTTGTGTGCGTGCCATTGTTCTTCTTGTTGCCTTTGTCCTTGTTCCTGATCCCTTTGTTGTTTGTGTCTATTGGTGTTATTGTCCTCTCTCTGTCCAGCTTCTTTGTGCCCATGTGGATGTTGTGCAGTATCTATGTCTTTTTTGGTTTTGTTTCTCACATTTTCCACATCCTTTCTTTTTTTGTTGTCCTCATCTCGTTGTTTTATGGTGCAATCACTCTCAAGGTGCCCTTGATGTTTACAATAGAAACAGTAGTTACGGATATTGTTATAGTCAATATTTTGCCACCTACCATCTGTGATATCCTTACCTATATACCCCATCCAAACATGTGGAGGTCTCTCTTGAATGAGGTCAACTTGAACCTTAGCCCTGGCTTGACTATCCCTAGTCTTTTTAATAGATGCAGAGCTAGGCTCAGTACTTTCCCAATAGGTGAGAGTAAACCAGTGACAAATTCTTATTATAATAGCGCCAACGTAATTCAGGCGGTGAGATTCAAATAGGGACCAATGGAGTCTCTTCAGCAGGTTTGAAATTAGGTGTCCAAGCTTGTATTCTCATCAGTTGGCTAGCTATACTCATCCTTTGTTAGTCCATACCATGTTGTAGTCTAATTCATTATCAACGTCTATGTATGCATGCCTAGAACTAAAATGAGCAATTTTCACTCCCCTTGAAAGTTGTGTTTGGAGAATGAAGTTCTTCCTAATAAGATCCACCTTAGGCATGGTATTACTAAATTTCCCAATCAGTGTATACTTATAGGCTGCAACTAGGTCCTTAATGATTTCTTCTTTCACCCACAAAACAACAGGTAAGCCTTGTTTTATTGTGAGTTCTGGGGTGGTCAACGTAATAGGAACCTCACTCTTGGCTTGTTTATACCTAAGCCTATCTACATAAGTTTGAAAAACAGTGTAAGGAGCAGGTTCAGGCACCTGCTCCTTTTGGGCATAATTAGGAGGATTTACTGGATGTTGATCAATTCTTTCAGTAGGGGAATTGGACTTGGAACCGCTTTATCAAAATTACTGGAAATTCTAAGGAAGTTAGATTGGTAAACCAACTTTTGATAACCAATAGTCTGAGACTTCAACCTATCATCTTGGTCCTGCCTTACTCTACAAGGATTATCATCTTTGGGAACCCACACTTTAGACTTATCTTTATCAGTTCTATGGGGCACATTAACATTCAATTGAGAAGTATTGACAACAACAGCAGCATGTGAATTGAACTTAGTATTAGGAGGCTTACCTATGACATTGCCATGTATCTTGCCATTATGATCATCCTGAGTCGACTCACCAGATTTCCTTTGTTCTAATGAAGGATTAAGCACTGCAACATGGCATTGTTGCATTCCTTCCTTATCTTGAATTTGGATCTGTTCTACATCCTGCGCAGGGAAAGAACTTTGTGAAGAACTGGGGATATCCTTCGAACCAAGATTACCTTCCTTTGCAAAATTCACTGTATTAGGTCGTTGTTGGAGGAATGTTGTTGAGTAATGCTATTGGTGATTTCCATGTGCATATCAACTTGTTGATCGTGTTCATAATTTTTCACCGGAGTCGCCTGAAAAAGCTCATCCATCAATTTTGCCATCGAAACTACTCGAATTTTCTGTAGGATGTTCGCCTTGAGATGGGGAGTAATCCCCTGTAAAAATTTCAGCTCGATTCTCCTCTAAAGGACATCAATTTTGATGGCGTATTTGGGGTGATTGACCTGCGATTCTTACAAGCGCCGCCTGTTGATTTCTCGCAATTGGGGCGGTGGAATCTTGAGATTTTTTACTATTATGTAGATCTTGGGATGAAGAATCATCCTCTCCGTTCCTTTCACCTGGAATCTGACTCGATTTTTCCATGGAAATGTTTGTGCGATTCCCGTCCAACTCTCTTTCAGTTAGCGCAGTATGGATCTCCTTTTCTCTCACTTGCGAGGAGTTGTAGGTGATTCTGAGGATGATTCATTTTGTGGATTGTGTATATTCTCATTACGCACCTTTGGGCAGGGTCCGGCGGCCTGAAAAGATCTGTCAGCGACTCACCAGCCATTTCGATGAACTATAATCTTGAGAAAACTAGCCGAGATAGCTAATTCCTTGAGAGTATTCTAGAGAGAGAAAATTGTTAAGAGAGAAAAAGTTCATAAAATGAAGAGGTGATAGTGTTTTGGGTTTAGGGTTTAGGGCTTAGGGTTTATGGTTTAGGGTTTATGGTTTATGGTTTAGGGTTTATGAATTATGTTTTAGGTTTGCGGGTTTAGGGTTTTGGGTTTAGGGTATAAGGATTATGTTTATAGTTTAGGGTTTAAGGTTTAAGGTTTTGGGTTAAGGGTTTAGGGTTTAGGGTTTAATGTTTAGGGGTTAGGGTTTAGGGTTTTGAGTTCCGAGTTTAGGATTTAGGGTTTTAGATTTAGGTTTTAGGGTTTAGGGTTTAAGGATTATGGTATAGGGCTTTTGATTTTGAGTTTATAGTTTAGGGTTCCAAGCTTAGAGTTTAGGGTTTAGGGTTTAGAGCTTAGGGTTTAGGGTTTAGAGTTTAGGGTTTAGGGTTTAGGTTTAGGATTTAAGGTTTAGAGTTTAGGGTTTAGGGTTTAGGGTTAGGGTTTAGGGTTTGGGATTTAGGATTTAGGGTTTTGGGTTTAGGGTACATGGTTTACGATTTAGTGTGTAGAGTTTGGGGTTTAGAGTTAGGGTTTAGAGTTTAGGCTTAAGGATTTATAATTTTGGGTTTAGGGTTTAGGGTTTGGGTTTGAGGTTTGGGGTTAGTGTATTGGGTTTAGGGTTAGGGTTTTATGGTTTAGGGTTTAGCATTTATGGTTTAGGGTTTAGGGTTAAGGGTTTAGGGTTTATGGATTAGAGTTTAGGGTTTAGAGTTTGGGGTTTGGGGTTTAGGGTTTGGGTTTGGGGTTTAGGGTATAGTATTTAGGGTTTAGGGTTTCATGTTTAGGATTTATGGTTTAGGGATTAGGGTTTAGGTGTTAGGGTTTAGGGTTTAGCATTTAGGGTTTATGGTGTAGGGTTTAGGATTTGGGGTTTAGGGTTTAGGATTTGGGATTTGGGTTGGGTTAAAGGTATTGGGTTAAGGTTTTAGGGTTTAGAGTTTAGGGTTTAGGGTTTAGGGTTTAGGGTTTAGGGTTTGGGGTTAAGGGTGTAGGGATTAATATTTTTTTAAGTGTCCGAAGTTTTGGGTTTAAATTTTTTTCTCTATGTCCAAATTCATTTCTTCTTCCTCTAAACACATTTTTCATCCATTCCTTAACTATATTATAACTAATTAACATCATTAATTACCTGTTAACTAATTTTAATCATCAAATTAACCAATCAAATTCTTACCAGAGATGATTTTCTTTGAGGCTTAAATTTTTTTCAAGTGTCCAAATTAACTTCTTCTTCTTCCACTCTTATTTTTCTTTATTCCTCAACCATTCAACTTTTAATTAACATCTTTAATTACTTTTTAACTAGTTTCTAATCATCAAATATGTTCGTTGATCCTTCAAATTAAGTAACAACACGTAATTCCTCTACTTTTGTTACTTAGTTTTATTTGAGTCCGAATCTTTTTGTATTTCTATCATCTTAATTTGTTAATAGCCTTCTTGATTCATGTCCATTATCTTTTTTTCGGGTCATCTTTCTTCAAGATTCAAAAGAATACACTCCATCACAAAGAATAGGTGACCTTGAGTTGATTGGCAAAGCTAGTTCACTATTAATTTTGTGGCTAGCAGCCAATTGTGTATACGTGATAGCTTGGTTTCATGTGAGCTTAACGATTCTCTGCCACATAGTGGTTATGTATTTGGTGAGAGTGTTCATTCACTAGTTTATCCTATTGATAATCGAGTAGATTCTTCTTGTATAATTAATTTGTGTCCACCTAGTGTTGACTCTTGTGCCTTGAGTTACATTAAATTGTCATGTAGTTCTTTTCCATGTTTTTATAATGCACATATTGAGAATGTGGATACAATAGTTGAGGGTTGAGGGTTTAGGATTTATGGTTAGTGTTCCATGTTTAGGGTTTAGGGTTTAGGGTTTATGGTTTAGGATTAAGAGTTTAGGGTTTAGGGTTTATAGTTTAGGCTTTAAAGTTTAGGGTTTAGGTTTAGGGTTTAGGGTTTAACATTTAGGGCTTAACATTTAGGGTTTAGGGTTTACGGTCTATGGATTAGGGTTTTGGGCTTAGGGTTTATGCTTTATTGTTTAGGGTTTATGGTTTATGTTTTAGCTTTTTGGATTTAGGGTTTCGGGTTTACGGTATAGGGTGTATGGTTTATCGTTTATGGTTTAGGGTTTAGGGTTTTGGGTTAAGGTTTTAGGGTTTAATGTTTATGGGTTAGGATTTAGATTTTTGAGTTTTGAGTTTCGAGTTTAGGAATTAGGATTTAAGATTTGGGTTTTAGGGTTTAGGGTTTAGGGTGTTGGGTTTAGCGTTTAGGGGTTAGGGGTTAAGGGTTAGGGTTAGGGTTTAAGGTTCCAAGATTAGAGTTTAGGGTTTAGGGTTTAGGGCTAGGGTTTAGGGTTTGGGATTTATACTTTAGGGTTCAGGGTACATGGTTTAGGGTTTTGTTTTGAGGGTTTAGGGTTTAGGTTTTAGGGTTAAGGGTTTTGAATTTTGGGTTTAGGGTTTAGGTTTGGCGTTTGGGATTTTGTTTTGGGGTTTAGGGATTAGGGTTTAAGGTTTTATGGTTTAGGGTTTAGGGTTGGGGTTTAGGGTTTAGGGTTTGGGGTTTAGGGTTTAGTGTTTGGGGTTTAGGGTTTAGGGTTTAGGGTTTAGGGTTTAGGGTTTCATGTTTAGGGTTTACGGTTAAGTCTTTAGGAGTTTAGGTTTAGGGTTTAGTGTGTATGGTTTAAGGTTTGGGGTTTGGGTTAAGAGTTTAGGGTTTAGATTTTTGGGTTTAGGGTTTAGGGTTTAAGGTTTAGGGTTTAGGGTATAGGGTTTAAGGGTTTAGGGTTTAGGCTATGATGTTTGGGATTTAGGGTTTGGAGTATAGTGTTTGGGGTTTAGGGGTTAGGGTTTAGTGTTTAGGGTTTTGGATTTTTGCTTAAGGGCTTAGGGTTTTAGGGTAAAGGGTTTAGGGTTTGGTGTATGTGGTTTAGGGTTTAAGGTATGGGGTTTAGGGTTTGGGGTATAGGGTTTTGGGTTTGGTGTATGTGGTTTAGGGTTTAGGGTATGGGGTTTAGGGTTTGGGGTATAGGGTTTTGGGTTTAGGGTTTAGGGCTTAGGGTTTTGGGTTAGGGTTTGGGGTTTAGGGTTTNTATGGTTTAAGGTTTGGGGTTTGGGTTAAGAGTTTAGGGTTTAGATTTTTGGGTTTAGGGTTTAGGGTTTAAGGTTTAGGGTTTAGGGTATAGGGTTTAAGGGTTTAGGGTTTAGGGTATGGGGTTTAGGGTTTGGGGTATAGGGTTTTGGGGTTGGTGTATGTGGTTTAGGGTTTAGGGTATGGGGTTTAGGGTTTGGGGTTAGGGTTTTGGGTTTAGGGTTTAGGGTTTAGGGTTTTGGTTTAGGGTTTGGGGTTTAGTGTTTAGGGTTGTCACACCCAAACAAATGTGAGACAGAAAGGTATTATATGAACACATGCTTTACAAGTGACCTATGATGAGAAAGTAAACTATTATGCAGATAGATTTACTAATGAAAAACTTCATATACAACACATGTTGATTAGCTGAATCGATACATGTGACAAGTGAAACTATTTATACAGATGATAGCTTTACAATTTCTACAAAGCCTCTACTTGAATCCATGCAGTACCACTATGAAAATAAGCATAGTAAAGACTCGACAAAGCCCTGAATCAACGTGATGCTCACCAACAACCGTTGAGTATCTACTAGTTGAGTACATGCACCTGCAGCATAAAATGAAGCGTCCAAATTAAGGGACCTCAGTACGAAAGGATGTACTGAATATGTAAGGCAGAATACAACCATATGTAAAATGAGAGCTCAAGTGAAACCAAATACCAATAGATAAAGATTAGAGACCACCTCAGCTTATACTCATGGAATTGTGTATGTTACATTCTTTTCTTTACTTTTCTGTATATTATTATAATATTTATAAGACATATGATACAAATGACGAGTTGATCAATGGTAGAAGAGGATGACCCATGCTAGGCATTTAAACCCCTGGGATGCTGTCCTTATAGTTCCACAAATTGGGATCGGCCCATGCTAGGATTTCACCCCTGAGTTGCCACCCTTCTATACCAATTGGGATCGACCCATGCTAGGCTTTCGCCCCTGAGTTGCCGCCCTTCTATACCAATTGGGATCAATCCATGCTAGACATTTGCCCTTGGGCTGCCACCTATAATTATACAGATTGCTTCACTTAGATTTTTTAATCTTTGAGATTGTTATTTTGATGTTCGTAACTCTTTTGAGATTGTTCTTTTGATGATCATAACTCTTTTGAGATTGTTCTTTTGATGATCATAACTCTTTTCAGATTGTTCTTTTGGTAGTCATAATCATTATAGAGATTTGGAACTATGGACCAGTAGTAGAAGACATATGAATATGGACTTACGATAATAACAATGACATGGGAAGTAAATGTGACATGACCGTGTAATACTTAGGTGTTTATATGATGACTCAATAAGCATTTTGACATCTCAAATTGAAGCACATATCAAGTGAAGACATTTAACATTCAGCCAAGAGATTTGAACGATATATGATAGCCAAATACTCACTAACTAATATCAAATACAAGGTATACATGAACGTGGAACCAAGGGAGAACGTGGGCAGAT
Organism: Solanum stenotomum; assembly: GCF_019186545.1. Taxonomy (NCBI): domain Eukaryota; kingdom Viridiplantae; phylum Streptophyta; class Magnoliopsida; order Solanales; family Solanaceae; genus Solanum; species Solanum stenotomum. The sequence goes on from NC_064286.1 coordinate 18,968,472, forward strand.
TCAACTTAAGGACAAATATATATTCCAAATAAGCACAAATAAAATGTACAATAGAGCAAGTAGGGATCTTGTGAGGTAACATTATAGTCTAACACAATGATAGTAATAACCAATAAAGGGAAATGAACATGTGAAAAAATGACATATATGATGGACTAGACAATTGAAGCAAGTTGGCAAGATATGGACAGATCGTATATCCAACATATAAAATATATGTACCATGTGTAATATAGGATCATTTTGATTTGTATAATGGGAATACGTGCCAAGGGTACTTTGACGATGAAACAAGTTTAATCCCTGCATGCTAATACTTGGCAGATTAAGCACGTACATTTAGTAATGAACTCATATTAGACTAGTCACTTTGATGCTCTAGGGAATAGGAACTGCAACTATGGATCAATCACTATCAAGGGCACTTAGAAAGCTTACTTTGTAATACAAGTGATGTAAAATGGATTACATCAAGTCTATCCATTCACGAACTTCAATGCTTTGTTTGAGTGTTACCAAGGATGGAGGCTGTTTGGAATGTATGGATGCCAATGAGGGAGTTCCATGCCTTGCATGGGAACGTATGCACCTTGAAGGAGCACCCAGTTGGGCAACACCATTCTTGGATGATAGCTTGGAGCGTGGGATGCCTAACGAACTCCATTCAGCGAGCTGAAGGACACTTCGGCGACTCGCCAAAGCCCTTTAGCAAGGGTTCCAGGATCGCCAACTGATCCAATGAGTTGCAAGAAAAGGCTGCCCATTCAGTGATCATGGAGGACATTCGGCACATCGCCCATTGACCCCCAGACCACCGAAAGCTACTGTACCCATCAAGGGAAAAGCCAAGGGAGCAATGCACATTGCCGACTGATCAGCGACTCGCCAAGAGGATTGGGCGAGCCCGACTTAGCTAACCCATTTGCTATTTCGGGTCACTTTTGGGCCCATTTATGTAATAATGCCTAAAACTATAAATAGGCCTTTAGAGGTTCATTTTAGGGTTAGACTGATTTTGAATATTGTGGTTGTAAACCTAAACTCCTTGTGTGAGTGTTGAAATCCTGGTAAGCTTTTGTTGAACCTTGTTTAGAAATGAGGGTTGCTTGGGATATCGATTCCCTTGAGGTCTTCGTAAAAGTTAGGTGCTACTTGTTAGATTAACGAAGTGAGGTCTTTGCGTTTAACATACCCATCGGTTGCTCTTTGTTTCCTCTTGTTTTGTCTATCTATTTATTCGGATTAGGTGCTTGTTAGGATCTAGATTGGAGGTTATTGGATTTCATACATCCTTTAGTTGCCAATTGTTTCTTATCTTGTGTCTCTTCATCTATCTTTCTTGTTTTCCATTGTTTAACATCATTTCTCTTGTGAGAATCATGTCATTTGGTATCATAGTGAGGCTTAGATTCATTCCTATGAATTCTAGTCTTGGGTTGTTACAACAAAAAAAAAAGGTCCAAAAATATTTTCTACGATATGAGTCTTGTTTGAGTTTCTAAGGTTGGAATAGTGTTCTCCAATTATATTTGAGTCTTAGGCTGAGATTGGAAGGAGTTTGAAGCCTTATTGAAGAATCCATTATTCAAGACTTGAAAAAGCTTGAAGAAGACAAAGTGGGTTTTGAAATCTGAAGGTTTTGTTTTGGAATTGAAGTTTAAAAAGTATTGGGTGTTGTTCCCCACATCAAGGAGAGCCTTTACCCGAATTTTTGTGAAATTCCAATAAAAAAAATTTAGGGGTTTTTATTTTTGGTGTTCATCTTGTTCTTGAAGAACATTAATATCTTCAAGAAAGGAGATATTTGAAATAGCAAGTGTTTTATTCAAAAAGGGAAGAAAGAGAAAGAGTAAAAGTGTTTGTAAAAGGGTAAATACTAAAGGACAAAGGAAGTGGGGGACCACCAAGGTTCAATTTTCGGAGTCTTACAATTGTAGCTTGAAGAATTTGGGTGAATCCTGAATTGGATCGCCCATTCCACTTGGCGCCTCACCCTTTGGGCAACTAGGTCGCCGAGTTGGACCTCATTTTGGTGAAGACACTGGAAATTTTAGCAAGCTAAGCCCTGGTCGCTGGATCCATTCGGCGCATCGCTGAACTTCCACCCAGATCGCCAAGTTGCCTTCTGTGTTTGTAGAGTTTGGCGATTCAATCTTCAAGTTGGCCAGCTGAACGTCATGTGAGGCGAAGAAAACAATGCATTTGGCGATCGGAAGCTCATCTTATGACCCTTTCTTCTCAGGTCCTAATTCTAGTTTCTTTTTTTTTGTTTCTAGTTCATTGTCAAGAGTCGTAAATTGATTTTCAACTCGTAACTACTCTACTTGTTGACTATTGGTTATTGAATTCACTTTTTTGTTAGTACCTTTTCTTTGTGTGCTTTTATTCGTCTTTACTTCATAGTTAACTTGTTGATTCAAGTCTGTTTGCTTAAATCGAGTTGTCAGTTCTTCTCGAAATAAAAATCTATTTTGACCAAGAGTAGAAATTGAGACCTTGTAATCAACTCAGTATAAGCAATCTTCAACATTAGCCGCGCCAATTTGAGAGGCAATCAAAGGTGTCTAAAGACGAGCAACTGTGAGTTCATTTTTCTAACACTAACGTTGTTTGTTGTTTTTATGAGTTGTCATTTTATAGGTACAAGGAGTTATAAGGAAGCATGTCCTCCATAGCCTCAGACCCATGTGACTATGATATGGGAGATTATGACTGTGATGATGAGTGCTATGGATGTGAGGATAATGATGATTATGGGGGCTATAAAGATAGCCATGATCAAGAGCCAAATGAGAATAAGAGCTACTATTCTGGAGGAGAATATGAGAGAAATGTTGACCGCAACTCTATGGTGAAGGTAGAGAAGAAGAATACTCTTGTGGTAGCTCCTATGATGATGAAGGTGCATGTGAGAGATCTTATTCTCACTCAAAGATTGAAGGTGGTTCCTATGATGATACCAAAACATGTTACACTTCCCACTCCCAATATGAAGGTAAGGTGAAGTACAATACACTACTATATAAAAAGTATGAGGAGCATTCCCCTAAGGCTTATGAAGACTCATATTCTTACTCGTGAGCTAATCTTTACCCTAGTCGAAGTAGCGTGTATGGCTACACTAGCTCAAGAAAAAGTCATCCGAGGGGAGAAAGAGAGTGTGCTACTCTAAAGTCTAAGGATACTATATCTTATACTTCTTAAGGTAATGCACACTTATCGGGATATGGGAACCAAGGTAGGTATGAAGGATGTGACAAGGGTCTCGGTACCAAAAGGATTGATTTTCCTATCTTTAAGGGATGGCGTGATCCGGAGGCATATCTTGATTAGGAGTGGCAATGTGAGAAGATTTTCCAACACCATGATTTGAGAGGTCCAAAGCGACCCTTGTATGCCCTTGGTCATTTGAAAGGAAGCATTGGGTTGGTGGACTAAAGAGGAAAGGCTCCGAACATTCCAAGGAAATACACACCCATTGACATGGGAAGGATTGAAAGGGCTGATGAGTTTCAAGTATGTGCCAAAAAGGTACACAAAGTTTTTCAATGTCGATTCGAGAAGGCCAGTTCTTAGGACAAAGTTTGGCATTTGTGGGGCTTTGGGATTTGACCTTGTCATCGATGATGGGTACATTCTGAACTACATCACTCCAGAGGTGGTTGCCTACTTGGGACTACCTCGACTACAAAGCACTTATCCATACACCATGGAGGGATGTAAAGTTACCGAAGGGGTAAGAGTCTCTTTCATACGCGGCAAATACTATGAGGAGGTTTGGTGTGATATAATGTCCATGGGTTTTTCGCACTTATGTTTGGGGGACAATTGGTTTAATGATCATAAGGTCCCAAATGAGCAACCAGGTACAAGTGTGTTGTGGATCATTGGGGAACACATCTATTTTCTCCTTCTAAAGGTGAAAAGTAAGAGACAAAAGATTGAGAAAAGCAAGGGAAAGCAAGGTGGCGACCTTAGAGAGGAAAATAGAGAGGTTGAGGGGAGTGAAGTGAGAGGATCGCCACAGTCTCAATCTAACATTTTTGTTCATCCTTCACTTGGTAAGGATTCTTATGTAGGTACAAGCATGATGAATAGAAGAACACAAGTTCTAGCCAAAAAAACTACAGTCGAAGGTGTGATAGATGCACTTATGGGATGTCCCAACATCCAAGGTAAAGAAGATCTTTCTTGCAGGCATCAAGGTACAATAGCTAATATTAACATTTTTCCCATTGCAAATGAACAAAGTGTAAATGTTAGCTTGTCTTTATGTGAGCCTATTGATTCTTTACCATGTGTTGATAATGTTCTTGCTAAGAATATGGATACACTAGTTGATCATATTTATGACTGAATTGATTCTTCTAGTAAGATCGATTTGTGTCCACCTAGTGTTGACACCTATCCTTTGAATGCTAGCTCATTATTTTGTATTGATCAACCTGTTTGTAAGTGTAGTTCACTGGTTGAGGGTCCTTGTAATGTGATTAGGGAACCTCAAGTTGGTGACACTAATGAGAATGTTGATCATCTGATTAGGAGTGACTCTTTGAGCATATCTTTTGTGGCTGATCTAATTGCTTGCTTTGCTCATAGAGATCATGTGCTTTAAAGTACTTTGAAAGATGATATGTGTCTTTTTGAGGGTGAACTTGCATATTTTAATTCTTTCCTAGTGGTTGATCATTCCCTCTTTAAGTACAATATCCTTTTTGAAGATGATGAAATCACTCCTAGTGATGTACCTAGTGGTATGAATCTTGAGAGCAGTATAGTTCTTGATAACTATACTTGTTATAGTAACCCACTATGGTGTAAGGCTTTCCCTCCCAAAGATGGAAATCTCTTCTTGGAAGATGAGAGTACTCTTGTGGGGAAGGAATGTGATGAGGAGGAAGTTGGTGTGTGTTTTCTCGGTACTTCTTTTCTTTGTGTGTTTCACTCCATGATAGTATGACCAATGCTTTTGGGCCTATTGGTAGTCATACACATGAAAAAACCCTAGAGGAGGTTGATTTGCGAGACACCTTTTTATATTACTTCTTTACATATGATGATGCTCATGTTGTTGAGTGGAGTATGTTGTTGGGAGGAACAAGTGCCAACCTGGTAAATGGAGGAGCACTTAATCCAGTTATGTGGACCTTCTATCCTTTTGATTCCAATGGATGTTTGAGGGTTTTTGAACTGGTAAGAGTATCATCTTTTGGGTGGTACTACCATGTTGTTGAGAAGAATTACAATTGTCCTTGTTCTCCATTTGTGGGCTTAATATCCATGACAATAGAGGAAGTTTGGCTGTTCGTTGAATTTGAGTCTCATCGATTAAATGTTCTAAGTGCTAACCTTTGTACTACCCATCATTCTAAGAGGATAATCTTCTTGCTTCTGACCTATATGGTTTTACAAGGTTTGGATTCGAGGACTCACTTTTATCTACTTGCATATGATGCCACTCATACTTGTGTGGGTTGCATATCTTATGTTAGTAGTGTCGTCTTTAACTGTGCTGAGTGTAGTAGTAACACCATCTGTCTTTTGCATGATTTTTTTGTGGTGTTATTACATGATCCTATGTGCTTGAATGAGCTACGTTTACCAATTTTTGTGGGGAATACTTATGTACGCGAACCTGCTCATGAATTGGGAATACTTACTCTCTTGAAGTTATCTAGTGCATTGGACGGGGTCTTAACTTGGGTCAACACTACTTATGCCTTCGCACATAGGTATGAGAGTATTCTTTTGCTGTTTGACATAAGAGAGGCCTTGTGCTTGTTTGGATATGAAACCAATGAGGGCTTACATATTAATTTGTTTAAGTGTATTGGTTCCTTCGCTCTACCCCTTTGTCAATGTTTCTTGCTTAGCCAAGTATCTCTTGCTTTGATGGGTTAAGACCCTTTGATGATCATTTTGATCCTTGGTTATATATTAATTTTGTGCATCCTTGGCATGGTGATGAAATTGTTATTGCTAACGCTAACCCTCATGCCATGAGGATCTTTTTCTTTTTTGCTCCTCCTATGGTTTTGCAAGGTATGGATTCGAGGACGAATCATTTTCAAGAAGGGGAGAATGATGTAAAATGGATTACATCAAGCCTATCCATTCACGAACTTCAATGCTTTGATGGAGTGCTCACAAGGATGGAGGTTGTTTGGCATGTATGGATGCCAAGGAGGGAGTTACATGCCTTGCATGGGAACATATGCACCTTGAACGAGCTCCCAGTTAGGCACACCATGCTTGGATGATAGCTTGGAGCGTGGGAGGCCTAACAAAGTGAGGAGGAGGAAGTGGAGAATATGCTCCATTCGGCGAGCTGAAGGACACTTCGGCGACTTGCCAAAGCCATTTGGCGAGGGTTCGAATATCGCCAATTGATCCAATGAGCTGCAAGTGAAGGCTGCCCATTCGGCGAGCATGGAGGACATTTGGCGCAACACTCATTGACCCCCCAGACCGCCGAAAGTTACAGTAGCCATCACGTGAGAAGCCAAGGGAGCAGTGTACATTGCCGACTGATCAGCGACTCGCCAATCGGATTGGGCGAGCCCGACTTAGCTTGCCCATTGGCCATTTTTGGGTCACTTTTTGGTCCATTTATGTAATAATGCCTAAAAATATAAATAGGCATTTAGGGGTTTATTTTAAGGTTAGACTGATTTTGAATATTGTGGTTGTAAATCTAAACTCCTTGTCGGAGTGTTGAAAACTTGATAAGCTTTTGTTGAACCTTGTATAGAAACGAGGGTTGCTTGGGATATTGATTCCCGTGAGGTCTTCGTAAGGGTTAGGTGCTTCTTGTTAGATTAATGAAGTGAGGTCTTTGGGTTTAACATATCCATCGGTTGCTCTTTGTTTCCTCTCGTTGTGTTTAACTATTTATTCGGATTAGGTGCCTGCTAGGATCTAGATTGAAGGTTATTGGATTTAATACATCCTTTAGTTGCCAATTGTTTCTTATCTTGTGTCTCTTCTTCTATCTTTCTTGTTTTCCGTTGTTTATCATCGTTTCTCTTATGAGAATCCTATTAACAAGTGTTGGATTCATGCCAAAGAAACAGGAAATCGAATAGCCTTACATACCTCAATTCCTAATTCGTATAGCTTACGAAGTGTCAACCTATCTTTTAACGTCACAGTCTTTATCTTTAACAACCAATCGTTAAGGGTAATATTAGCAGCTTACCAACCAACTCGGGATATTTCAACTCATCAAACCAGTAGCCAGGCAACCAGCCCATAATCCTTCTAATTGATTGTTTTCTTTCACAAATTCTGTCTGTTATAGTTATTTACATGAAACAACCTTCCCATGGAACGGACAGTGCGCCTACCAAAACTTTAATTTAATGGTGCATCAGCATAGTTTATAAACCTACCCTCTACAACTTTCCTCAATCATTCTCTAAGTACATCCATGACCTATCATAAACAAATAAGACTTGAATTTATGGTTTTCAAACACCATCCGACGAGTTGCAATAAACAAGTAAGTCTAGAATTCTCAAATAAACTAATAAATAAAGGTTGTGGTAGAGCCCTTACCTTGGTTATTTAAATCTGTTATTCTCCTTCAATTACTATTTTTGTAACCTTCTCTTAATCTTTGGAAGAGAGTGGGTAGAACCTTGGCTGCCAACACATATAACTATCTCTAGTTCACTCCCCTTGAAGGTGATCTTGTGGCTGCTTTGGAAAAAACAGGATGAAAAATGGTTAGAACCTTAGTGGGCATATTGGGTGGCTGTTTCATCTTGAGAGAGAGAAATATATGAACTTGAGAGCTTAAAATTTGGATAAGAAGAAAATGAGATATTTGTATCAAATTTTTGGCCTTAATAGGTTCTTTTTTTGTCACCTTTCATGTACTTCATTTGCAACCAACATGTGTCTTTAATTTAGGCCACACATTTAAGTAGGTGATGCACCTAGTTTTCCATTCAAATTATTTCTTGTGGGCTTGGAAAGATTGGGCCTTGGCTGTCCATTTTCCCCTTATTCTTCTATTCAACTTGGGTCAGATTAATGCAAGTAGGTGTAGTGTACTTGGCCCAATAACATGGTCAAAAGAGTCTTATTAGGTGAAACACCTACTTGGTCCTTTGGGCTGGTCAGAAACTCAAAGTATGTGATGCACCTACTACCTTAGTTAAGTCAAGCAAGCACCTCAACATTTTATTCCATTTCTAGTCCTTAATACCTTTAACTAAACTTAAAACTTATATTCACTATGTCACTTTAAAATTAAAACTCAAATACCACCTTCTGATCTCAAGTTTAAATACTTCCATCGACATCAACTTTTGGGTCATATCAAAATCTACAGACAGTTCACTTTAAACTTATTCTATTGTCACTAGTCGCATAGGAAACCGAGTCCATAACAATACCACAAGGCAAATTTATAAGCATCATATAAATAGAAATAAAACACGTAGGATACGAAGTGTTACAAGGGTTTTGGTTTTATGGTATAGGGTTTATGGTGTACGGTTTAGGGTTTAGGGTTTTGGGTTAAGGGTTTTGGGTTTAATGTTTAGGGGTAAGGGTTTAGGGTTTCAAGTTTTAAGTTTAGGTTTTAGATTGAGGTTTTATGGTTTAGGGATTAAGGGTTAGGGGTTAGGGTTTAGGGTTTTGGGTTTTGAGTTTAGGGTTTAGGGTTAAGGGTTTATGATTTTGGGTTTAGGTTTTAGGGTTTTTTTTTATTATTATTTTTTTATTTTTTTTATTTGAACGACCCTTGGGGGGGTCACGGGCTTAGCAACACCCCCAGGCCTTAACATAAATAAAAAGCTCAAAAGAGCTCAAAAAAATATACAAGGAGGGGGACATAAACCTAACCTCCGATCCTATGGTGGGTCATAAGTAGACCTACCTACTACGGTTAGTCAACTCATTCCCATACTATAAAGGAAAAACCTAGAACTATGCACCTAAGGAGAAGACTCCTCTCAATACAACATTCTAGGAAAACATAAATAAGGGAGACTCTCCCCTTTACAAGAAAAGAATAAAAGAAACCTAATCAAGAAACTATTCTAACTTAAGGGGGCTTTTTAATTCTTTTAAGTTTCTTTCTTCTGAGACTTTGAACTCCCATTTTCTCGAGAATATAGCTACCACGTGCTGCATGTGGCAATTGGTTGTAAGTGTAGTAATGTTGAGTGATGTCCTTTTTGTGACTTTGCTTGGACAGGAAGTCAGCAGTGCTGTTAGCCTCTCGATATATATGATTACATTGGAATACTTCACATTGGCTAACAAGATTTTGAAGTTCCTGTACAATTTTCTGAATCCTCCAAGGGGGTGTAGAGGTTTGCAATATCCACCTAGTTAGAAGCTCGGAGTCTACTTCCAGAATAATTTTCTTGTATCCATGCTGAATGTACCAGTTTAACCCATAACTGGCAGCTTGAATTTCTGCCTGATTATTGGTCCCTTCACCAAGAGGTAAGGCAAATGCATAAATGATCTTTCCTTGTTCATCTCGTAGAATGCCTCCCCCTCCTATCTTCCCGGGGTTTTGTAAAGCACTACCATCTGTGTTAAGCTTGTAGCTGTTAGGAGGAGGTGTTTTCCAGATCACAGAAGTAACTTTAACATCATGTTTGTAGCTCGCGATCAGGTCCACTACTTCTGTCCACTGTGCAGGCCAGCAGATGTAAGGAAAAACAGTGTTGAGCAGGTGGAGGATATCTTTAAGGATCATGTACTTGACTCTTCTGCTGCTGGATTTTTTCCCCCCATAGTTAGCCGAGCATCAATTTTTCCACAGGTTCCAGCAGATCACAATGGGAAGAGTTTCGATGAGAGTTTTATGGGCTTCATTCTTTCCTTGGATATCATTCCATCTCAAGATATGATTACTCAAAGAGGACTGCTGGAAAGTAACCCCCATTGGACTCAAAAAGGATGTCCAGATATGAGTTGCAAATGGTCCTTGATTGAAGATATGGTCCACTTCATCCCATCCTTTTTGGATACAACAGTAGCACCTCACTGGCTCCACTCCGAAAGTAGCCAATTTTTTGTTAGTAGGTAGTTTATATCTAAGTGCTCTCCAAACGAGAAAAGACATCTTGAAGGGGATATTCTTATGCCAAATCTGTGAATTACTCACTGCATTACTCTTCCTGCGTCTGCATATTTTCCATGCTGAGGCACAAGAAAAATTCCCAGAGTCGTTTGGCTTCCAGACTGCCGTGTCTTTATCTCCTTTTTGGTATTGAAATTTAGTGCTCAATATGTGGGGGATGAGCAGTGGTGGAACCTGCTGTCACAGCTTTCTTTCATTCCATTCCCCGTTGACTAGAAAGTGGGCAATCGTAGCATTATTGCGGCTGGAAATGCTGGTGGTGTACTTAGCAAGAGCACCCATTCCTAGCCAGTCATCCCACCAGAAGGAACAACTTCCAGACCTAATCTTCCATGTAATATGATCCTCTACTTTGTCTTTATTCTTCGTCATATATCTCCACACTAAGGACTGACTAGTGTCCACTTTCTTTGCAACTGGATTGGCTCGCTGACAGTATTTGGACCTGAGGAATTGAACCCATAGAGAGTCTTTAGCTCTGAAGTTCCACCACTGTTTATACTGCAGAGAAGTGCAGATATCTGTGAGTCTTCTGAGCCCTACCCCTCCTTCATCATAAGGTAGGCTCATGGTTTCGAGTGATGCCCAATGGTATTTCCTATGGTCTTGATCTCTTCCCCAAAAAAATCAGCAATAATAGACTCAATGTATTTAATAGTAGTGCTGGGAGGTGAGATTGAAGCCATAGTGTGAATAGGAATGGATTGTAATGCATGCTTGACAAGAGTGATTTTGCCTCCGAAGCTTAATATCCTTGCCTACCATCCACAAATCTTCTTGGACACTTTCTCAACAAGTTGTGAACAATAAATGATCCTTTGTCTACCAATGTATAATGGATAGCCTAGGTAAGTGATTGGACTGTCCTTCTGTGTAAAACCAGTGACCTGCTGTATGTTGTTGATGATATCTTGAGGAGTGTTTGAGGGGACCATAAAATGGCTCTTCTCTTTGTTGATAAGCTGATCCGAAGTGTGTTCATATTCCTCCAAATTGGCCATGATGAGTCTCATAGAGTCTGTGTCTGAAGAAGTAAATATAATCACATCGTCGGCAAAACTTAGATGGTTAATCTGGGGGCCTTTGGGCTCCATGTTAAATCCTCTATACACAGGATTCTGCAGAGTGTTGTTAAGCATTCTTGATAAAACCTCCGCACCTAAAATAAATAGGGCCGGAGAAAGAGGATCACCTTGTTTGAGACCTCGAGTTGAGTGGAAAAAACCATGTCTATGGCCATTAATAATGATTGACTACCAATTGTTACTCATGGTTCTCCACACTAGATCAATGAAAAATTCCCCAAAACCCAATCTTCTTAATACCAAGCAAGTAAAGGACCAAGAAACTCTGTCATAGGCTTTGGTCATGTCTAGTTTGATTACCACATTGTCTCCTTCTTTAGGCCTCTTGATGTCATGTGTGATCTCTTGTGCAAGCATAATACTTTCTGTGATGCTTCTCCCTCTCACAAATCCGGATTGATTGTCTGATATGAACAGGGGAATGATATCAGCTATCCTCATGCTTAGAAGTTTGGAAATGATCTTATTTGAGAAGTTACTGAGACTAATAGGCCTGAGGTCAGAAAAATTGCTAGGCTGCTCCTTTTTGGGAAGCAAAACCAAACATGCATGAGACATAAACTTGGGCATAATGTGACCACAAAAGAAGTGTTGTACAGCAGCTAGCAGATCCTCTTTAATAATGTTCCAGCATGCTTGGTAAAATTTGCCACCAATACCATCAGGGCCAGGTGCTGAGTTTGGATTCATGGAAAACACCACCTGCTTTAGTTCCTCCAAAGTAGGCATTTCCTGCAGTTTCTGGTTCTGTTCAGGCGTGACTATAGTAGGCAAATATTGAAGAATTCTCTCATCTATTCTGCGATTGTGACCAGTAAACATTTCCTGGAAGTAATCACAGGCTGCTTGTGCTATCTGCTTATCCCCTTGAACCCACACATCATTCCCTGTACAGATTTTATGTATAAAGAGTCTTCTTCTTCGACCCCTCATCAAAGCGTGAAAATATTTGGTGTTGGCATCTCCTTCCTTAAACCATTGGAGTTGGGTCTTTTGTTTAAGGATGGATTCCTCCAACTTCAAATATCTAATATAATTGGCATTCATGAGATGTAGTTGTTGTCTCAGTGCTTCAGTGTTATGTGTAAGCAGTTCCTCCTCAGCCTTCTTGATAATTTCTTCAAATTCTTTCACTTTGGCATAAATATCTCCATATTCATTCTTTGACCAGCTGCTAAGAGTGTGTGTCAGCCTCTTCATTTTCTGATGAAGTTGCCACATAGGATCACCTGTGACATCCCTATCCCAACACTTTCGAACCGTCTCCATAAAATTAACATTATCCACCCAGCAATGAAGGAACTTGAAATATTTGATGTGATTCTCATTTTTCCTAACCAATTCCATCAAAAGAGGGCTGTGATCAGATCCAACTGAGGATAGATGTTCAATAGTAGTTTGTGGCATGATCTCTAGCCACTTGTCATTGACCATGGACCTGTCCAACCTCTTCCAAACTCTAGCTTGTGCAGTCCTTTGGTTACACCAAGTGAAAGGTATACCTGTAAAGCCCAGATCAGTAAGGCCACAGGCTTCAATCACACCTATAAACTCAAAGCTCTTATTCATGTTGTAAGGCATTCCCCCAAGCTTTTCCTCTATATTGGTGATAACATTGAAGTCTCCAATGGTACACCAAGGTATGTCCAAGCTAGCATACTGTAGTAGACTGTCCCACAAAGGTCTTCTCATATGTTCCTTACACTTAGCATAAATGAAGGACACCATTGAACCCTCAGTAAGATAAGAATGCTTGAAGTCTCCTGTGATATGTTGCTCACTATTTTCACGAATATTACCAGTGATTGCGTTAGACCAAAAAAGCCAAATTTTTCCATTAGAGTTACTAACTGCATGTTCCATTTGAAGATGGATTCTCACAGTGTTGAGATGGGAGTTATCTGCAAAGGGCTATAGTACAGCAATCATGTCTAACTGGTGCATTTTCTTGAGTGTTTGTAGTCTCTCCATAGAACCTTGGGTATTGATACTCCTAGCATTCCAACAAAGGGCCTTAATCATCAAAAACCTTTAGATTTGGACCTTGTGATGGGCCTGCTAGCAGTGGCAGAGATACTGGTGGTAGCCGGCTGTTTGTTGTTTCTGTTTTGCTTCCTCCCTCTGGGAGACAATCCTTGCTGCTCAGTGAGTTCCTGGACCTTTTCCGACCATTCAGTGTTAAAGGTTGAGCCAAATGCTTGAATTAGATGATTGCTAGTTTCCTCCTCCTCTTCATCATATTCATCTACGGATTGATTATCAGGGTCTAGCTCATCTTCTGAGTTCAGAGCTCCATAATCATCTTATGTGGGTCTCCCCTTCTTGACTTTGGTTTTTGTCTGTTTCTCTAGTTCCTGACCTTTTTCTGTTAACCCCTGTTCCAAGTCACCTCATTTTCCTTGCCTCTTTTTCATTGCATCTCTTTTCTTTTTACTCAGCCTCCCTCCTGATTTATTGTTGGTTCTGTCTCTCTGTTGTTCTGTTTCAGTAGTCATCTTTTTCCTTTCCTGAGTTGTATATTGATCAGCTTTCCTTTACGTGGAGATAGGGGTAGCAGGGGCTCTAGAGTCAATCCTATGGTCGTAAGTCTCAACCTCATGCAGAACATGAGTCAATTCCCTCCCCCCTTTGGATACCCCTTCCTGCAAATTAGTGTGTGTCTCCTGAACCCTCCCTTCCATACCTCCAGCAGCTTCCTCAGCAACATTAATATCAATAGTATGATGGGGATTAGGGGTTGGGATTAGAGAGTCAATACCTGGGGTGTTATGTGTTTCAGAGGTTACAACCTGCTTTCTTGGTGTGTTATTGTTAAGATTTATTAGAGATGGATCCATATCTGATCCTTGCATTGTCTGATTTCCATGCCCTACTGTCCTGTTGCTGTTACCTTCCTCCTCATTGTTTGTATCTTGTAGTTCCTGCATTTCGAGGTTAATATAGTTATTATGAGTAAGAATTGTAGGAAGTATACCTGATGGTTGTGTCTCTTGCTGTTTGCTATTCTTTGCTCCATTTTGTTGTGGTGAGACAGGTCTCCAGCCAGTCTTGGGATAAGATTGGTCCTGATTTTTGTTCTGCTTCTTTCGTTGGATCTGCCAGTGCTCTTCTTGATCACCAACTTCCTGCTCTTGGTGAATCTAGACTTGGGTAGTGTGAGTGTGTTGTTGGACTTGAGGGTGAGTTTTTCCTTGAGGTTGTTTTGTATTTTCTCCAGGTCTACAGTCTTCTCTTTGCTCAGATTGCTGTGGAGCCTGTACAACTAATTTACCATGGTCTTGTACCTGATTTTTATTGACTCCTTTCTCTTGTTCTCCCTTCGTCTTGTTCTTCTTTTCAGCCTCCATTTCTTTCCTTTTTTGGAACTCCTCATCTCTTCTCTTGATAGTACAAACATTAACCACATGCCCTTGGTGTTTACAGTAATGACAGTAGTCGGGAATACCTTCATATTGAATTTTTTGCCACCTCCCTTTGTTGGGATCAGAGTTCTTGAATCCCAGCCAGACATGGGGGGTCTTTCCTTGGTAAGGTCAATTTGAATTTTAACTCTAGCCATGCTGCCTCTAGTTTTCTGGGAAGAAGGTGAGTCAAGGTATAATACCTTGCCAATAGAGCTCAGGATGGTTGTTAAAACGACCTTATTGTAACAATACCATGGCAGTTCAGGAAGTGCCACCCATATAAGGACTATAGGGGTTTCTCCCTCAGGTGTGAAATCAGGGGTCCAAGTTTGGATTCTCATTAGTTGACCTTCTATATTCATCCTTTGTTTAGTCCAAACCGTAACATAGTCAAACTCATTGTCAAGATCGATATACACATGTCTAGAATTAAAATGAGTTATTTTCACCCCTCCAGTTAATTGAGTTTGCAAAGTGAAGCTTTTCCGGATCAATTCCATTTTGGGCATGGCGTTGGTGAATTTGCCAACAAGAGTGTGTTTACAACTTTCAGCCAATTTGATATTATAATCATCCTCGTCCAGTAGTACAACAGGTAGTCCCTGTCTAGTGGTGTGTACGGGACTATTCAACACAATAGGAGTTTCATTTTTGGATTGGTTATATCTTAATCGAGCAGCAAAGGATTGCACAATAGTGAAAGGAGCAGGTTCAGGGATATTATCCTGTTTAGAGTTCTGGGCTCGACTTTGCTGCTGATTGCTCAGATTTTTGTTACCACTCTGATCTACATTAATACTAGCCTGATTATCGACATGTTTACTCCTTTGAAGATTAGGATCATACCTAGCAAAGTTGTTGGAGATCCGAGGAAAGTTATCCTGATATTCCCTAGTAGCTTTAGTGTTTTCCGGTTGAGCTCGACTAGTTCCTCTTTGGTGATTTGCATCCTCATTCTGATTTTTTTTCGTATCTTTGTCTTTGTGTCCTGTCTGCACCTCTTTGACATTATTTTGACGACTTTGACTTGTTGGTACAATCTTTCGTTGTTGATCCAATTCGACTATCTCCATTGTCCTGGTTTGCATCCTGCATTACAGAAGGATTATCATTAGGGATTAAGTTCATTGAGTTACCTCTAATTCCAAAGGAGAAGTTCGATGATTGAGCTTCTGCAGCTGAGCTTTCTGTAATTTGGCTCCTCTTGCTGTGAACAATGGCTTGTTGTACGTTCATTGCCATTTCCTGCATTTGATTCGTTTCTTCATGTGTTGTAGGTGTTCCTGAGGTATGAATTGCACTCAGCAGCTGGTCGTTGGTTCTTGCATCTGGAACAGGGAAGGAGTTATTCTTATCAATAGCTTGAGTCTTCCTGCTAGTTCCTTTGCTCGAATTCATTGCACCTTCATCCGGATGGATTGACTGAGTGTTATTGGTGTTTTCTCCTTCTAAATTGCTTGATATGTCTGTAAGATGGATGTCCAAAGGTGAGGAATCAATTCCTTTCCCAAATTTTTCATGAACTCCGGTGACCTGGGTTCGAGGTTCGCCGGATTCCTTCCCGTCGGTGATTTCGCCATCCATTTTGCTTGAAATTTCTGTGAGATGAACCTCATCATGTGGGGAGTAAACCCCAGTGGTTGAATCAACACGAATTTGACTAGAAGTATCTCGAAATTGAAGGCGCAGTTCTGGAGATTCGTTCACGTCTTTCGCGTAGATCGTCTCTCGATTCTCGTCGATTGGGACGATGAAATCAGTTGGGTTTTTACTATAATGTAGATCGAGACTAGGAGATTTCATATATCCAATCCCTTTTTTACGAATCAATACAGAATCGCTTGGGGAAATAATATTACGCGTCCCTTCTAACTCTTTGACCGAAATCGCTGTGTTGATCGCGTCAGTGTTTTGATAATTCGTGGAGTTGTGGGATGAATTAGAGAGAGTGGCTGGGTGGGTTTTGTCGGTAGCATTTCGGCGCTCCGATTGGTCTTTATCCGGTGGCTTGGGGAGCTCTGCCGGCGGCTCACGCGCCGTTCTGACAGTGCTGGCAGATTTTGGAAATGTAGCCGTTATTTTGGCTGTCTTGAGCGCTTTTTTGGAGTGAGAATTTAGAGAGAGAAAAATTTTTGACAAATGAAGGTGCGATCGGCTTTAGGGTTTTGGGTTTTGGGTTTAGGGTTTAGGGTTTTGGGTTTACGGTTTAAGGTTTAGGGGTAAGGGGTTAGAGGTTAGAGGTTAGGGGTTAGGGTTTAGGGTTTAGGGTTTAGGGTGTAGTGTTTAGGGTTTATGGTTTAGGGTTTATGGTTTAGGGTTAGGCTTTAGGGTTAGGGTTTAGGGTTAGGATTTAGGGTTTAGGGTCTATGATTTTGACTTTGGGAGTTAGGGTGTAGGGTTTACGATTTATGGTTAGTGTTAGGATTAATGGCTTAGGGATAAGGTTTAGGGTTTAGGGTTTATAATTTAGTTTTTAGGGTTTAGGGTTTAGGATTTAAGGTTTTGTTTAAGGGTTTTGATTCAAGGATTTAGGACTTAGGGTTTAGGATTTTGACTTTAGGATTTAACATTTAGGGTTTAGGGTGTATGGTTTAGGTTTAGCGTTTAGGATTAATTGTTTAGGGTTATGGTTTAGGGTTTACGGTTTAGGGTTTAGGGTTTAGAGTTTAGGAATTAAGGTTTAGAGTTTAGCATTAAGGGTTAAGGGTTTAGGGTTTTGGATTTAAGGTTTACAATTTGGGTTTAGGGTTTAGTATTTATGGTTTAGGACTTAGTGTTTAGAGTTTAGGGTTTAGGGTTTACGATTTAGTGTTTAGGGTTGTTGGTATAGGCTTTAAGGTTTTGGGTTTAGAGTTTATGGTTTAAGGTTTAGGGTTTAGGGTTTAGGGTTAGGGTTTAGGGAGTTACGATTAGGGTTTAGGGGTTATGATTTAGGGTTAGGGTTTAGGGTTATGGTTTAGGGTTTAGGGTTTAGGGTTATGGGGTTAGGGTTTAGGGGTTAGGGGTTAGGGGTTAGGGGTTAGGGGTTAGGGTTTAGGGTTTATGGTTTATGGTTTAGTGTTTAGGGTTTAGGGTTTATGGTTTATGGTTTAGGGTGTGGGTTTAGGATTAGGGCTTAGGGGTTTGGGTTTATGGTTTAGGTTTTATAGTTTATGGTTAAGGGTTTAAGGTTTAGGGTCTATGGTTTAGGGTTTATGGGTTTAGGGGGAAGGGGTTAGGGTTTAGTGGTTAGGATTCATGGTTTAGGACTTAGTGTTTAGAGTTTGGGATTTAGGTTTTAGGGTTTAGGGTTTAGGGTTAAGGGTTAAGGGTTAAGAGTTTAGGGTTTAGGGTTTTGGATTTAGGGTTAGTGTTAGGGTTTAGGTTTTATGATTTAGGATTTAGGGTTTAGGATTTTAGGTTTTGGGTTTATAGTTTACGGTTTAGGGTTTAGAATTTAGGGTTAGAGTTTAGGGTTTAGAGTTTAGAGTTGAGGGTTTACGGTTTAGGGTTTAGGGTGTATGGTTTTGACTTTTGGAGTTAGGGTTTAGGGTTTACGATTTAGGTTTAGGGTTAGGATTAATGGTTTAGGGATAAGGTTTAGGGATAAGGTTTAGGGTTTAGGGTTTATAATTTAGTTTTTAGGGTTTAGTGTTTAGGGTTGAGGTTTAGGATTTAGGGTTTTGTTTAAGGGTTTTGATTCAAGGATTTAGAACTTTTTTTTTTATTTTTTTTATTTTAACGACCCTTGAAGGGGTTAGGGGCTTAGCGACACCCCCAGGCCTTACCATAGATAAAAAGCGAGAGTTATGTGATAGTAGGTTCAACAACTTTTCACCAAGCTAAAAAAGGAACCTATCAACTATGCACCTATGTGAGAGGACTCCTCTCGATACATAGAATCTAAGAAAACATAAATAAGGGAGACTCTCCCCTTACAAAAAAAAGGAAGGAATAATCAAAATCTATCCTAAACAAGGGGGGGTCTATAGGAGATGACTGAAGATCATCCAAAAAAAGAGGTTCTGAGAGGGTTCTGGCTCCCTCATAGATCCTCTATGCTGAGCATAAGTCACGGTGGTTCCTTGATTCTCTTTAACTTTCTTCTTCTGAAGCTTGCCATACCTGCTAGGTCTTGTTGGAGATAGGCTACTGCAAGTTTGGGAAGCTGCTGGCTGTTGAAATATACTTGAGGGCTGGTAATCTGATGGTTGTGTTTAGAGAGTGAGTCTGGGACAAAATTGGCCTCCCTGAGAGTATGAATGCATTTGAAGTGAGTGAATTGTTTGACAAGTTGTTGGAGCTTCTGCATTTGCTGTGATATGGTCCATGGTGTTGCTGTGTTGCTCCTAAGCCAGTCCACAAGTAACTGGGAATCAACTTCCAGGATCATATTGTTATATTTCAAATTAATGCACCATGTTAGGCCAAATATAGCAGCCTCCACCTCAGCTTTGTTGTTGGTTCCTTCCCCAAAGGAGCTGAAAAGGCAAAGATAATATCTCCAATATGGTTTCTGAGAACAACCCCCGCACCTATGCTTCCCGGATTACTCAGTGCACTCCCGTCAGTATTGAGCATAACCCATCTGTCTGGAGGTTTAATCCACTGTACAGTAGTCACTTTGATATCATGGTTGCATTTCTCAATGAGAGTACTAAGCTTGTTCCATCCCAAAGGCCAAGAGATATATGGGAAGACTGTGTGCAGCAGTTTGAAATTATCCAGAATCACGAGATGTTTTACCCTTTCCATGTTGGACTGCTTGCCTCCGTATTTTTTTGCGCACCTATTCTTCCACAAATTCCAACAAATAAAGATTGGTGTAGATCGTAGGATAAGCTTATGAGCTTCATTGTTGTGAGTAGTACTCTACCACCTCATGATCATATTTCGAAGAGGCAAATAATCAGTTGGAATGCCTAAGGAGACAGCAAAAAATTTCCAAACACTCTTAGCAAAGCATCCTGAATTGAAAATGTGCTCAATTGTATCATCTCCTGGAGAATGATAGCAGTAGCAGTCGCC
Organism: Solanum stenotomum; assembly: GCF_019186545.1. NCBI lineage: Eukaryota > Viridiplantae > Streptophyta > Magnoliopsida > Solanales > Solanaceae > Solanum > Solanum stenotomum. Next base: position 18,988,076 of record NC_064286.1, read on the forward strand.
AGATTCAACTCCAAAGCTGGACAGTTTTTCATTAGTGGGTAGCTTGCCTCGAATTGCCCTCCATAGCAAGAAGGAACATTTGAAGGGTATATTTCCCTGCCAGGTGTAGGTGTTGATCTTGGTTTTCTCCCTTTTTTCCCTGATGTTATTCCATGCAGAAGAGATAGAAAAATTGCCATTGGTGTTGAGATTCCAAACTGCCTGATCAGATTGACCCTGCTGTAGCTGGATTTGAGTAGATAAAATGTTGTGCACCTGATTTTGAGGAGCTAACTGGATCACCTTGGTCATGTTCCACTGTCCATCCTCTATAAAATCAGAGATCGTGTCATTGTTAAACATGTTGCTATCAGTGGTGTGGTGAGCCAAGGGGCCTATACCCAACCAATTATCCCACCAAAAAGAACATGAACCATTGTTAATTCTCCATTGAATATGATTCTCCACAGTATGTTTATTTTTCATCATCAATCTCCAAGCTTGGGACTCCCCTGTATCCCATTTTTTACTTATACGGTTGGATCTTTGGCAATACTTTTCCTTAAGAAAATCACCCCATAATGTTTGCTTGGATCTAAATGTCCACCATTGTTTGAATTGGAAGGCTTGACATACATCACTCATGAGTCGAACTCCAATTCCCCCTTCATCATAGGGGAAGCTTAAATATTTCCAAGAGGACCAATGGTATTTTTTCTTGTCATTCCTCCATCCCAAGAAAAAATCAGCCATGATACTTTGGATTTGCTTAATAATAGTTAAGGGTGGAGTAGTAGCTGACAAGATATGGATAGGGAGGGATTGTAGAACATGCTTGATTAAGGTGACTTTACCTCCATAACTCAACAACTTGGACTGCCAGCCCGTGATTCTGTTCATTACCTTGTTGGTGAGCTCCGAAAAATTGACAATCTTAGGCTTTCCAATCAATAAGGGGCGTCCGAGATAAGTGAGAGGGACAACTTTCTGATGAAAACCAGTGTATTTTTTTATCATGTCACAGGTAGTTCTAAAAGCTTTGGGGTGGAGCAAGAAATGGCTTTTTGCTTTGTTGATAAGCTGTCCAGAAATCCTTTCATATGTTGCCAAGGTATGCATGATGAGCTTGAGAGAATGCTTCCTTCCTGGTGTGAAAATAATGAGGTCGTCTGCAAAGCTAAGGTGGTTAATCTGAGGACCCCTTTTCTCCATGTAGAAGCCATGATATAGGGGGTTACGGTGCAGCCTGTTCAAAGATCTTGATAGTACCTCAGCACCTAAAATAAATAGGGCTGGGGATAGAGGGTCACCCTGTTTGAGGCCTATAGTGGAATGAAAGAAGCCATGCCTCTTACCATTAATGATGATGGAGTACCAATTATTTGCCATAATTCTCCAGACCATATCTATGAAGACTTCATCAAACCCCATTTTTCTGAGAATCAGGCAAATATAAGACCAAGAGACCCTGTCATAGGCCTTTGCCATATCAAGTTTGATCACGACATTGCTTCCAATGGTGGGTTTTTTTATTTGATGGATAATTTCTTGAGCTAGCATAATGTTCTCAGATATGCTTCTACCTTTAACAAATCCTGATTGATTACGGGAAATCAGATTAGGTAGAATAGGGGTCAATCTGAGACATAAAAGCTTGGAAATAATCTTGTTAGTGATTTAGGACTTAGGGTTTAGGGTTTAGGGTTTTGACTTTAGGATTTAAGATTTAGGGTTTACGTTGTATGCTTTAGGTTTAGTGTTTAGGATTAATCATTTAGGGTTATGGTTTAGGGTTTATGGTTTAGGGTTTAAGGTTAGGGTTTAGGGTTTAGAGTTTAGAAATTAAGGTTTAGAGTTTAGCATTAAGGGTTAAGGGTTTAGGGTTTAGGGTTTTGGATTTAAGGTTTAGAATTTGGGTTTAGGGTTTAGGGTTTAGTATTTATGGTTTAGGACTTAGGGTTTAGAGTTTAAGGTTTAGGGTTTACGATTTAGTGTTTAGGGTTGATGGTATAGGCTTTAAGGTTTTGGTTTTAGAGTTTATGGTTTAAGGTTTAGGGTTTAGGGTTTTGAGTTTTAAGTTTATCGTTAAGGGTTTAAGGTTTAAGGTTTAGGGTTTAGGTTTTAGGGTTTAGGGTTTTGGGTTTAGGAGTTTAGGGTTAAGGGTTTAGGGTTTAGATTTTAGGTTTAGGGTTTTGGATTTAGGGTTTTGGGTTTTGGGTTAGGGTTTAGGATTTTGGGTTTAGGTTTTATTGTTTAAGGTTTAGTGTTAATGGTTAAGGGGTTTAGCGTTTAGAGTTTAGGGTTTAGGGTCTAGAGTTTATGGTTTATGGGATTAGGCGTTATCGGTTAAGGTTTAGGGTTTAGGGTTGAGGGTTTAGGATTTAATATTTTGGGATTAGGATTTAGGATTTATGGTTTAGGGTTAGTGTTTAGGTTTTATGGTTTAGGATTTATGGTTTAGGATTTATGGTTTAGGGCTTATAGTTTATTGTTTAGGGTTTAAAGTTTAGTGCTAGGGTTTATGCTTTTGGGCTTAGAGTTTAGAGTTTAGGGTTATGGTTTAGGGTTTAGGGTGTATGATTTTGACTTTAGAACTTAGGGTTTAGGGTTTAGGGTTTACAATTTTGGTTTAGTGTTTAGGATTAATGGTTTACGGCTAGGGTTTAGTGTTTAGGGTTTATGATTTAGGGTTTAGGATTTAGGGTTTTGGGGTTAGGGCTTAGGGTTTAGGGTTTAGGGTTTAGGGTTTAATATTTAAAGTTTAGGGTTTAGGATTTCAGATTTAGGGTTAAGGGTTAGTGTTTAGGTTTTATTGTTTAGGGTTTAGGGTATAGGACTTATGGTTTAGGGTTTTTAGTTTAAGGTTTAGGGTTTTGAGATTAGGGTTAGGGTTTAGGGTTTAGGGTTAGTCTTTAGGATTTTAGGTTTAGGGTTTAGGGTTTAGGGTTTATGGTTTAGGGTTTTGGGTTTTGGGTTTAGAGTTTAGGGTTTAGGGTTTAGGGTCTAGTGTTTTGGGTTTCATTTTTAGGATTTAGGGTTTAAGGCTTAGTATTTAGGATTTAGAGTTTAGGGTTTAGGATTTAAGGTTTAGGATTTAGAGTTCAGTTTAGGGTTTAATGTTTAAGGTTTGGAGTTTAGGGTTTAAGGGTTTTTTGTTTAGGGTTTACGGTTTAAGGTTTAGGGTTTAGTGTTTATTGTTAAGGGTTTAAGCTTTAGGGTTTAGATTTTAGGGTTTAGGGTTTAGGGTTTTGGGGTTTAGGGTTTAGGGTTTAGGGGTTAGGGTTTTGGGGTTAGGGGTTAGTGTTTAGGATTTAGGGTTGAGTGTTTATAATTTATGGTTTAGGGTTAGGGTTTGGGGTTACGGTTTAGGGGATAGGGTTTAGGGTTTATGGTTTATGGTTAAAGGGTTTAGGGTTTAGGGTTTAGGGTCTATGATTTAGGGTTTATGTGTTTAGAGGGAAGGGGTTAGGGTTTAGTGGTTAGGGTTCAGCGTTTAGGGCTTAGGGTTTAGAGTTTGGGATATAAGATTTAGGGTTTAGGGGTTAGGGGTTAGGGTTTAGGGTTTAGGGATTAGGTTTACGGGTTAAGGGTTAAGAGTTTAGGGTTGAGGATTTAAGGTTTAGGGTTTAGGATTTTGGATTCGGGGATTAGTGTTAGGGTTTAGGTTTTATGGTTTAGGAGTTTGCGTTTAGGGTTTATATTTTTTGGTTTAGGGTTTAGAGTTTAGGGTTAGGGGTAGGTTTTACGGTTTAGCATTTAGTGTTTATGATTTGTGGTTTAGGATTTAGTTTTTAGGGATTAGGGTTGTAACGACCCGGAAAATGATAGAGTGAAACTAGAGCCTCACATGTGAGTTTGGAGTCGAGAACTTAGTGAAATGGTTATAATTGAATTTGACCCAAAAAGTTCTTAAAATGTGCTTCGGAAGTTACCGGAAACTTGTTTAACTGTATATAAAAAGATCCGTTTCGTTTTTCGAAAATCCGACTTCATATTCTCGTTTAGGGGGTCAAATTGAGTGGGAAATGGGTCTAACCCAAATTTTAGAGCAACCGTATCAAAATCCAAAATTTCCAAGTGAAGCCTTTTTCGAGGGTCTACTTTGGAGGGTCATATCTCCTAGCACACAAATTATTTGGTGGCCAATAATATATCCATGGAAA